>NC_079395.1:20070064-20387064 GCF_029220125.1 Pseudoliparis swirei | reverse complement strand
CCACAAATACCAGCGAAACGCCATCTTCACATCAATTGTCTCTCCATACATGTGTGCGCATCAAGGTCCCTATTCGCAACATCTGAATCATGATTATAAAACATAATCGTGACTCATCTTTTTGTTAATTAAGTCGGTCCATCACTAAATTACTGCGCTGATTGAAAATGTATCAATATTTTGTTAGTGTAAAAGGAGAAAAGAATTAACCGTTGAGCCGAAATCCAAAGCATGGCCCAGCCGCAAGAGCAAACTGGACCGTTTTGGGTTCCTCCGGTCGGGCTTTACGTTCGTTGGACAGGTTTTGGTGGACCTCCACCATCATTCAGGGTTAGACAAAACTTCATGGTTTGGCTTGAAATAAGATAACAGATCGTCACGGGACATCATTTCGTCAGTAAAGAAAATCCCTCACTCACTCCTTTGGTTTCGCGTAAAGCGTTGCGGATATTTGTAATGCTTTACTTACGTGAGTTTTCTCGCTTGACTATTTGTGTCTTTTCGCGTCATTCGTTTAATTTGACATTTGCTTTCAAAACCTGAAAGAAATACAAATTTATAAAAGAAGCCGAGGCCGTATGTATGGATGTCTTCCAGAAGAAAAAAAAGTTCACGGAACTCGATCTAACCTTAAGCCGGGATTTATAAAAGCATGCTTGCATCAACATCAACACATTACATTGACCTCTCCAATTCCCCGTCATGAATCAAGCTCAAACAGACTATGGCAGACTTATTTTCAATAGTTCTTTGTTGGAATATCCTTTTTGCAATAACAATTGAATCACGCAGGGAATAAATCACTGAGCGTTTCATGTAATTGAGTTGCCAAAGGAGCAGACCAAAACAACAGAGCAAGGTGCTGTCTGCTGTCCAGCTCTTTTCATTAGAGTCCATCTTCTCTCTGCAGGGTAGAGAACACACAGGGAACATCTGACCATAACAATGACCCAATCTTTTTTTTCTTTCTCTTTTCAGTCTGCCTCGCGTGTCCATCCCAGCGAGCTCGTGACAAGACAGCATAAATTACCATTTGCTTGTGACACACTTCGAACTTCCAGCATATGGCCAAGCAATGAGACCACACACTCAATTCAGGTCAACTCTAGAAGCAACGTGTTCTTTTCCAGCAACAGCCGGTTTCGCATTCACACAGCTGCTCGGCACAGCGCACCCACAGGCTCCTGCCTTCGGCCGTTTTATTTTATATATTCTTAGTTATATTATCTTTAACACTATGTGAAGGGGTATGCAAATCATCTTCTGTCCTGTAAAGGATACTAAGCATAGTGCATACCATCTCCCATAGCTTTTGTCAAGGAAACAGTCACTTGTGGAGAGTAAGATTGATAGATGTTATAGTTCCCAGGATGTTTCAATGTCTACTCATCAAAGGACCTGATCATTTGATTACAAATCAAAGGACCTGAAAACATTGTTTAAGGGAAATCATTGTTTCCCTTAAATACATATTTTGTTTCATTGACTTTTCAGTGCACCCTTGGCAGACTTCTTAGGGACTCTGTGTAACGGTGACTCTTCTTGCAAGAATAAATGATTTTATAGACAAGTTCTGGTTCTTCGATATTCGTCATTTCAGTTTAAAAAGAATCAACATTTGGTGCAGACACCTTTTGCCGTCACACCAGTTCGACCTGTTGGCCCACTGAAACAGTTTCTAGTTAAAAGCCTTACTCGAGGTCATCGTATGTTTTGGGTAAGGAAGGCAAAGAAACTATAGACTCCAGCTTACTTCAAGTGTACAATATGTTGTTTTCAAACTCCGCCGGTGGTTTCCAGTCATTCAGCCACGTTGTTTTGGAAAGGCCCACTCTCTGTGACATATGCGCAAGGCCTACTCTCGCTATCTGTTCCTAACGTCCGTCTCGAAATGAGAAAAAGAGATTTTAGGTTTGCTGCAGACTGATTTATGTCTACGGGAACCGGTCTCTTTCAGTGTTTTTTAATAATAGATTGAAAGAATTGGAGCAAGGTTCATCTGTTTGTAGATGTTTTTTGACTGGCGTATGTGCCCCTGTGTGAACTGGGATTTGATGACTTGAGTCTTAATTTTGGTTTTGCTCATGTTCTTCTTTTTTTATTGTCTGTAACTGTTTTTAATTCAATTAAATTAAATTCAGTTTATTTTGAATAGCCCAATATCACAAATTACAAATTTGCCTCATAGGGCTTTACAATCTGTACACATACGACATCTCTGTCCCAGGACCTCACATCGGATCAGGAAAAACTCCCAAGAAATAGAAAAAAAACTTTAACAGGGAAAAAAAGGGAAAGTTGTATGTCTGAAACTTTGTTTAATGTGCTACTGCTTGTCTTGTCCAGGACACTCTTGTAAAGTGCAGCTAAGTCATCAAACATCGGATTTGATGAGGATTTTGACATGTTTTTCATAACCGCGTATAAATTAACAATTAGCACTTGAAAAAATATTTTTCCTTTCAACGGGAATCCAATGGGGAAAAAAGATTGGTTGCTCTTCAAGTTTGTATCACTCACATTACCCAACAGTTTATATTGGGAGCTGTTACTTGGCCATCCGTACCAGTTTCTGACCAAAATACCAAAAGGCCTCTGTTGGTATTTGAACATTTATTCATTCAGAAAGCATTTTTCCTCCTCTGAAATCCATATTCCCCAGTGTGTGTCTGGCTATCTGCCAAGTGGTAACGCACGTCTGTCCTTTATTCATAGTTCAGCAACTATAATCCATCACGGTCAGTCATTTTTTGAAAGAATGTGATGATGTGAACAGTTTGTTTATCTTAAAGCTTGTCTCTGATTCGTGGAAGCTTTCTGCCTCTCCATAAACTTTATGGTCCAAACTAATAGAATCTGAAATGTAGGTATTGGACTTAATGGCAATGTTGGACTTTTGCATTTTGAGTCATGTTGAATCCGTTCGTATTCACTACCTACATTTTGAAGAGTTGGATTTTTTTCTGACACCAATTGTGTAACAGAACACCAAGTAAACTTAATGTTCAACATTATTACTACACAGAAGAAACCCCATGCATAAATACATAGTGCAGTCTATGGTTTAATGAGCAGCACTACAGCACGACAACACTACTGCATAGGCGATTTGCTTCAGTGACATGGTTTGGGATTTGAATGAGCGCCCGCGGAAGTGTAATAACATATGTTGTCAATTGGGAGGGAGGTCAGTTTGACCTTAATATGAATGGAAAAAACTATTATTTTGTTTTTTTTTAAAACAACCTTATTACATCCTTGTGTAACGGTCACCCTGTCAACTCCAGACGTCAAGCACTGATGCATGGTTAAAAAACAATGTTGTGTTTCCCACTGGCCCAGTGTAACTGGTGTGGTTACAATTTGGATGGAGGACTTAGTCTTTAAAAGCCTGGGCCGACGACTTCACGGCTGTTTGGAGCTCTGCATGAGCCGTCTGTCAGACCAATCGCAAGGCAGCGCGGCTGCCCCTCGAGTTGTTTAGTAAAAACAAGCGTGTGCTTTGGCCTCTTCACCCGACATCCCCATTCTGCAGAGCTCGCTGTAGAACCACCGGGGGGAAAAGCGAGAGCACTAATTTCTGTTCATTTTGCACATCGCTGCTGAAGCACAATGACACATTCACCTCACGGGGAGAACTGGTCTTATTAGTAGACATTTATGCCCTCTCGCCT
This sequence comes from Pseudoliparis swirei, assembly GCF_029220125.1. Taxonomy (NCBI): domain Eukaryota; kingdom Metazoa; phylum Chordata; class Actinopteri; order Perciformes; family Liparidae; genus Pseudoliparis; species Pseudoliparis swirei. The sequence continues at coordinate 20,383,390 of NC_079395.1, read as the reverse complement.
CTGGAAAAACATGTTGTCCTCAGTGGCTGATATGAATCCCCCTTGGTGCTTCTCTCCATCAATGTAGGCTTTTACAGTTTCCGCCTGTCTTTGGGCTGATTACTAAACTGTCAAATGTTTGTGACCATCGTCAGCGACGGAGTGCACTACAGATCAGTGCACTGTATTGCAGTGTACTTCGTAAAGTGTCCGGTAGTAGACACAGCCAGTCTGATATCTGTTTTTTGTCAGTGCGGCCATGAGAACGTCTTTTACAGGGAATATGACCGAAGAGGTTTTTTATGTCGTCATTGTCAATCGTGGTTTTGTGCTTCTTCTTTTTTTAAGTATCGGTTCAGGCACCGTTTAGGCACCGGTATTGTTTTAAAGATACCAGTTTAGCACCGATAGCCTATAGGAAAAAATCCAAACGATACCCATCCCTAATGGTACCTGGTACTTTTTTTGTTTTCTATTTGCAAAGGCTATGTATGGTACTTGGTACTTTAGGGGTTTTCTATTAGCAAAAGTGATGTATGTTACCTGGTACATTTTGGGTTTTCTATGAGCAATAGTTATGTATCGGACCTGGGACTTTTTTTGTTTTACATGGCCCAATGTTTCTATTAGAAAAGGTTATATATGGTACCTGGTACTTTTGCGGTTTTCTATGAGTAAAAGTGATGTATGTTACCTGGTATTTTTGGGGTTTTACATACTCTCAATTCGACTGGACCTACCTGGAACCGTTTTACATGAGTAAAAGTTATGTGTGGAACCTGGTACTTGTTTGGGTTTTCTATTTCCAAAAGTGATGTATGGTACTTGGCACTTTTGGGGTTTTCTATTCGCAAAAGTTATGTATGGTACCTAGAAGTTGTTGTTGTTGTTGTTGTAGCAACTCAGTTGAGGTTCCAAGCGAGTTAAACCAATAGTAGAAGGTGGAATTAAAACACTGCAGAACACTGTTTGGTCAGAGTCACTATAATCCTCAGGATATCCCACACAAATAACGCCATTTTACATAACCCAAGATACAGTCAATAGTGGTTTGAGCCGAATGGATGGGGATACTGTTAGGATTTGAGTTGTTTCCTGTTTTATGTTGAAGTCCCTGTCTCGTTTCCTGTTTCCCTGCTCTTCCCTCCCTGTCAGGCATGAAAACGGGTCAGGGGTGAAAAAGGTGAGGAGGATAGGCGTGCGGGGGGGAGGGGGGGGGTGCTGGTGGTGACTTCCACGAACATCGATATTGGACGTTGTATGATAATCTATAGGTCCTCCATTCTGACACCAAGTCAGTGATCGGGCCCTATAATACTATAATAATAGTAATATTGTGTATAATATGGTCATTCATGAACCAACTTCCTTTTTGTTGTTTTTGGCGTGAACAAGTCTTCAAGTCTTGAGCTCTGCTGAGCCACGAATCTGTTCCTTGAGTCTGTCCCTCGAGTCTGTTCTGCCTCTACCTGGTTGTCACGATCTTCTATACCATACCTGCCATAAATATCATGATACAATACCATAAAAACAGTATACCATAAATACGATACTGGTATATTTATCTATAATAGTAATAAATAAACTATCTGTATGGTTCACTTTTTACCAACTTTTTCAACACAACAAATAGCAGTAATATTAGTATGAATACAGCAAGATATTAATGAAACTACATGGAGCCATCATAGCATTGATCATTGATGATACACTATGAGGCCGTTAGTCTCTGACCAGAGGATAGAGTTCATCAGGAAGAGCAGCTGTATAGTTACACAACTTTACAGACTGAACTTAAACATTTCACTTCTGGCATCTTTTTTTATTTTTATTTTTAAAGCCGAAAATTCCGCCACTTAACGCCTCGCCAGAGCGCTGCGCTGCGCGTGCAAACAGCTTGACACGGAGCAGCGCGTGCGCTCTGATCGCTCTTTTAATGAAGTATTATGACTAAAAATATGCTAAATCACATCGCTCTTAACGTACGGGTACTTTGTTAGCATCGCTCCACCGTGCAGCGCGACAGCAGCAGAAGTAGCGTCTAACATTCAAGCTAACCTAAACCACCAAACGCTGAAGACATCTTGACGCTGATTGGCCGAGACGCGACACGTCCCATCAGATGTTTTATTGCGAAGAGCAACACTTCACACTTTCTCCACGTCCCACTCCAATCTCATGAACGCCGGCCGGCCAATTGACCCCCCCCTACCCCAAAACAAAAACTCTTCGGATCTACACGATTCACGTAAGTCACCTATTTTGGTTTCAAAACGGCGAATTTCGCCGAAAGGTGAGGGATTCTCATGCCTGCCTGTGCTTGTCTGTTTCTTTCCTGATTGTTTCCAGCCACGCCCTAATTGTTTCCACCTGTGTCTCGTTCCCCTGTGTATTTAATCTGTGTCCTTCTGTTGTCTTTTGTCGGATCGTCCCTTTTTGTTCCGTGTGGTGTTCGTCTGTGTTCCTGTCTTGAAAAGAAAGCCTTTTTTTTCTCAAGAAACACCGGTTGCGTTTGGGTCCTCCGCACCACGCATCTGTAACAGATACTAAATGCAGCATAAAATCTCTAGTCTCTTTTTCGGTCACAGATAAAGATAATCATTTTTATTTAAATTCCACCGTACCTTAGAATAATAACAATAGTTTTGATTACCACAAATGATTAAATAAAGGCATGGTCCCTCATTTATCTAAAGAACAAATTTCCCTTCCTCTCTGATATCTGCAGAATCAACTTTTATCTCGATCAATTTAGTCAATCGTAAATTCCACAGCATTACTTCGATGACTGCTGGGTTTCTCTTATATAAATAGTGCTTTAATTCACAATTATGTTTTTCCCCTTATATTTTGGGGATCGCAGAAAAGCTCGGTATGGCTATGCAAACACTGCCAGCACATATGTGCCAAAATAAAGGTCTGTGAATAATCCCTTTCTTTCCTTATCAGTTTTCAATTTGAAGAATCTGCAGGAAATTAAGGGAAGCACTTAGAAATAATTGGGAAATGAAACTAGTATGTGTTGCAACATGACTTTTGTCTTCTAACCTCACCTTTCAGAGGACTCGGGATCAAAGCAGGTCTTGTAGATATCAGTGACCTCCGGGTCACAGCAGTCTCCGTCATCGTAATCGTAGTGTATGCTGTTGCACTCCATGTTACAAACTCCATCCTGCCTCTTCCAGTTGTAGCAGGGCCCCAGTCGAAGGCAGTCCCCGCCGTCGTGGCCCGTCCTCGGGTGGTCGCACTCGGGGTCACATAGGCGGTTTCCGATCTTCCCAATTCGACAGTTGCTGAGGATGAACCGCTGTCGAAAGCTGGAGTTTCTGGCAGTGTGCACGCTCAGATGGAGCGTGATGTTGTAGGGGCGAAAGGCCTCTGTCAGAGCCCAGTGCTGGAGCTGGATCTGATCTTCCGATACGGTGGGGTTCCCGCCGTCATCTTCGGAGAGGTTGACCACACGGTAGCGAACTTGTTTGGCGGCGCGGAGCTGCCAATTGTTGTTGTAGCCGAAGATGATGTCGGTGTTGTCGCAGGGTGTCAGGCCGCAGGGCGGCGGAAGGAACGAGGACACAAGTTCTTGTTCGGGGATGGGAGTGATGATGACGGTCGGATGCAGGCCAACTTTGTAAGGAGTCCATAGCTCCTTTGCCTCAAAGTTGAAAGCAAAATGATGACTACAACAAACCAATTTCCACATTTAACAATTAAACAAGTAATGCTGAGTAATATGACACTACAAATTAAATTTGTCAAATACCAAACAACTGAAGGTGTAAAAATGAAATATGGTTAGTTACCTTAGTGAAGTCGGCCCACATCGCCAAAAGTGGCTCGCCCTTTATGTCATTTGAAAGATGCTGCCCCAGCAGCTCCCCGTGAGAGCGGGCGTAGCCCCACAAGACCACACCCCCTACGTGGCCCCTGAAGCTGTGGCCCTGATCCGATTGGTTACTGCCGAGGAAGAGGGTTCTGCACGTCTTCATGAAGGGACTGTAGAGATTCCCCGACTGGAGACTGCTTTCTCCCACCTGGGGGGGGAGGCGGTGAAGACGATGTTACGAACGTGATGAACGATTGATGGGCCACACCAAAAGACATTTTCCTGAATTCATAAGACTCGTATTCTGCCAGGGTTTTACAGCTGATGTTGTGGTGATGTCATCTGTCTGTCAACAAAACGAAAAGCCTACTACATATTCACTCTATTCCCCCGAATGCTCCGATTGGCTGACACTACAATGGCCAACGTATCAAAGCCTTTAGTTATCAAGCTCCTCTTTTATGGAACCAGCTTCCAATTTCAGTCCGGGAGGCAGACACAGTCACCTCGTTTAAGAGTAGACTTAAGACCTTCCTCTTTGACAGAGCTTATAGTTAGGGCTGAATCAGGTTTGCCCTGGTCCAGCCCCTTGATATGCTGCTATAGGCTTATAGCTGCCGGGGGACGTTTAGGATGCACTGAGTACCTATCTCCTCTTTTTCTCTCCTTAAGGATGAATTTTCATCTCTCAATCACACGTTACTAACTCTGCTTTCTCCCGGAGTCCTTTTGACTTTACGTCTCATGGGGTCATCGGACCCTATGAGACGGCATAGATCCTATCTGCCTGATGGATCGTCTGGGTCGTGGAATTCCTGCTCATGACTACGCCACTGTCCTGTTGAGACTCCGCCCACTCCTCCTCCCCACCGCCATCTGCCTGATGGATCGTGGAGGTCTCCATCGTGGAATATGCCTACTATGAACTATTCATACACTCTGTCATATTCATTGAATGTATTTTAACTCTAAATCTGTCCTTCTGTACACATTACATCTATTGCATCTGTCCATCCTAGGAGAGGGATCCTCCTCTGTTGCTCTCCTCCAGGTTTCTTCCCTTTTTTTCCCCCTGAAGGGGACTACTGTGGAGAGGGTGAGCGGGTATAAATACCTGGGAGTCCACATCACCGAGGATCTGACATGGTCAACAAACACAGACACTCTGGTGAGAAAGGCAAGGCAGCGCCTCTACCACCTCAGGCAGCTGAGGAAATTTAAAGTTTCCCAGAGGATCCTTCAGTCCTTCTACTCTGGAGCTGTAGAGAGCGTCCTGACAGGAAGCATCACAGCCTGGTTTGGCAACTGCTCCGCTCAGGACAGGAAGGCTCTGCAGAGAGTAGTGCGTTCGGCTGAGCGCACTATTGGAACTACACTCCCACCCTGCAGGACTTGTACACCAGGAGGTGCAGAACCAGAGCCGGCAGGATCATGAAGGATCCTCACCACCCCAACAACAGACTGTTTCAGCTGCTGCGGTCAGGCAGGCGCCTCCGTAGTCACGCTGCAAGAACAGAGAGACTGAGACGGAGTTTCTTTCCTCAGGCCATCAGGATTGTGAACTCCGACCTCACCAGGACCCCCACATAGACCCACACAACTGCCCCTCTTAGGCACACACACACACACACACACACACACACACACACACACTTACTGTAAATATTGTGTTGTTTTTTATTTGTAAATAGTGTGTACTTGTTGCCCTTGCACATTCCTGCTGAGCATTGCCACTTTCATTTCACTGCACACCCTGTGTGTGTATGTGACAAATAAAACATCTTGAATCTTGAATCTTGAATCTTTGGGAGTTTTTCCTGGTCCGATGTGAGGTTTTGGGGCAGGGATGTCTATGTGTACAGATTGTAAAGCACTCCGAGACAAATTTGTAATTTGTGAAATTGGGCTATACAAATAAACTGAATTGAATTGAATTGAAAGAGGTACGTATCATCTGCATACGACTGGATGATGAAGGAATTAGCAGTATTATTTTACAATGCGAGCTCAGTAGCTGTAGTGATTTCATCCGTGGCACTTTTAGGGCTGAGCCTGGAAGACCGCGGAAAATAGATGATTGTTGTGACACTGATCAAGGACCCAGAGGAAGCCAGTGAGGTGGACCTCGTGTCGGAATCGATTTTGCCGAAATACAACCTTTGTGAACCAAAGCTCAGCCAAAACCACCCACCTTAGCGCCATCGACATACAGGCTCATGTTGTGGCCATTGTACGTGGCCATCAGGTGAGTCCAGGCGTTGACTCGGTACCGCTGGTGGCTGAGGACGGTGGTGGATTTCGCAGCTCGGTCTGTGCGCAGCGTGAAGTAGAAGCGTGCGTCTTTGGCGCCGGCGGGCTCCGCGGTGCGGATGCCTACCGACCAGCCCTTCTCGCTCAGTGAATGGGAACAGTTGTCAAACACACCTATGGCAAAGAGGTAATGGGGGGTGTTAGAGCCATTTTGTTTGTTTTTGTTTTGTTGGACCTCCCACCAGCAGGGGGCGTAGGGCCACTGTCAATTAAGACAGGGGCCAATATAATCAGGCGGAGCACGAGGGTCAGGTGTTGCTAGATTGTCAGGAGCACACAGTTTTTTGACTGTTTTTATTTCTTTAATTTTGGGGGGAATAGACAAATGGGTTTGGACATAGAACGTATACTTTGGTTTGTGCTGGAAGCCATACAACTTTATAAATAAATAACCTTTTACATTACAAACTGGACATTGCATCGGTTTACTGCACGCGTAGAAACTCAACCTCCAAGCAACCATAGTGACCTTTTTTGATAGGCAACGGGGGTCACTACAGGGGCAAAAGAATGATATTAATTTGGAATACAATGAAGGAAAAGCCTGCAAACGTTTATCTGACGGAGTCAAGTAACAGAAAATGTACAAATAATCTATTGCTCCTGAGACAACATGGGGCAACATGCCGACGCACACAGATAGAGAGACTGGAGAATAGAGATAACAGAGAGGGGAAGCTGGACGGAGGAGGTATTTCACTCAGCCAAAGCATGGCCCTGATGTTTCCATCTGCCTTTTGCAACAACACACACACACACACAGATCCACATCTGCTCCCCAGATGTGTAACACTGGGGACAGCGAGGGGTCAGGGAAACCCTTCAGCCTCCTGAAGCGCCGTATGGGCTTGCACATGTGCATGTGTTTTACACACGGTGTGCGAAGTGGAAGAGGTTAGGAAGCAGAGGTCAGGAGGCTTTGGCTTTGCCAAATGAATTGGATTACATTGCATTACCGATAAATACGTAAATACATTTGTATCCGTCTATGCATATATACTGCATTACATGACATGCCAAAAGGTGCTACATGCTGCACTTAAATCATCAATCATTATTGATTCGAGCAAATGTTTTCTGTCTCTCATGAATCAGCAGATGGCCGTGGTGAACCAGTGCTGCCAAAGAAGTGACAGCATTTAGTTTGCAACTGGAAACAAGAGGGCTTCATGGATAGTAATGTGGTCTTTATGTTGTGAGGCATTTGCACTACCACATAGGGTTCAATGTTTTAAAACTGTTTTGTGTTTTGTTTTTGTTTATTGTTTGACCGGAAACCCAAACATTGACATAATACAAACATGTTGGGAAACAATTGCCAATTGTACACATTCGGGGGAGCATTGATGGCTTGGAGAAGTTATCTAAAAAGTGCGCTGTGGAGTAAATAAGGACAACAATTACCTCTAAAATACTAAAGTAAAGTGAAAGTACATTACATTACATGTAATTTAGCTCATACACCGTAGACACTGCTACAGGGAGCATTTCAGGGTTATGTGTCTTGCTCAAGGACACATCGACGAGGGCGGGAATTGAACTGCCAACCCCCTGATTGAAAGGCAGACCTGCTAACCACTGACCCACAGTTGCCAGTTTTAATACTACATTATTTAGAAAAAAACTCAACTAACTCACCTGCGATGATGGCAGGGTTGCTCTGCCCTCCCTCGGGCTTCACCCACAGCTCCAGGCTGAACGTGGCCCTCGGCAGCTCCACCCCCATGGCCGACTTCACCTTCAGCTGCTCCCGACGCCCGCCGAAATACAGGGTGGTCATCGAGGAAGGGGGCACCCTGGGTACAGGACTCCCCCAGGGAGAAGAGCTGCCGACGTGCAGGCTCACGGGCGAATCCGCCTCCTCCACGTCCCCGGAGTAGTCCTCGGTGCTGTCCTCCGGGGTCCCGACAGACTGCCGGTCTCCATCCCCTTGCTGCTGCAGCCTGTAGAGGACCTGGAGCCCCGCGGTGTCGGTCGAGCTGTTGGGGGGAACTTTCTCCCAGCTGGAGTTGCCGTCGTCCTCGTAAGAAAACGTCCCGCCGAGGCTGCGGGTGACCCGGGAGCGGGAGGCGCGTGCGGACTTCGCGCGTAAAGAAGAGGAGACTCTCTGCCCTGCGTCGTCGGGCAAAGACACCCCGGGTTTCTGAGTGGTGCGTTCACGGACATCACTTGAGCGTTTCTCCAAGATGTGCGCGGCGGACAACGTCGCATCGCCGCCCCCCGCTCCCACCGCCACAGCCTCGGCGTCGTCGGCCCAGCCTCGCCTCTCCTCCCCCGCCGCAGCGACCCGCGGCAGCCCGGCGTCGAACCTACACCCACCCGCACAAGCCGCTGGAGTGCTCTCGCCAGTGTACAGCTCTCTGCGGGTCGTGCGCGTCCTCGGACGGGCCGCTTGAGGGCGGTGTTGGGTCCTCCAGGCGCCGGAGACGGTGCAGGGTTCACCTGCCAGCCTGGAGAGCTCGCGGTCCGCCCGCCGGGCCATGGCGCGTTTGTACCGGCGGAGCGCATCGGAGCGCACCGGGCTGAGCAGCCACGTGTTGGTGATGAGGAAGAGGAACACGGCCAGGAGTCTGAGCAACAACATGGTATCCAGTTATGGAAGTTTTTGTTAAAGATAAACTGTGTGTGGGGGGAGTATGCCTCTGGCTTCCAGGTCAGCAGGAGGTCTCACACCAGACTGCGGGGTTGAGACATGTTTGCGCACATTTACCCTGGAATAGAAACCACGTCTTCTTTTTTGGGGGCTGTTTTTTTGCGGGTGGAATACAATAAATGTATTTTTTGTTCAAGAAATTCGGAGAATAAATCCCAAACATAAACGATCAGTGCATTCCAAAGGGGTTCAAACTATAACAAAGAGGATGCAACACTCAAAGTTGCTCACGCGGAACTTGATGCATACCGAGGCTCTTGCTGTGTGTTCGCTCCCGGGTCGGGAGGTTCTGCAGCATCTGTCACCGGGGTTCTGTCTCGGTAGCAGTAAAGACACTATTTCTAAAAACTGAAATTAACAAACACCGAATAGTTTTATTCCAAAGACAGCGCACTTCACCCGTATTTTAAAAAGAAAAGAAAAGATGCAGACTTGAATTGCAGGAATAAATAGGCTGAATTCACTCGTTTGGTTTTACCTGACCCGCAGCGGCAGCATCCTTTAGTGCGTCCCGGTTCCAAAACAAATATGGCTGTAAGATGATTTGGGAGTAGTAATATTATACATATAAAAAATCAAAAGTCATTCCGAGACGAACTGAAGTGCCGGCTGTCCTACTCGTTGAGCTTGAGCTTGTTTAAATATTAGGCCATTATAATACAAATTATACCAAAAATAAGTCGCGGGTTCGGAGTCCGCCGCGCGTCAGCTCTTCGGGTCTGTGTTGTTGTTGTTGTTGTTGTTGTTGTTGTTTTTGTTGTTGTGCGTCTGAGTGCGCACCTCAGAAGAATGACTTGCTCCGCTCCTCTGCACCGGCCCATGCAGTCGTAGTAATATCCTCCTCCACCTCTTTCTCTCCCTCTCTTTCTCTCTCTCTCTCTCTCTCTCTCATTCTCTAGAGTCCAACGTTTTATTATTATTATTGAGGGAGCCCCTGCCCCTACCCTGACATCACCGGTTAGGGGAAGTGTGGTGGAGGTGGTGGGGAGGAGGGAACGCCCCCCCCCCCCCCCCTACACACACACACACACACTTTGCCTCACACTTGTGTTTTACAAGGGAAATCCTCTCTCTTCTCTCTCCTCATTCCCGGTCTCCCTGGTGTAATGTGTGTGTGTGCGCGTGTGTGTTTGTGTGAGTGTGTGCGTGTGTACGTGTGTGCGTGTGTGTGGTGGTGGTGTGTGTGTGTAGGGGGGGGTCAGGCCTGGAAAGAGGTTGGAAACGTCTTTTTTTTATTGTTCGTCCTCATCTTATCTCACCCAGGAAGAGTTCAAACCCTTTTCACGAAAGTAAAAATTGCAGCAACACACAATAGTGCAAGTTTAAAAAAAAAGTAATACTATAATTATAAAAAATAAAAATAATAATATTATTAATAATAATAATAATAGTGAACTTGCTTAGAAAATACCACTACTTTTAATACGTTTTGAAAATATATTTGATGCACTTTGAATTTATTTTCCTCGCATTGGAGTATTTTCATAAAAAGAGTTACGTGAGTATCAAAAATACATTTTACCGGATTACTTGACAGACGAGTGGCGTGTTTTCCTGCGGTTCGGTCCCGTGCTCTTGTCTGTTCAAGTGACACATAATGCACAGCCGGGAAGTAACAAGTTCAATACTTAGTACGACAAACACTTCAGTTGAATACATACAGATCATACTAAATACCTAGTTATTGCCCCCCCCCCTCCCCTCCCTCACACACACACACACACACACACACCCTTTGTCCACGTCTTCCTAATGGGAGGCCCTATGGGTCACCCTGGCCGTGGAGGGCCGAGAGCCCCCGCTGCAGTGACATAATTGTGTCTGAACTCTCCTTTGCTACCCCTCACACACACACACACACACTCTCTCTTTTCAAAGTGAGGGAGGTGAGGTTTGAGTGACCCCCCCCCCCCCTCTTCCTTTCACTCCTTCATCTACCCATCTCACTCCCTCATGCTCTGGCTCTCCTCAGTGGTACAAATCAGACAGGCGCCACATCTGCCTCGCACATGAAGCGTGTGTGTGCGTGAGTGTGTGTGTGTTTTTGGCGTGTTTGTGTGCGTGTTTGTGCGCATGTGTTTTTGGCATGTTTTCCACCCTGATCATCTAAATATGCGACCTGCTCACATGTGCTGAACTCTTTTACTCGGGGTGGACCGAGCAGCCAGGCCTATAGTAAACAAATACACAACATGGAAATGATGTTGTTGTTTGCTGTTTGTCTCTTCTAGGGCCAAAACGGTGTGTTATAGCTGATGAAGTCAACAATATATCTTGCAAATGAAAAAAAGAAGCCGTCCAATATACTCACACCCAGAATGAGTGTGACTCTTCTATAAATCAGCACCTACTTCTCCCCTCACACCCTGCAATTTTATTTTATTTTTGTTAGGCTAAATGTGCAAACAGGGCCCTAGCTGTGATGCAGGAGATGGAGATAGAGAGGAGGCCGCTTGCAGTCACGGCAGGGGCCCCCCAAAGGGGCAAAAAAAACCACAAAAAAGCGGTTCCTAAAGAGTGGGCGGCAGGAATTCCACAACCCCAGCCCGCCTGACTGAGGGAGCTGCCTGCTAGACATTCAGCGTGTTCCTACTGCTGCCCTTTGAAATCCAGCTGCAACTGAAAAAAAAAATCCAGGCTGAAGTTGGGGACAATTGAGGAGGGGAGGAAAGAAGAAAGACCAAATGCAGCGAGGCAGAAGCTTCTCGAGGGGGACGAGTGCAACAGGGTGTGTGCATGGACTGCGGGTGTGACTCAGAGGGTCTCACCTCTGAGTCACACCTGGAGTCACGTGTGTGTGTGTTTATGTGTGTGTGTGTGTGGGGGGGGGGGGGGGGGTTCCGGAGTGTTTTAATCTAGGGAATGAAATTGTATGAGCTCAAACTGGTATTTGTGTTTTACGTTATGTGCAAGTTGCGCAATATACTTTTTTTCTTCTTTAGTTCCTTTAATTTATTTGATATCTTACTTCTCCATCGTCTCTTTAAAAAAAACAGAGGTCTTATTATGAAAGATATGTAAATCCATGCTCTAAACACATATCTTTAATTAGTATTTATATTTCATATTCTGATGTATTTGTATGTATTTAATCTAATTAAACTAAATATCGCATGCATATTCCTTCTTATATACCATACTTATTTTTAATTAAATGTGTTTTCTGCATGATGGACCTATGCGGCATGCAGCTAAAGACATCTCGCTATACACACGGTGGTCCTCACTGAGCTCCGAAATGACACACATGCGCTTTTCCTTCCACAAACACCAGCATGGGAAAGTCCATATTTGCGTGTGCCGCATACGCCGGAGGATCCCTTGTGAGAAAGCGGAAAAGCAAGTAGCAGGCTGGGGGGTGAACTGTGAGCGTGAATACGTTAGCGCGCCTCGGCTTGTGTTTGCAAAGCTGCAGGTGGACGCTTGAATGAATGGACGCGCGCGCTTTTCTTGGCTCCCATTGCACTTGGGAGGGGAGGGGGCGGAGGGGGCCTACCTGCCTGTTTTTAATGTGAAGGCAATATCATCTGTAAAAAAAAGAAGTAATTAAATAATGACAAATATGAAGAGACACTGGGTTTCTGTGTGTTTACTACACTGTTATAAAGGCTATATGACACACGCTTTAATAGGATGTGATATTCCTGGTATAAAAAAAAAAAATTCTGACAGGGGCTTTTCATTTTCAGACACTTATAGGTTATTTAATTCTAATATTGAAATATTTCTGCATTATCCCTCTGAAGTGTGCGTTAATGGGAATCTGCTGCAGTTTTAGCGGTGGAGCTTGCTCTCTACAACAGTACAATATACAACAGAATGGATAGGAAAGCCCGAATTTGCTTTTATGTAATGCCACATGGATCATAATTCCACATATTTGAGCTTCAGTGCAGTGGAATTCATTTCGCATGCACGTGGCCAAATAAATTGAAACTGAACATGGTTTTAGTCCAAAACTGTAACTGATTATTAATAGTGTTATCTTAAATACAAAAGGCCTCCATCCTATATGCTAAAATGGCACAATAAAAGCCACAACTGCGTGATTTCTTAAACCGCTTTTTACAGTGCAGTCGCACTCCTTCTCGCTAGGGGGCGGTAGCGGGGAACCGGGAACGCACTGGGCACCTGGGCAATCGAGGAAACTCGAAGAGATTCTTCCCCGGAGCTAACAGTAGCTAGCCGGCTGCTAATCTTCTGGACAACGCAGTTGTATGGTTGTTTTATTGGCCCCTTTCAATGTCCGCGCCTTTCGTCGGTCGTACTTCAGGGGTCCCCCGAGGCGCCGTCTGTGGCGAAAGCGAGGCGGACACCGACGGACAAGTTTGAATGCGCTGGATGTTCGGTGACTCTTGCTTTCTCCCCCAGGATGCTAGCACGCAAGCGAGCCAGCCAGCTAGCCAACCTGCTGGAATAGCCAAATAGCAGCGGCGTCCGGATGCTTTAAACGGCAAGCAACACAGCGGATTTCGGGGAGTTTCTTGTCGTCCTCGCACGATGTCAGGCAACCGGCCACAGCCAAGCGCTGGGGGGGCGAGTTCAGTGCCCAGCACGAGTAACGTTAGCGGTGGCGCGGGAGGCACCGGGAACACAAACGGTGGCGGCGGCGGCGTCAGCAGTAACGGCAACAACTCTTCAAACGTCGTGCCCTCCCGGAGCCTCGCGGGTGCCGGCGAGGGGACGATGTCGGTGCCGTCGTTGGCCGCCGTGCAGTCGTCCCGGGGCGGCTTCGCGTCCCTGAGCAGACCCACCGCGTCCTCGGGCAGCAGGAAGAAGTCCCTCCACCAAGCACCCCTCTACAACGGCCTCCTGAATTCCTACGAGGATAAAAGCAACGATTTCGTTTGGTAAGTTCATCTCCGGACCGCTTTTATAAAGTGCATTTTCTGTAGTTGACTTTAGTAGCATTTTACCGAAAGCTTCATGTCAAGTGTTTCTAATGTCTGACCTGCATTTAACATGTGTATGTGTTTCCCTGTGTCCCTTTCCAGTCCCATTTGCTTCGAAATGATAGAAGAGGCACACATGACTAAGTGCGGCCACAGTTTTTGGTAAGTGGGGCGCTTGTTTCACGGGAAAGGGGGACATGAAGTTCGTTTTGAGAACGATGTCGCTGATCGACCAACGTGGAGCTGATCAGAAGTAACATCAAGTGATGCTGTTCGACTCTAGCCATCAAAACTAACCAGTGCCTGTGTTGGTGATGCTTCCAGGTGGGGATGGAGGAAGAAAACTTTACCTTCCTCCAACTGTCCACCCCTACCCCTAAAGAAAACATTCTACACTATAAAAAGTAACTTTTGGTTTATTGTTTCCTACTTAAAAAACAACAAATCAAAACCAGTCTTTGCATCATTGAGGAAAGCCCCTTTTTACCCTTTGAATTATTAATTTTCATAATATTTCAGATTGTCTGTGTTGGTGCAGTACCATCCTCAAACCTGAATTTATTACATTTTTCAAACCGTAACAAAAAGATCAAAAGTTGAGTCAAAACGCATACAAAAGCAACTTAGGTTTGGCTTAACTTGGGCAGGAATACGTCCCGCGGCAGCGCTGTTCTTTCAGAATTATCCCGCAGTACTCGGCTGTCTCTTCCTCCTGCAGTTTCAAGTGCATCCGCCAGAGTCTGGAGGACAGCAACAGATGTCCCAAGTGCAACTACATCGTTGATAACGTGGACCAGCTCTACCCAAACTTCCTCGGTAGGTGTTTTGACTCGAGAGAGTTAAAGGCTCGCTGAAGGGTGTCAAGAGGAGTGGCCTTTTTTCTGCTTTTAGCTGTCATAAAACATACACAATTGCAAGTTGATCAAATGCACGTTGTAGATCGATTCCTGACTCTTGAGTGTTTATAGCACAACTAAAACCGACTCACCCAACGTGTCTCTATTGTGAATGTTGTGTCATGTACTTAAGTAGCATTTCCAACTCTCCCCCCCCCCCCCCCCCATCTCAGTAAATGAATTGATCCTTAAACAGAAGCAACGGTCGGAGGAGAAGAGGCTGAAATTGGATCATCCCGTGAGTACAACACAAGCGTACCGTAGCTGCTTTCTACACACATATTTTCACTCTCACTGTTCTTCTTCTTTTGAATACATTTTTTAATAGTCTGTTGCTTGGAACTGATCGATTTCTCTGAGCCCGCAGAATGGGTCGAGATGGCAGGTGTTCCAGGACGTGTTGAGTCCCGACCAAGAGAACCTGGACCTGGCTAATGTCAATCTGATGCTGGAACTCCTGGTCCAGAAGAAGAAGCAGCTGGAGGCGGTGAGTAATGCTACGGTCACACAAAACGTGTGAGTTTGCCGTGTTCACACCAAAAGTGTTGCGAAGCTCTGCGAGGGGGCGGGTCTTATCTCCCTGGCTTGTCTCCATATAAACCGTTAGCATTTCCTTCATCCACCATGAAAGAACTAAGCACTAGTTCTGCTTTATACTTGTTGTGGACATCCTACACATCGGAACATCTAACACCCTCGTGTTTGGGTTCATAACATCAGCCGCTCACACAGCTCGGTCACTTTCACCGATTAAGTTAACTGTTACGTCTGAAAGCCTTCAGCTTCCAGCGCAACAAGAGTGGAACATCTAACGCCCTTGTGTTTGGGTTCATAACATGATATCATATATATACATAACATCACCTGTGCCTGTTTTATTCTCTGCGATTCCGGTACCATCATAAAGACATGCACCGCAGCCTCACCCCGGTCGTATGGATGTGAATGAATGTTGGTGGTGGTCGGAGGGGCCGTAGGCGCTGATTGGCTGCCACGCTTCCGTCAGTCTGCCCCAGGGCAGCTGTGGCTACTGATGTAGCTTACCACCACCGGGATGACTGTGTGTGTGTGTATGACTACTGGACTCTGGACTTTGAATTGTAAAGCGACTTCGAGTGTCTAGAGAAGCGCTATATAAAATAAATGATTATTATTACTTATAAGAGGTTGTATTAAAGAGCTCCGGGTGCCTGCAAACCGCAATGTTAAGTTTGTCCTCCGTCTTGTTCTGATTCAACAACGGCGGTACAATGACGCGGAGTAACTCAAGAGCTGATTGGCCCGAGTTGCGAAATTATCGCATACAAATTTTCGCTGCCCAAAACGCCCCAAACACGCTGCCCGGAAAAATGACGTGTCGATCGCAACCACACTCTGAGGCGTCCTTGGGTCTCGGTTTAGGGCTGTCTCCCTGAGCGTTTGAGGGCTCTCTAGCAGGTGTTTTCAGCACTTTATTAACCTTTTCCATAAGTCAGCATTCAATGAAGGCTTTGCTCGAGGGAATTGCCCACAATTGATTGCAATGTGCTGTTGAACACGGGGTTTCCAGTGGAAGCATCGAGAGGTAAACAAAGAGGCCAGCACACACTGGTTCAGCCTTGAGAATTACATGTACTCAGAAAAATCAAGGATTAAAGTTGGAGATATACAACCAGAGGATATTTATGAATTTTTTCATCAAACATTTTATTTTGTCATTGAAGCTAAATATATAATTTTAAATGACCTATTTAGTGAGGGAAAAGAAACTGAAAGACGTTCGAGAAAGTATAAGATAAATACCCACAATAGTACATCTGATTTTTTTGCCGTTGTCATGTTAATGTAATATATTGCTCATTCATTTTCTACCCATACAAGAGAGTTATGTTTGACCACATGGTTATGGTCGATCAAAGCGTTAGCTAAGATGTTTTGAAGTACTCATTCATAGGCGGTATCGCTTTTATCGACTCGCTTTTCCACCTACACCAAGTTTTAATTTTAATATTTGTGGAAGTATCGACGCTTCCAGTCATGTTTTTCCATGCACCTTTTCTTAAAGATGCACACAAAAAACAGGTGAATTGTAACGCACGTAAAGAGAACAGGTGTTGGATCACAGTCTGTGGTGACGTTTTGGACCATAACTTTGTTATCTAGTCAATCATAACGAGAACACATCCAATAATATTAAAGACAAAAGAAAAATGTGGAATTCTAGAAGGATTAAGTTGCATTTTAATGGGTTCCTGCTTTTATAGCTGTTAAACTGTCATAAAAGGTGGCGTCGTAAGTTCCTCAGAAACAAAGGACGAGTTCCGTTTCCATCAGCGTTGATGGAGGGAGTGCTCTGCCTGTGTATGAGGTTGCGAGGGAGACAGGACGGCATGGGGGACTGGCACATAACCCCACCACGTTAACTGTCTGTGAGGAGATGCTTCAGGCTGTGCTTGAAGAGTTCAAAGTGCCGAGTCATCGGGAATCATCCGCGAGAGTGTGTTCCCCAGATTACTCTTCTAAAACCAGGTGCCCATCGCTCTCAACATAGCCTGGGAAATCACTCTCCTCCCCCCTTCTCTTGACAATCTGTGTGAAGTTACAGGAGAAGAGAAGTAGGAGCCACAACATATCCTGTTGTCTTGTCACATGATCAGCGCGCTCCTTTTTTAATGTGGCAGCAGGAGTTACCTTTTTTAAATGAAAATCTCTTCTTCTTTTTGTGGAATTGTGCAGCCTCACACTCGACGAGAAATTGCAGATGCATCATCACATTGTTTTTAATGAAATGTGGCAATGCGTATTAATTAGAAAGGATTGTGTGCGTTTGGGAATAGTTGGCTAATGCAGCGATGCTTTTGCAGCTTTGACCCTTCTTCTTTTTTGCCCACATATGCCGATGAATAAGGATCACCACCCACCCCGAGTATTTACAAGTTTAATTTATACTAGAGCTGCTAACAAGAATGATTTTCATTGCTGTCATTCATTTGTCGATTTTTTTCCCCTCGATTTTAATGGATTTGTTGTTTCCCAAAGCCCAAGATGATGTCGTCGTCAAATGTCTCGTTTTGTCAGTGACTAAAAGATATTCATTCCACTGTTATCCAAGAAGAGAAAAAAACTGAATTTTTATACATTTAAGAAGCTGGAATCAGAGAACCAAATGACAGGCAAATGGAGCTTCTTTGCAGGATCTAATCGGTCAAGAACTTTCGGTTTCTGTGGCGTCCGTGAAGAGCTAGGTTAGCATTCATGCGCTTGCTAGAGGGTGTCTCTGTGTCGGGGTCCCCATTGTGTGTGGTTCCGTCTCTGTTGACTGGAGGTGGAGACTAGAGAGGGCACTCGGATGCTCAATTGATGTTTATATTTGTCCTAATTTACATGTTGTGCAGGCAGGCAAGGGGGCGACAGCTTTGTTCTAAATTTGGTTAGGGCTCTTTTGTTTTTGGAGTTCTTTGTTCTTACACACATTAATAGTAAATAACGGATTCGGGCGAGATCGCTGCAGTTTCTAAAACGTCTTAAAAAAGCTTCTCCTGGTGTATTTATGATGTTTTTTTATCGCTCTGACCTTCCATACCAACCAATGCACCAACATGAGGCTTTGTTTTTGTTTGACCACACATACTCTGAACTAGCGGTCCCCAACCCCTTTTTTTATATATCAAAGTCTAAAAAATATTTTTTTTTGAAAAAGGACTGGAAACACCTGTGTCTGAGCCTCTCACAAGGTCACGAAATAGGTGACACATCTCAAGAGGTCATATAATACGGGGGGGGAAAGCTAGCAACGGCACACGCTATAACAAACCCACACGGCAGCGAAAATGCGTGAAACAAAACAAACGTCTTTGGAGAGCTTTTTGGCGAGGGGAAAGGCCAATAAAAAGACAGAAGAAGAAGAAGAAAAGCCTCAAAACAAAGCTGCATTCAGGAGTCTTAAAGTTCAGCTTTATCGCTGAAGGTGAGTCTCACGTGCCGAACCCCCAACGACAAAGAATTGGTCTTAAAACATATTCAACCTGCTCAATGAACTGTCACTTCAGGGGAAACGACTGATTTCAAGTTGTCCGATGAAGTCGCTGCTGTGGGCACGGCGGGTGAACAGGGTGATATTAGACGTGTTTCAAATGTTGACCGGGAGGAAGAGGCTGAGCCATCGTTCTTCAGCTGGAGCTCCATCACTTGTCTTTGCTTTTAAAAGAGTTCGAGCTGTACCACAAAAGACCTGACTGCAAAAGAATAGACGACCCATTTGTAAACAAACACACCCGGTGAATCGAGCCAGAAGAAGATCTGTTCGAGATCGCAAATGACGGTGGCCTTAAAGGGACATGTCACGCAGCAACTCTGCCGGTGTTCTAATGATAGCGACCAGAACTCCGTTACGGAGCAGATGGGACATAACAAACACACGTCGGGTGTCGTTGTCTCCCATCAGCGGCTCGTTGCAGATAAACAAGCGCAGG
The DNA here is from genome assembly GCF_029220125.1 of Pseudoliparis swirei. Taxonomy (NCBI): domain Eukaryota; kingdom Metazoa; phylum Chordata; class Actinopteri; order Perciformes; family Liparidae; genus Pseudoliparis; species Pseudoliparis swirei. The sequence goes on along the minus strand of NC_079395.1, from coordinate 20,364,386 downwards.
GCTCCACTAACTCGGCGTAATGGTGAGTTGTATTTTTGCACTTCATGCCGGTCGTATAATTTTTATTCCGTCATATTTATATGGCTGGTCTGCGAAAATTATTTCTAACACGGAACCGGTCCGTGGCTCAAAAGGTTGGGGACCGCTGCTCTAAACGACAGGGAAATAACTGTGCTGCGACTAATTACTGCTGCAAAACATTTTTCCAGATTTCCGAACATCAGAAAATGTGGCTCACATTTAATATGAGCGATATTGTCGCTCATATTAATCGCGCGTACCGATAATCAATTATTTTTCAAGCAAGCCCTGGTGGAAGTATCTCGCGGTGGATGTTGTACCGCCCCTTCTCTGGGGTTTAAAAACAAATATTTGTTTTTCGACTGGATGAAGAATTGTACAAATGTCAGCAATGGGTCCAAAATATGACTTGACCCCCTGCTCTCATTCGAATCACGGGAAACCTGTGACCAACACCCGTGACCCCTCGGGTTCGGGGCCGTTTCCTGTCTGATTCGAACAGCGCTCGCTCCTCATCATCTGGGCCTCGTTTTGATCATTCCGCGTCTGCACACCAACTCCGTACCGGGGAATGGAAAGAGCAGCGAGAGCATTTTCTGAAGTGTTGTGACTTAAAGGAAATGGTACTCGGGTGAAAGTGAACTCATCTCGTGTGTTTCCAATAGGAATCCCAAGCAGCTCAGAGACAGATCCTCATGGAATTCCTGAAAGAAGCCCGGAGAAACAAAAGAGAGGTACCGACGTCTTTTAATAATCGTAGTATAACTGTAACGCTGGGTGGCAAGCCGTGTTTATCGGTGTGTTTCTTGCTCTCCGTCAACAGCAACTGGAGCAACTGCAGAAAGAGCTCAGCTTCCTTGAAGAGGACATCAAGCGTGTTGAGGTAAAGCAGCCAAATGCTAAATGTAAAGGCGGAGGTGGATTATGACATCCTGTAATATTGTGACATAGGACTTTAACATGTTATTCCAGGAGATGAGCGAGCTGTCCTGTCCGATGATGGAGGCCGAGTGTACGGTGCCTAATGTCGAGGCCCCCTCACCAGCACCCAGGTACAGCCGACCTCTGTGTTTTTAACAAGTTCTAACTACGAGTTCATCGTCCTCCCAATCAGCTACATTCAGAGAGAAACATAGAAGGACCTTGCATTTTTTAAACATTTGCCTTTTTGCGCTATGATCACTGCTATACCTTTTTATAAGGGGACCAGGCCAAATAGTAGCAGATTTAGGTAAAATAGGATCAAAACATGGGACCGGATCTTGGTAATATAGGACCAGATCTGGAGATAGCAGGAAGAGAGCGGAGAATAAGATCAGATCTAGGTAGAGTAGGACCAGATCAGTTCTGGGTATTGAAGGACCAGATCAGTTCTGGGTAGAGTAGCAGTTCTGGGTAGAGGAGCAGATCAGAATCGGACCACACCTGTGTAGAACCATTTGGTCATGCATATACTGGTGGTGTTGTGGCTCCTGTCCGCTGACTGATTGTGTGTTGTTTGCTTGTTGGGTAGCTGTAGCAGTATTATGGAGCCAGCAGACTACAGCCAGCCTCCAGGATTTGGTGGAACAACCCAGGTATGTACGAGACACGGGGATTGGATTATCCATTTTCTTTCACGTTTACGTCTCTTTATTTTCATTATCTTTTTGGATTTGTTAATGTTTTGTTTGCATATCTGTATAACATGGATCCAGGCCATGGTTTTGCTTCAAAAGGAATATTAGAAAATGTTCCCAAAAAAAGGAATGTACACATGTTCTCCTAAGTTTTGAACATGCAGTGAAGTGGTCAAGCCTGAGTTCAGCGCTGACCTGACTGCACACTTTGTCTCGCCAGGGCAAGAGACAAACCTGGTACAACAGCACGCTGGCGTCGAGGAGGAAGCGGCTGACGGCTCACTTTGAGGATCTGGAGCAGTGCTACTTCTCCAACAAGATGTCGCGCATCACAGGTGACTCATCCCGCGGGGGAATGGCGGCGTCGCTCTCTCCCAGCACAGCGGCAGCATGTCCGAGGACATCTGTAGGCAGATGTGTTTCTGTTGACCACGTTGAAGGAAGCACACACATTTTCACAACTTCAGAGGGTTGACGGCTGCCTCGCGGCTGTGTTATTGCTGAAGATAATTCTTTTTTTTTTAAAGAAAAGACATGAAGACTGGATTTTGCCACAACCTCCACTGCTTGCTGTCAGAGTGTGCTCTTTCTGTTGAAAAGCTTTGGTTCTCAGCGAAGGAAGAATGCTGCGAGGCGCAAAAGCACAACATTTTCCTTGTGGTTCTGATATTATATGATAATCTATTGCTGTCAAAATGTGACACGGCTGCTTCGGCATTCGGTATAGCCCCCCCCCCTCCCCATCCCCCACGCCACACACACACTCGTCCGCCTATTCTAAACAACTGTCAGTTAGCTGCTGGGCTAGCCAGCTGCTAACTAACTTTCCAGTAAGATGAGTCTCGGGTAACCGACATTATAATGCTTCCATGATGTGTGAAATATGAAAAAAATACCAGAGGGAATTAAAGCCAGTTTTAACTTCCTAACTTAGCTCTAAGCAGCGTTTTAAAACTAACGATGCCACGTATTTTTATTTCCATAATTATTTTAATTGTGCATTTTTTATTAATTATCACTTTAACAATAACAAAGAAAAAGGATATCATGCAGAATTCTTTACGGTGGATGTTGATTTCGGTTTGGTGAAAATAATTATACCTGGAGCCTCCTTCACCAGCTGCTAAAACAAAAAGCAAGCTTCTCGTCTGTATCGCCCGATATGACACATCGATGATCGTAATCGGCGTCCAGAAGGCTGATCGGGGCTCTTCTACTCTTTCCCCCATCACACACAGCATACAGTCGATGTCCCTGTTGCTACTTGTGCACCGTGTGTTGATTGTGTGTGTGTGTGTGTGTGTGTGTGTGTCTCTCTGTGTCCAGATGAAGGCAGAAACTTGAACCAGTTGGATGACTTCATGGAGTGCCTGTCTAAGTTCACCCGCTACAACTCTGTGCGGCCGCTCGCCACCCTGTCGTACGCCAGCGACCTCTACAACGGCTCCAGCATCGTCTCCAGGTACAGGAAGCACGACATCGTCTCGTACACACTAATCTTCAGAGGCTCAGTGTGGTTTTTGACATTTTGTTTAGTCTTTTGGTTGTCGCCGTTGACTGTTTTCTCTCTCTGTATAACCTTCATCAGTCGCTCTCTCTAGCAATGACTCCATTCTCACCTGTCCTGCAGTATCGAGTTTGACCGCGACTGTGACTACTTCGCCATCGCCGGCGTGACCAAGAAGATCAAGGTGTTTGAGTACGGCACGGTGATCCAGGACGCGGTGGACATCCACTACCCCGTCAATGAAATGACCTGCAATTCCAAAATCAGGTGAGCAGCCTACACATGCACAGTAAACGGTTTTCTTCATTTATACAATCACATCAGCTTTTATTGGCACATGGTGGGACGAAAAGCATAATAAATCAGTAGATGTTAATGCCCAGAATATGAAAACAATGTCCCCACTATTTTTGCTTTGCAAGGCTGTGAGTTGCAGGCCTGCATAGATCAAAACTGACCCATCAGATGTGTAAAGGCGTATTTCGTTAAAGTCATTGTAGAAACCGAGGCCTGGGTTTAAAAGAAACGGTGAATTTAAGAACGTAACAAATTGTGTCGGTGAGCCTTAAAGTGACCCACGACCTTTTTTCGTTTTTGTAGCTGTATCAGCTGGAGCAGCTACCACAAGAACCTTCTGGCCAGCAGCGACTACGAGGGTACTGTCATCCTGTGGGATGGGTTCACCGGCCAGAGGTCCAAAGTCTACCAGGTATGATCTATTCAGGAGGCTCACACACTGACCTCAAAAAAGAAAATGTCACGTTCCTCCATTACTTCCTTCTTTCAGCACAGTGGTGGAGAACACCATGAGTTTTTAATCCAACTAAATGTTTGACTGGTGTGTTAACTTCACATCTAAATGAATGAGAGCACACAAGACCACGTGAGTTCCTAAGTTCTCATGTGACCAGTTGCTTTAAGTTGGCTATTTTTAAACCGAGTCCGGTGCAGCGCTCCCTCCAGATGAAATGTGGCATTAAGTGTGTTGATCACAAATACACAATGTGAGGATGAGAGTGAGAACAAACAGACCCGCACACCCCCTCCAGTATTAGCGCACCACCATAGGTGCATAGGTTTTTTTTGTGTCGCAAAAATGGGCCGAAAAAACTGCAATACATGAACAGCCCAAACATGTCACTTCATAGAATGAATACAGGGGATACACCTTTTAAAAAATCGAAATATATATATGTGTATATATGTATATATATTAGGGCTGTCAGCGTTAACGCGTTAATCTATGCGATTAATTTGGCCGCGTTAACGCACTAAAATATTTTTCCGCAATTAACGCAACTTTGTTTACTTCCGGTGTGCCTTGAAGTTTTTACACTCCTGAGTGTCAAACCGCGGCAGTACGGTTTAACACTGTTTCCGTTTTTAAAACAATTATTTCTCTGCGAAAATAAGGATCAGAAATCAGTTTAAACTCGTGGATGAATCAGTCGGGTTTCCTCCTGCTCCTCCTTCCTCCCGTCTCCCCCTCTGATCCACAGAGGAACGGAGGGGCGACGTGTCGGGCGACGTGTCGGGTGACGCGGCGCGGAAAGAACTGGTCACACGAAACCTTCAACGTGATTTGTCAATCCGTTTGTCTGTCAACATTTTGTGAAAAAAACAACCAATGAACACTCAGTAAATCACAAAGGACCTCCCACCACACAGGTGAGGCTCATTAGCAACCTGTCAGTCAGAGAAGACAGAGAACACGGCGCGAGGACAATGTGCCTCAATATATAGAGAGCTGAGATTGTTCTGGAATGTTTGATGTATAACACGTGGGTATGTGTCATATGAAAACGCCTTTAAAAGGTGAATTAACATTTTTTTGTAAAATGGAGAAAATGCCCCCAAGCCTCCAGAGGGTCACGTGACATATGTGAATGTCAGTCAGTTACTAAGGCCACTGGTTCTGCTGCTGTTCAATGTTAAAGATGACAGGACCAATGGGGTCTCAATATACTTCTTTTTTTTACTAATCTGGATGTTTCACTGAAGAAACAATTCATCATCCACAATATTAAATCCCTCGCTGGCACTTTATATGTAGGAGCCTCTTTGAAAACACAGCTCAGTGTGAAGTTTAGTCTTTAAAAAGAAGAACAAATAACTTAATCGCGATTAATGAATTTCAAAATGTGCGATTAATTAGTTAATTTTTTTTAATCGATTGACAGCACTAATATATATATGTATATATATGTACAGGGGTGCACATAACTTTTCCAGTGAGTTACTCAGGTGATTACCGGGAGATGGTGTTTGGTACTCACTCCATATGTAGCGTCAGCTTTTGTGACGTCCACCTACGGGGGGGGGTGCAAGTGCGCACACACCGGCATCGGAGCTCTGCGGCGCGAGAGACGTGAAGTGTTATCGCGACACGTAGAGACAGAAATGACATGCTGTTGGTTAGAGACGATCAACATCAGATCGGTCAAGTACGCAAAGGCGCGAAGTAACACAAGTGGTGTTACGCATTGTTGATTATTTTCGCCCATGCGTACCTGCGTATCAGTTATGTGCACCCCTGTATATGTATATGTGTATATATATATATATATATATACACACACACAGTATATATATATACAGGACTGTCTCAGAAAATTAGAATATTGTGATAAAGTTCTTTATTTTCTGTAATGCAATTAAAAAATGTCATGCATTCTGGATTCATTACAAATCAACTGAAATATTGCAAGCCTTTTATTCTTTTAATATTGCTGATTATGGCTTACAGCTTAAGAAAACTCTAAAATCCTATCTCATAAAATTTGAATATTTCCTCAGACCAAGTTAAAAAAAAGATTTATAACAGCAAAACAAAATCAAACATTTGAAAATGTGTTTCCAGGTGTTTCGAGTTAATTAGACGATTCAAGTGATTTGTTTAATACCCTACTAGTATACTTTTTCATGATATTCTAATATTTAGAGATAGGATATTTTAGTTTTCTTAAGCTGTAAGCCATAATCAGCAATATTAAAAGAATAAAAGGCTTGCAATATTTCAGTTGATTTGTAATGAATCCAGAATGTATGACATTTTTGTTTTTTAAATTGCATTACAGAAAATAAAGAACTTTATCACAATATTCTAATTTTCTGAGACAGTCCTGTATATAAATAAATAAAGTTTCCTTCTGCTCTCTTTTTTAAGGAACATGAAAAACGGTGTTGGAGTGTCGACTTCAACCTCATGGACCCCAAGCTGTTAGCCTCCGGTTCTGATGATGCGAAAGGTACCTGAGGACCAGTAACGCCGTGCCCTACAGGGCACAGTCATGAATTCTCTCTGCAGCTCATAGAGGAATGTTCACTGATCTGTTTCCTGTGTTTCAGTGAAACTGTGGTCAACCAATCTGGATAACTCTGTGGCCAGCATCGAGGCCAAGGCCAACGTCTGCTGTGTGAAGTTCAGCCCGACCTCCAGGTATCATCTAGCCTTCGGCTGTGCAGGTGAGTTCCCATTTGTCTTTGTTACTGTTGATGTAGGACACCATCAAACTAGGCGCCAACTAGGCTCGGGTGACATGTCTAGTGTCAGGGTTCGTACGGTCATGGCATACCTGGAAAAGTCATAGAATTTGTTAACGTTTTTTTCCAGGCCTGGAAAAGTCCAGGGGGGGGAAAGATTCCGCACGTTTTTGGAAAACTCATGGAAATTTGTTATGTTCATATGTGAATTAACGCTGAGTTTTGAACAATGAATATGCTTTTAAAAGAATGACGGTCAAAATATAAGCTGGCATACGCTCTTCAGATTCGCAGCGCACATTTTAACTGAGAAGACATAAATATTTATTCTTTTAATCAAACTATTTTCTCTCATTCATTTGTGTCATTTACGGTTATACTGCATGCTTTGGAATTCTCATTGTTAGTTTAAATATGAAATCTTCTTACTTTTTCATGTATGCACCGATATTTTTTTTTTTTTTTTGGTCATGTCAAATTTGGTTTAAAGTCATGGAAATCCATTGGTCAACATGTGTATGAACCCTGTAGATTATTGTTCAACATGTTAATGGTTGACCACAGTGTTGGTCCTCAATTGTCCATAATAACGGAACAATATTCAATCATGCAACGCCTGTTCTAAATGTAAGAGGGCCGAGTTGAATGACTTTGACATTCAAAGCTTTGTTTCAGGTTCGATACTCCAAACTACTCCGTGTAGCCCTGACTCCAGCTCTTGTTATGCTACGGCATCTATTTAGGGATGTTGTGGCTTTAAAAAAAAAAACGAGAAAGGAGAGCCAGAGAACGTAAACAAAGTGATCTGTGAGTTATGCAACGGACAAGAGAAACCCCTTTAATGTCCGCTGAAACGTCAGCATCCAACTAAACATAACAGACCGCCACCGATTCCACCCACAAAGACGGTGCTTCTCAAACGGTTTCTGTTGTGCCGCCCCAACAAAATTGTAAAAAAAATATTTTGTATTGAAATGACAACGTTTTGTGACTCCATCTGTGCTTTCTGTTACTTTGCAATCACATTCAATTAAACCAGATTGCTCCAGCAGAATAACTAATAAAAGTTTTCAATCACTTTATTAGAATACAAATCCAGTGCAAAAAAGAACCAACAGTTGGCAAAAAAAATAGCTTATTGTCGCTGCAATTAACCTGTTTTGCACCGAGTATCTTTTCAAGATAATAACAATAAAGTGCAACCTGTGAAAAACTTAAGACAAAACAAGTTCAAACATTAGGCAATAGAGTTTTACTGAGTTTTTACACTGCATATCTTTTGTAAACAAATAACGTGCAAGCTTTGCAAAACAAAACGAGTGCCGATATGCGAGTCATCACGTTTTATCAACGCTGCAATGAGCTTGCAGAGTGGGAGGGGGGAATGTTAAAACTTGTTTTATTGATCTGATTTATAGTTCTCATACTTCTCATGGATTTTGTAAGAAGATGCTTTAAAAGCCTTCAGCATACATGGTGTATAAGCCGGTTACAGTACAGGATATGACACGTGTAAATAAAAAGAATTGGCAGACTCCGGTGGTCCAGATTAATTAATTTTGCTGCCCGAGAGTTTTAAATATTCCCCATGTACACAAACGACCCTTTAAGTGGCCAACGTGGGGAAAACACAAACACTTGTGTTATCCGGCGGGGAAATTGCCCCGGCTTGTTTACCCCCATGCGCCGTGTCTTCACTGAGCCCCGAGGGGAAGAAAAGAAAAACGTCCACGTTGTTGTTGTGAAGCTTTGGTATTGGAAGAAAAGCCAGCAGGCCATTCCCCGCATTCAGCCGCTGTTCCACCGTGGCTGCCCGGCCTCGATAGGAGTGACACTGGAACAATGCATCCTGTTTTATTTAATTGTTGTTTTCCTCTTCCTGCTCGCAGACCACTGTGTCCACTACTATGATCTACGCAACACCAAGCAGCCCATCATGGTGTTCAAAGGCCACCGAAAGGCCGTGTCCTACGCCAAGTTCGTCAATGGAGAGGAAATAGTTTCTGCGTGAGTCCATTTGCCCTTCTGTTGTTTAGCAGTGCTGTGCAGAAATGTTATATATAGAATAGAGGCTATATATATATATATATGTATGTATGTATACTAATGATTATTTTAATAATCTGTTGATTCATTTTTTGAAGACTGATTTTTTTTTTTTACTCTTTCAATCCTTTATTCAAAAACAGAACTGGCAGTGCTTTCCTCGCCCGACTATTTGTGGTTTAACCGCGTCATTCGTGCCTTAGAGGGGGCGGGGCTTATCTCAGCCAATTTACTCCGTGGAAACAGTTATCGTTTCCGCCATCCACCATTGAAGAACTAACCACTAGTTCTGCTTTATACTTTTTGTGGCCATCCCACAAACGTCGGAACATCCAACACCCTCGTGTTTGGGTTCATAACATTAATATAATATATATTTATACATAACATCACCCGTAGGCTCTCACAGTCTGAATGACTTACGCTTCCAGCGCTACTAGAATAGCAGCAGCCAGTTAGATTCACCGCGGCAGAGCAGCTCAACGCTGATTGGCTGTTGCAACTCGGCGTCGGACACATTTTTCGGCGCAGTGGAACTATTTCAACTTGAGGCGAATATTTTGCAATGTCCATACTTTTCGGTCGTCCCTTAACTAGAGAGGAATTTCCCCACAGAGATCAATAAAAGTGTACATTTATTTTTTCTTTGTCACAAAATAATAATAAAGAAACGGCAAGAGCGTCTTTTTAAGGAACTGAACAGACGAGCAGAGTTACGTATTATATTTATTGGTAATCGAGCATCGGTATCAATTAGAATCTTCAGGACACCCGTCCGTACTTCTAATCTCGCCCCTTTACCAACTGCTTTACCAAAGAATGATGACACATTTTATTTCCTCATTTCACGCACTAAAAGATGCTCGGATTCACAAACTGACAATTGATAATCTTCTCTTGCGTTACCCTTTCTGCTCCAGCTCCACAGACAGCCAGCTGAAGCTGTGGAACGTCAACAAACCTCACTGCCTGCGCTCTTTCAAGGGTCACATCAACGAGAAGAACTTTGTGGGCCTGGCATCCAACGGAGACTATGTTGCCTGTGGTGAGCATCGCTAAAAATAAATAACAAAATAAAAGACGACTGTGTTGCAAATGAGCCTGTGGAGGAAAAACATCATCTTGTTTTCTTCTTTGTGTGTGTGTGTGTGTGTGTGTCCGTACACAGGCAGTGAAAACAACTCCCTGTACCTGTACTACAAAGGCCTGTCAAAGACACTGTTGACATTCAAGTTTGACACGGTGAAGAGCGTCCTGGACAAAGACAAGAAGGAAGACGACACCAACGAGTTTGTGAGCGCTGTCTGCTGGAGAGCCATGCCCGACGGGGTGAGCGCCTTGCGTCATCACAAATACATTTCATTTTGTTCATATTGTCCTGTGATGAGGTTTTTATAAATGATGCTTTTTGTTTTTCAGGAGTCAAATGTCCTGATTGCTGCAAACAGTCAGGGAACGATTAAGGTTAGTTTTTTTTTTTTAGTCGCTCGTGAAACTCACTCATCACTATTGTGTTTGACATTTTCCCCTGAAGGTCCGTTGCTCAATTAATAAGGATAAGGATGTTTATTGTCATTGTAAAAACATACAACAAAAATTAAGTTGGCAACTCATCATACAGTATATCAGTAAGGGGTAAAAAAAAACATGTATATAAACATTAAGACAGGACATTTCTAATTTAAAACAAGACATTTAAAAATAAATAAAACATAAAACAGGCATCAATGGCTTAAAACTGAACAATAATAATATAATCTCGTGTCTTTTTTGGTTTATGTGACTAGATGCCTGAATAAACAAGGCAGACAATTAATTTACATTTGTTTCTGTTAAATTAAGTACCTTTCTAATGTTTTATTTTCCTATTTTTAAATCTAGCATTGTAATTGAAATGAGAGAAGAACATTTATTAGTTAGAATATTTATAATTCATCCAGTTAAATTTGAAAACTGATAATAATTGTTAAGATGTTATTTCTTTCAGTCAGTTGTTGACTACATACAGGGGTTGAAAGAGCTGCTATATGCTACTTCAATACATCTGTACCTAAATCATAGCTCATGTTAGACATTACTGAGATGTTCTGGACCTTTGCATGAGGACATTTCCTCTAACTGGACCTTGTTGAACACCTCCTGACTTAGAGTATATGTAGTATACATCTGTGTCTTCACACTATCTGTGAAGTTTCCGCCATGTACCCCTTTTTTGAAATTGTAAACGCCATGACCGCTCGTTGGTGTTATTTTACAGGGTTCGTACGGTCATGAAAAACCTGGAATAGTCCTTTAAAAAAAATTCAAATCCCAAAAGTTTTGGATAAGTCATGGAAATTTGTTATCTTCACATGTTCATTTACGCAGTTTTATTAAAAGAATAAACATTTATACAAATGTATGTATTCTTTAAATCTAACTATTGTGTAATTTAATGTATATACTGTACCACCAAATCATGGAAACCCATTGGTCAACATGTGTATGAACCCTTTGTTTGTTTCCAGTGCTGTAACGGGTCTTTGTCCTCTCCTCCCCGCTCAGGTTCTTGAGCTTGTCTGAGGCCCCGCCCCCCGCCAATCTTCAGCATGTGACAAAACGTCCATCAGCTTCTCTGTGTTGGCTTGAGGACCAGTCTGAGAAGCCCAGGCGGCCTGCTGGACCCGGATACCTGACGACAGCGGGAGACCTGAATTGAACTGAACCACCAACCCACCACCATCTACCGATCTCTGGTCTTATTTTTAATGAGCAGTTGCAGCAGAAAAGACTTTGGGCCAGTACATCAGGATAGCAGGAGGCGTGCTGTCATTTTACAAGCAAAAGAAACGAGGACCTCTACTAGCTTGGGCACACAACGAAACAAGAGACTTCAGCAAGCCTGTTTATGTTTGTTTCTTTCCGTTAAAATATCGGCTACAATAGAAATGCCTCTTTATAATTTTAGGTGAAATCAAAAAGTGTACCCTTTTTTAGTTTTTTTTAATTAAACTGTTGCTCTCGCGGGTACATCCAGCCAAACGCTACCAGTGTGATGCTTTTTCCTTTTTCTCCTTTTAAAGGCCAAAGCACAAGACATAATCACATGCTAAGACATGTATTTTAACCCCTCCCTCACACTCACACATGCATTGTTTGTCAACCGACTTTCTTCCCTCTTTACATGTAGTTTTTTCTTTGTGTTTCTCTGATTGGGAGAATCCAGTTTTAATAAATAAGACTTGAATTTCATTCTGTCGGGCGCATTTTCGGTTTCTTTTCTGTCTTCAGTGTAGAATTTAAGGTAGTGGCCGGAGGTCAAGGACCACTGTTGAAGTCATGGACCACTGGTGGGGTCACAGACTCTCACGAAGCTTATTTAAGTCTGCGATGCCACATCAAACTGGATCACTCTTTCCACCTCGTTGAGCTGCTTGTTTAAAAGTGAGAAGCTCCCCGAATCGAGATTTAGTGTCTCTGTATTTTTAAGTAGCAATGGAATTAGTCTTAACACATACTGGAGGTAAAAATATCTGAATTTTGAACGTGACGCAACATTGTCAACATCGGCACGGAGAGTATTTTGGTAAACCCTGCCAAAGACCTACCTATTTTATGATAACCGAGTGAGAAAGAGGGTGTTTTGTATTTGTATAACTGAATAAATTATTTCGAAACGGTTTGGTCCCATTGGGTCTTTATATTTTTAATTTTTAAAAATATATTTATTTGGGGGCATTTCAAACATTCTCTTGACCGCCCATGTGTTCAGTTAGTCAGTAACTATGGAAAAAGCCCATATTGACACTCAATAAAGTCTCAGACATTGAACAGAAAAAGGAAGAACAAATTAATTGGATACTGCTACAATTTCATAAATAATGACCACGATTGATTAATCTCTTGTTTCTGTCTACCGGGGATATCTACTAGATTATTTTAAAACTCTTCCAATCATTTGAAAATATTTTTCTTTATGTTTGTGTGTGTGTATACACATACTGTATACTGCATATATGCGAGGGGACGTTTTAGGATACACTGAGTTATTTCTCTTCTCTCCCCTTTATGGATGAATTTACATTGCATATTACGAAGTACTTCTTCCCTGGAGTCTTTATGCCTTCTGAGATTGCACATTTTAATTTAACAATTAGTGCAAATTTATCAAGGCAAATGTTGTTAAACATGTTATTTATGAGTAAGATCGATAGATACTGTATTCATCCCCAGGGGAAATGTATTTGTAGCAGCAACAAACAAGGCCACAATATATACAATACACTAAAATAAAAAAGCAATGCCACGATTATGACAACAAACTATTCATGATTATGAAAAATGTATTTATTTGTATGCGTGTCACTTGCATAACTCCAAAAGTATTAAACCGAATCGCATGAAATTTGGTGGGATGATTGGTTATTGTCCGGGGACCATTTGATTAGATTTTGGTATCGATCGGGTCAAAGGTCAAGGTCATGAAAAGGTCAAAATCTTCTTGAATCGCATGACATTTGGTGGGATGATTGGTTATTATCCGGGGACCATTTGATTAAATTTTGGGATCGATTGGGTCAAAGGTCAAGGTCATGAAAAGGTCAACATCTTTTTTTCCCTTCAAAATCTTCTTCTTTTTACCATAGTCAATTTCTTTCCAATTGGCATGCAACTAATGCCAAAATGTTCATAATTCAATGCTCAATCTTGTGATATGCGAATGTATGCGCTCTACCGAGTGCCCGTTCTAGTTATTTATAGATTGATACAAACAAACAAATAACGGAACGGATGTTCTCACAGTAGCGGCGGAGGGATTTCGCAGACGGACCACTGACTAGTGGCAGACGGAAACAAAACCGGACTCTCCTCAGCAGGTTCTCATGTTACCCAGTGAAACCGTGGTCGCATCCAGTTACCCCCGCACAGCTAAACGGCTCCTCTCAGACCGGACTGTTTACTGATTTGACCCACAGGTCCAGACTTTCGTGGTGAAGATGGGAGTGCCGAAATTTTACCGATGGATCTCGGAGCGCTATCCTTGTCTCAGTGAAGTTGTCAAGGAGCACCAGGTAACAGACCAATGGTGGAAAGTTGTTCGCTTCACGAGCCTCTCCTGCCGTAAGCTGTGGTGCTAGCTTAGCTAGCTGGCGGCTATCAGCGAGCTAAGGACGTGGTTCGCGGGCCGTGAAATAAAATGCTCACTAATACTTGGTGACACGGCTCTTAGCAACCCCTCCTGAATATCATTATTGAATTTCACGCAATAAAGCTAGACGTCACGTTTACCGAATCCCAAGACGAACTCGCTTCCTCTGTCGCTACCATCTTGGCTTACGTGGAACGTTACACGCAGGGTCAACGTACATGCGAGTTCCCACGGTACTATCGGGCTGTTTGGGCTCTTTGTTGGGACTAGAACATTCAGAAACAACCCCCCGCACCTCACACTAAACCCCTCACGGTCGACTGAGCTCACCTACTTTTTCAAGAAGGAGATAATGAAACTAACGTTAGTCGCCAGCTAGGTTAGCTAGTTACTTTCAGCCACCGTAGCTCTGAAACGCGAATGTTGTTATTTTAAAACGGAGTAATTGTGCAGTTCAGCCCGTATCTGCTCTAGCTTACACTAAGGGGGAGTTAGTTAATCGTATATTATGGTGTTAGGGTCACTTTAGCTGAGCTGGAACTGATTTAGTTAGCGAGCTAGTTCCCAGAGTCGTAAAAGGCAGATGGTGTTTCAGAGCTCCAGCTGCAATTTCATCAGCTGGACGTGGCTGTGTCACGCATTGCGTAAGTCAGCTTTGACACGCTTAAGACAATAACAAAATATGTTTTTAAAGCTGGCAGTCTGGTATAGGATGGATATGGAGAAGATGTATTTTGTGTGCCTTTTTCTTGACAGTTAAGGTCACTGCAAAGCTCTGATTTCATTTTGCCCCTCTTTTACTGCAGCCTGAATGTCATGGATAAATACATTACATTATACGTCATTAAGCTCACTTTTTCCCCAAAGCGACTTACAATAAGTCCATTGAAACCATGAGTACAAACTCGGAACAACAAGAATCAAGAAAGTAACATTTCTTTAAGAAAGCCAAACTACAAAAATGCCATAATTAATACCATAAGAAAGTGCTATTCAAGGGCCACTGAAGTGCTAATCTTCTCTTTTTTTCAAGGTATACAAAGAAAAGATTTGTTTTTAGTTTCTTGCGGAAGATGTAGAGACTTTCTGCTGTCCTGATGTCAGTGGGGAGCTGGTTCCACCACTGAGGAGCCAGAACAGCAAACGGTCTGGATTTTATTGAGTGATTAGCTCGGAGTGATGAAGTCACAAGTCGATTGGCTAACAAGAGGTATTGGCTAACTACAGACCGATCTCTAACCTCCCCTTCCTCTCCAAGATCCTTGAGAAAGTGGTCGCAAATCAGTTGTGCGACTTTCTACATCATAATAGTTTATTTGAGAAATTTCAATCAGGATTTAGAAAACAGCACCGAGACGGCACTGGTGAAAATTACAAATGACCTCTTAATGGCAGCAGATAAAGGACTCCTCTCTGTCCTGGTCTTGTTAGACCTTAGTGCTGCATTCGACACCATTGACCATGACATCCTGTTACAGAGACTGGAGCAGTCGATTGGCATTTCAGGCACGGCACTAATTTGGTTTAAATCCTATTTATCAGATCGATCTCAGTTTGTATTTGTAAACGATGACGCCTCGATAACCACCAACGTTAATCACGGAGTTCCACAAGGTTCTGTGCTTGGACCAATTTTATTTACCTTATACATGCTTCCTTTGGGCAATATTATCAGGAAACACTCCATAAACTTTCATTGTTATGCAGATGACACTCAACTATATTTATCGATAAAACCAGAGGAGAGCAACCAACTCTGTAAAATTCAAGCATGTCTTAAAGACATAAAACATGGATGACCTGCAACTTCTTGATGTTAAACTCAGACAAAAAGCAACTAATTTTAATCGGCCCTGAGCACCTCAGAGATCAATTATCTGGTGATGTGGATTCTGTAGACGGCATTGCCCTGGCATCCAACACCACTGTAAAGAATCTTGGCGTTATCTTTGATCGGGACTTGTCCTTTAACTCCCACGTAAAGCAAATCTCAAGGACTGCATTCTTTCATCTACGTAATATTTCAAAAATCAGGCACATCTTGTCTCAAAAAGATGCAGAAAAATTGGTTCACGTTCGTTACTTCTTGACTGGATTACTGCAACTCCTTATTAGCAGGCTGCTCTAATAAATCTCTTAGGTCCCTCCAGTTGATCCAGAATGCTGCAGCTCGTGTTCTCACTAAAACTAAGAAAAGAGATCACATCACTCCTGCACTAGCTGCTCTGCACTGGCTCCCAGTAAAATCAAGAATCACTTTTAAAATTCTTCTCTTAACCTACAAAGCCTTGATTGGTGATGCTCCATCATATCTTAAGGAGCTTGTCGTACCATATTGCCCCACTAGAGAGCTACGCTCACTAAATGCGGACTACTTGTAGTTCCTAGAGTCTTAAAAGTAGAATGGGAGCCAGAGCCTTTAGTTATCAAGCTCCTCTTTATGGAACCAGCTTCCAATTTCAGTCCGGGAGGCAGACACAGTCACCTCGTTTAAGAGTAGACTTAAGACCTTCCTCTTTGACAGAGCTTATAGTTAGGGCTGAATCAGGTTTGCCCTGGTCCAGCCCTTGATATGCTGCTATAGGCTTATAGCTGCCGGGGACGTTTTAGGATGCACTGAGTACCTATCTCCTCTTTTTCTCTCCTTAAGGATGAATTTTCATCTCTCAATCACACGTTACTAACTCTGCTTTCTCCCGAAGTCCTTTTGACTTTACGTCTCATGGGGTCATCGGACCCTATGAGACGGCATAGATCCTATCTGCCTGATGGATCGTCTGGGTCGTGGAATTCCTGCTCATGACTACGCCACTGTCCTGTTGAGACTCCGCCCTCCTCCTCCCCACCGCCATCTGCCTGATGGATTGTGGAGGTCTCCATCGTGGAATATGCCTACTATGAACTATTCATACACTCTGTCATATTCATTGAATGTATTTTAACTCTAAATCTGTCCTTCTGTACACATTACATCTATTGCATCTGTCCATCCTAGGAGAGGGATCCTCCTCTGTTGCTCTCCTGCAGGTTTCTTCCCTTTTTTTCCCCCCTGAAGGGTTATTTGGGAGTTTTTCCTGGTCCGATGTGAGGTTTTGGGGCAGGGATGTCTATGTGTACAGATTGTAAAGCACTCCGAGACAAATTTGTAATTTGTGAAATTGGGCTATACAAATAAACTGAATTGAATTGAATTGTTGCTGAGCAGAGTGCTGGGGTGTATGGTTAGACCATGTCCTGGATGTAGACGGGGCCCGATCTGTTCGCAGCAGATCGTTTTGGTTCTTGGTGTATATCAGGCTGGAGGAGACCAGTAGATGAGTTGCCCCCATCCCCCCTGTTAACTCAACCAACCAATGAGTTGGTTGGCGAGTTAGACAAAACTGCACTGCAATATATCTGTTCGCTGCTGAGATCTATTCCAGGCAGCCAGGGAACAATTAATGACGCATCCCCTGTTCCTTTTTCCTCAGATTCCAGAGTTTGACAACCTCTATCTGGACATGAACGGGATTATACACCAGTGCTCCCACCCAAACGATGAGGATGTGCACTTCCGCATTTCCGAGGAGAAGATCTTCGCGGATATCTTCCACTACCTGGAGGTGCTCTTCCGGATCATCAAGCCTCTCAAGGTCTTCTTCATGGCGGTGGACGGCGTGGCGCCGAGGGCAAAGATGAACCAGCAGAGAGGCCGACGATTCAGGTAGGGGGAAGGGGCAGCAAAACACAGACATTATCTCCTCTGTTTGTGTGTGTGTGTGTGGTGATACCCAGAGTGGGGTCAACTGGGGTCATATGACCGAGCTCCATGAACTTGTACCAGACCTGATTTTAGTGTTGTTGTGGCTGTCTGCCGTTTGTTTTGAACACTGTTCATATGTTATAAACATAGGATTAATTCATTTTACTCCTACATTATTTAAATCTTGCATTATTCTTTTCATATATATTTATGCAACCTTGCAGCCCTCTCCTTTGGAAATCCTCCTCCTCTTGGCCTCAAACACAGTTCAATGTGATTTTTCAGTTTAGGTTGTTGCGGTAGCTTTTCTTTTCTTGCGAAGACCAAATGACGACCAATGACATTGCAATGAACACAATGCCGACTCGAGTGTACAACGTGGAACATTCACTTTTTACTGATCTGATCAATTCAACACATTTTTGCAAATGCATTGTGCCTCTGGTATAATTCTGAGACATTTGTGGTGCAGCTTTACACGGCGGAATGAGCCTCCAGACACTTGCTTTGGTAAAGACGGAAGAAACCAGACATGAGGCTGAGGCTCACCAGCTTTCTCTTTCCTCTCTCTCTCCCTCTCTCTAATCTGTGCGTCCAGGTCGGCCAAAGAAGCAGAGGACAAGATAAAGAAAGCTCTGGATAAAGGAGAAGTGCTTCCCACGGAGGCTCGCTTTGACTCCAATTGTATCACTCCCGGTAGGAAAGGCTCTGCAGCTTTACACAAAACCAACATCGCACATCACAATACCGTTCCACATTAACAGGTAAACATCTCTAAAAGAGTGTAGACTATTTCTCTAAATGCATTTCGCAACACAAGCGTTTGAGAATTATACGGCGGGTTTCTTCTCGACTCTCTACGCCACACACTCAGAGTTCCGCTTGACTTGCTTTGCTGGGACCCATTTCTTGTACCTGGCTAATATAGTTAGCGGGATCATTTTCAGGATATGATTTCATGAGTCAGGCTTTTCGGTTTGATGGAGCAAGTGCTGCAAAATCACCATAGCAACGCATCAAAACATTTTAACCTGCTCGACCCTTCCCCCTTTTGAAGTCGGATTAACAAGATAGTTTGAGCGCGAATCAGCCTTTGAGAAACCGAGATGTCAAGCATCGGGTTAATTTAAGCTGGATAATAGGACTCTTGATCGACTAAGTTGAACCACGCACAAGAAATAGGTTCACTGTGGTTCATACGCACTCAGCTGGTTGCTTTTTTCATTTTCCTTTGGCTCTGATTGTTTTGGTCGGTGCGAACACCCTCAATGGAACTGGTGCAAACCAAAGTAACGCTTCACAGTGACGTTTGGTGAGCGTCAATCGTGGCGCGAAAGCAGTCGACCACAGACGAAACAAATACATGTGGCTCTGCTCACAACCAGACATTTTTATTTAAACTAGTGCTGTGAAAAATAACGCGTTAATTAAATTACAGGATTAACTAGTTTTTTTTAGCGCATGCGCAGAATGAGCTTCCAATCCGTCTGTTGTTGGTCGTCTCGAACCAGCAGCATGTCATTCTGTCTTAACACTACTCCGATCTCCGTCTCGCGCGGCTCAGAGCTCGGATGCCGGCGTGTGCGCGCACATCGGGACGAAAAAAAGTCACTTGTACCCCCCCCCCCCCCCCCCGTCAACAACTCTTCTCGGAGCTCTTGCCTGTCTTGAGAGCCCTGTAAATGTATATATGTGATTAATCATGATTAATCCACAGAAACCTGTGATTAACCTGATTAAAATGTTTTATTGTTTCACAGCCCTAATTTAAACATTTTCTTTCATCCATTTTCCAGGCACCGACTTCATGGCACGCCTACAGGAGCAGCTCAAGTATTTCGTCCACACCAAGGTCTCCGGTGACCGGATGTGGCAGAACGTCAACGTCTACCTGTCGGGTCACGAGGTGCGTTGGCGGCACGCTCGAGTTGATATGTCTCTTCCGATGTCTCTTTGTGCAGCGTTTGCATTTATCTTCTCCACCACCTTTCCCCCCTCCACAGACTCCAGGGGAGGGAGAGCACAAGATCATGGAGTTCATTCGCTCCGAGAAAACCCAGCCAGATCACGACCCCAACACCCGCCACTGCCTCTACGGCCTGGATGCTGACCTGGTAGGATTGGGTGGGGGTGGGGGTGGGGGGGGGCATCATTGCTCAAGCCCCCCAAGTGGATCCTGATGCCGCCTCCCCCCTCTGTCTCCTAGATCATGTTGGGGTTGACAAGCCACGAGCCAAATTTTTCCCTGCTCAGGGAAGAGGTCCGCTTCGGGGGGAAGAAAAACCAGAAACGGTCTTCTTCAGTTTCTTTTTAAAAAATTTAATTAATTAATTTTTTTATTGTTTTATTTCATGTTTTGTTTACCCGTCTGTCGCGTTCCACCAGTTTTAATTTATTATCTCTGGACCCTCTTTTCTTTTAGAATAACGGCTCCAGAGGAGACAACTTTTCACTTGCTTCACTTGTCTCTGATGAGGGAGTACATCGACTACGAGTTCTCTGAGCTCCGGGTGAGAGAGAGATCGAGACACACACACACACACTATGAGGATCATCATGAACAGCCTTATGGTTTTAATGGATGTTTTTGTGCCTTTAAAAAAAGATATATTCCATGTTACAGGATTGTATAATATTATGTTTATTTTTTCAGAATCATATTGGTTCTAATTATGATTTGGAGCGAATAATAGACGACTGGATCCTCATGGGCTTCCTGGTGGGCAACGATTTCATCCCTCACCTCCCCCACCTTCACATCAGCCACGACGCTCTGCCGCTGCTGTACAAGACCTACATCAGGGCCCTGCCCACCATGGGGGGTGAGAGACGCCCACTTTTTTTCAAATAACCGTTCAAAATGTTGCGTGTAAATATATAGATGGGTGTTTGTCGTGGCCTTTGGAAGCCGTTTCAAGGGTTGCTCATGTCAAATCGTCTGTGCATGTCGTGTACAATGTCGAAGCGTGTTCTGCGTCCTATGAGTTCCACCTCAACTGACTCCTGTGTTCTGACTCAGGCTACCTGAATGAAAACGGCCACTTGAACCTGAAACATTTTGAGAAGTACATGGAGAAGCTCGCTGAGGTGAGGCACACTGTCCACAGATCCACTTCTGATTATTTTCAAGTTTGACATGCATCCTTTTCAACTTGCACCTTTTTAAAATAGGAATTCATATTCATTTAGTTTGGCTTTGAATTATGCTGAAAAATTTATTTACGAAGTGAATTCTACTGTATAAATAGGCACATGATTAACATAATACAAAATTGTAGAAAAAGTATCCAAAGCAGAATATTTCACAATAATTAAATGGCAAGAGAATTTTTCAACCTCTTTTTGCATTTCCTTCCAAATTGGCTCAAAACACAATATTATATACTATATATAATACTCTATTTTTTATTTCCGGGATGCACATTTAGTTTCTTATGGCTTTGGAGTCTCGATTTTCTCAGTGGCAGACAGAATAATGAAATGGAGGCTTATAGGGAACCGAAATGCATCCGTCGTCATTATTCTACAGCCGCTGCATTCACTTCACTGACGACTGGCGACTGTGGGTCAGTGGTTAGCAGGTCCGTCTTTGAATCAGGGGGTTGGAGGTTCGATCCCCGTCCTAGTCGATGTGTCCTTGAGCAAGACACTTAACCCCGAGTTGCTCCCTGTAGCTGCGTCTACAGTGTATGAATGTAACATAATCGTCTCGTACTACTTGGAGAGAATTGTTGCGTTCAGTCTGCAAAGAAGTTGTCTCACAAACTTTACTTCCTTCTTTCAGTTCGACCGGGAACATTTCAGTGACATCTTTGTGGACTTGAAGTGGTTTGAGAGTAAAGTCGGAAACAAGTATCTGAACGAGGCCGCCGGACTAGCGGCAGAAAAGGAAGCTGCCGCTAAAGCCGCAAACAAGAACAAGGTCTGCTATGACTTTTTATATTATTCATGGTTCGTACGGTCATGGAAAACCTGGAAAAGGAATTTAAAAACGTTTATTTCCAGGCTTGGAAAAGTCTTTGGAGAAAATGATATCCTATAGAAATGTGTTCATTTACACAGTTTTGATTAAAAGAATGAACATTTCTTTAAATATTTATTCTTTTAATTAAACTATTGTCTCTCATTCATTTGTGTCATTTAAGGTACTGAGATTTCACAAAATGTTTGGTCATAGAAATTTGGTTTATAGTCATGGAAATCCATCGGTCAACATGTTTATGAACCCTGTTTATTACGTGTGTGTGTGTGTGTAGGATTTTACCTTGACAGAAAGAGTGATTGGAGAAGGAAAGGAAGGTGTCGCCGAAGAGGAGGAGGAGGAGGATATGTTTGAAACTGAATTCAGACAGTACAAGCGCACCTACTACATGACCAAGATGGGCGTGGATGTGGTGTCTGAGTGAGTGCATAGAAAGCCTGATCCTCGCACCACAATACTAGCCCGCAATGTCCAAAAGTAACACATAAAGCGTCACCCTCCACACTGGCATTAGCCCGATGACGCAACAGATAATACATTTAGTTGCGATGGTCTCTAAATCGTCTCGCAGTAAGCAAGTTGCAATTTTCAGCACAATCATTTTTAAAGCTATTGAAGCTCCGAAAGTTAAGAACAATTTAAATTTTTTTTCTGTTGATACATTTTCTACAGTATTATCTAAAATATTTGTACTCCTGTGTTTTATCACTTAATAACCATTGCAAAAGTGTTTTCCAGGATAAAGTTTCAATGTTCCTTACACACACAAAAAAAGAAGTAATGTTGGCATGTTAAATTCAGTTTATTTTGTATAGCCCATTATCACAAATTACAAATTTGCCTCTACACATATGGCAACCCTGTCCCAGGACCTCACATTAAATCATGTTAAAATAGTGTTGTTGTAATACTCATCTCGGACACTAGAGGCCACTACCCAGTGTTGTAAATGGGATCAAAATACCATCTCGTTTTCCTCCAGGTGACTTTTAATTGACATAACTTGCATTTTTCAAAACTCATTTTTACACACAATACATGTTGTGTTTAGAGTGCATGTTGTAATAAAAACACAGTTTTTACAGAAGAATACAATTTCATAATTAACTAAAATAATTCTGGCAACAACTTTTTTTTCCCATATGTTTTTAAATCATAAACACAGAAATGACTTTCCTCTTATACCTTGGTCGAGTGGTCCTTTTATACTAAATGTTTTGGTCGGTGCTTGTGAAGTTTAGTCGCCCGTCAGCTGTTCAGAAACATAATTTGAGAAATGAATGGACAAATATATTTATTGATTTTAACTTCTTTTTTTTTAATGAATATTTAATGCCCATACATCAACTTGCAAGCAACCCTGACATATTCTCTCTTTTGCAGTGACTTTCTAGCCACGCAGGCCAAGTGTTACGTGGAAGGCATCCAGTGGATTCTACACTACTATTACCACGGTGTTCAATCCTGGAGCTGGTGAGAACTGCTTTCTATGTATTCTCTAGTTCATTAATTTGGATTATGTCATAAATGTTCTTGAGAAGTGCGGGAGTATCGGAGAGCTTCGCTGGAATCTACGGTCCATAAAAAACGAGTCAGAAAGAAATACAATTGGGGTTCGTACGGTCAGGGAAAACCTCGAAAAGTCATGGTATTTTTAAATGGTTATTTCCAGGCCTGGAAAAGTCCTTTTACATTTTTTTTTGAAATCCCCAAAGTTTTTGGAAAAGTCATGAAAATATGCATATTAATATGCTTTTAAAAGAATGACACTCAAAATATAAACCAGCATACACTCATTTTTTACACTGCAAGGGAACGCACCTTAACTGAAAAGACATAAATGTTTATTCTTTTAATAAAACAATTGTCTCATTCAATTGTGTCATTTACGGTTATACTGTATGCTTTGGAATTCTTATTGTTACTTCAAATACTACATTTTCTCATATTTTTATGTATACACTGAGATTTCTAAACGGTTTTGGTCATGGAAATCCATTGGTCAACATGTGTATGAAGCCTGTACAATGTTTTGAGTCATTTCAGCACTGTTATGGAAAGTAATTCAAAAACCCATTAATGTATAGTTGGTAAGAACATCCAGCAATATTTAAATCATATTTAATAATGTCCGCCTGTCTTTTTTAGGTACTACCCCTACCACTACGCCCCGTTCTTATCCGACATCAGGAACATATCGGGGTTAAAGTTGACCTTTGATCTTGAGAAACCCTTCATGCCCTTCCAGCAGCTGTTGGCGGTCTTACCCGCCGCCAGCATGGAGCTGCTGCCCGAGAGCTACCGGGTAACGCACACATGACGCCGTCTGTACGCACACGCACTTCAAAATCCAAAAGTGGCATATAAAATGTGATTAACTTTTTAAAAATGTTACAGCACCTTATGACCAGTGAGAACTCCCCCATCATCGAGTACTACCCACTTGACTTTCAAACGGACCTCAATGGCAAGCAGCAGGAATGGGAGGCGGTTGTTCTCATTCCATTCATCGATGAGGTAAACACACACAGAGGAAAAAGCGCTCACGCAATTATGTTAAAAGGGCATACTCACGTGTGTGTGTGCGTGTGTGTGTTTCATTTCATTTCATTGAACAGAGGTGCCTACT
Source organism: Pseudoliparis swirei (assembly GCF_029220125.1). NCBI lineage: Eukaryota > Metazoa > Chordata > Actinopteri > Perciformes > Liparidae > Pseudoliparis > Pseudoliparis swirei. The sequence goes on along the minus strand of NC_079395.1, from coordinate 20,340,229 downwards.
AGCAGCCATGGACCCCTTCAATAACAAGATGACGAAAGAAGAGAAGGGCCGGAATCGCCACACGGAGTGTGCGGTGCATTCGTACAGCGCCGACCACGACTTCACGTACACCTCCAACCTGCCGCTGCTGTTCCCCGACATTGTCCACTGCCACGTCAGGTAGACACACACACACACACACACACACACACACACACACACACACACACACACACACACACACACACAGGGCCTTCTAGTAATCTAAGTACACGTGTTTTAACTCTGAGCTTTGATGGAATAGCTCGTGATGGAAGTCTATTTATCAAATTTATTCACACAACAGAAATGTCACACTTTTTTTTCATATACTTTTTTTCGATTCTTTACTGTGTTCCTGTCGCATTGCAGGTTCAGGAAGTAGCTTTTACTGTTTAGTTGGTGCGTACTTTCTCACACATTCGTTGGCTGCAGCATGTTGACCGTGTTTGTTTGTGCGCCACAGGAAAACGGACATCCCGATGGACGCCTGGCACGTGGCGTTGGACCACGTGTGCAGACGCTTCGACCGCTCGGCTCTGTACTTCTGTGGCTTCCCCACGCTGCAGCACATCAAACACAAGGTGTGTGTGTGTGTGAGAATATACAGTAGTAGACTACATGTAAGGAGAGTGATTAAGAATAATCTCCACTTTTCTTTGTCCCTTTTGTCTCCATGTCGCTTTCTTCTTACGGGCTGGACCCTTGTAGTTCTTCAAAAAGAAGAGTGGGGTGGTCGTGTTCCAGCAGAGCAGCAGAGGAGAGAACATGATGCTGGATATCCTCCCCAGCCCAGACGGCGAGCCGGTGAGCAGATCAGTGATTTACAAACTCTCCTTATTAGAAGGAACTGAGACACCGTGGTTTCCAATGCCTCCTGCCATAAATGTGACGGCCTTTAACTTTTTTTTGCTTCTGAGATCACTCCACGCCATTCAAAAAAACGTCAACACATTATTCTTTACTGTGAAAAGGTCAGAAAATAGGGAGCCGCATGTGGCAGTCCCATTGCAGTGGCGTTCATGTCAAAAGTGATCTATCTCTCTCTCTCTCTCGACATCTTAATGCAACACAGTCAATAAACCCTTCAACTGAACCCTCATTGAATCCTTTCCCTCTGTGTCTCTTCAGGTTTGTGACCACGTTGCCGCACACGTGCTGGGGAAGTCTGTGTTCGTCAACTGGCCACATCTCGAGGAGGCTCGCATCATCGCCGTGTCGGATGGACACGTCAAGTAAGTAACTGTTTCTGAGAGATTCAACAATCAGTGTATGAAGTTTTTGCCATATTAGAAGCATCACTGATTGTATGGAAAACATATCCCCCCCCCCTGTCAATAACAACTGAAAAGAAAAAGAGTGTTGATGGGGGGCAGATTTTTTACAATATTAGCTGGCGAATCCTTGGCCATAACTTCTCCCACTGCAGCGTGCACGTCCTCTGGCGCTGACTGCGTTTTTATGTCTGCGTGAAGCTAGGGTTGCACGGTGTCCCGATACGAAATGGTACCGCGGTGCCAGTACATTCAAAACGATATGGTTTTGCATATTTTTACGATAGATACTTCATTAAAATAGCGCGTGATCAGAGCGCACTCACTGCTCCGCTCCCTGTCGTGCTGCCTGCATGCATTGACTGCAAGGGGGCGGGGCTTCTCAGCGCTCACACACAGCGATGATCGCTGGGGAGATCGCCAGAGACAGACAAAAGGCCGACATAGCCGTGTAGTTTTCCTTAATATCTTGCTGTAGGCTAATACTAATATTAATGCCATTTGTTAAGTGTTGTCATCATATTTGTGGTGTCGTAAGTATCAGGTATCGGGATATTTCTGGCAGGTATCGTATCGAAGTTATAATTTTGGTATCATGACGACCCTACTTGAAGTGGAGTTATTTTTCCCCGTTTTGCAGGTTCTGTCTCGATGAACCACCTGGTGTCCAAATCGTGTATGACAGGCCCTCCACGCCTCCCCCCACCAAAGTCACCTGCCCTTCTGACAAGGAGCAGAAGGACTGGGTGAAGGATGTGCAGGGACTCACGGAATAGTAAGTCTCCATGAGAAGTTAAACTAAGGTAAAGCGTGACCTATTTCACGTGTGTGTGAGATTTGGTTCTTTAATGTGATTTGTCTTCCTCCCAGCTTCGTGAAGAGGAAAGGCATCATAGTACATGACACGTCGGTGGTTTTGTACGGCCAGTTGTTGTCGGGAAGGAAATACATCCCCAAAGCCAACGGGGTGGTGGAGCTTGAGAAGCAGTGGTCCAAGCAGGTCCTGCCCTTCGCCTACCAGACCATCGTTAAGGTACACGCCAGAAATGGGCACGCGGATAAGAGTCATCGGGGCCCGTGACCATGAATGTGACCAGTATGTTTCAACCCAAAAATCCCATTGAGATTAAAAATCTATTTTTCGAGGGTGACCTGGACAAGACAGGCGTCAACATAAGAAACACATAGTTACAAACAAAAACACAGAACAAGACGAGTTAAAAGAAACCTAACGGTTAAGAGACAGTGACATAACCAAGTTAATTTAAGAAATATATATATTATCAGAAGGTTGCGTGTTCAAATCACATCAGGGTCACCAATGTAGGATCGCGGGAATGAACGATATGGACAAAGTCACTTTCTTTGGCTGCACACCTCTGTGGCCGTTTATTTCCTCACACAAAACATTTCACCCGTGACACTGACACCTCGTGACCTTTAAACCCCTCGACGCCACCCCGTTGCCCAGCTCTTAAAGGGACCCGGTCACGTATCCTGCACACCACCCTACGAGTCTTGTGAATTATGTGCTCCCAACAGAGTCCCCTACACATTGATTTTAGTATTTAAATTTTAGTTTTTGAACTTTGAGGCCAGGGGGTGAAAGCATGCAGTTTTTATGCTCAGTCTCTCAGACATCTTGTTAACGGACACCGCTGAAGCCCCCCCCCCCCCCCTGTGTCTTTAAGCTTACCCATATTCCCTGTTTCTCCAGGACATCAAGGCCTTCTACTCGTCGGTGACCAGCTTCACAAGCTTAGATGAGCTCTTCCCTCCGGCCACCACCGTGTTCATGGTGGGCAACCCGTACTACGGCGCCATGGGCGAGGTAAGGGGGCCGCTGGATTCCCCAAGGAACCGTCACGTCTCTAAATGTCTCACCCACTGAATCTCCGCCCCTCTTTTTTGTTCCCCACTCCACAGGTGCAAGACTCGAGCGATGTCATCAAAGACGGCCGGGTGCGGGTCGTCTTCAATGTGCCGCACGAGCCACAGCTGGAGCTTCTGATCCAGAATCAGCACGTAAGAGACGATTCAACTGAGAGGTGACTCCTCCCCCACCCTATGTGTCCCTCACGTGCGCTTTCTTGCTCTTTTTTTCCACCCCGCAGAAGTACTGCGTGAAGTACAGCCCCGGGTACTTTCTGGCGTCTCGTCTCGGCATCACCAGCTACCTCGTGTCCCGCTTCTCGGGAAGCATCTTCATCGGCAGAGGCTCCAAGAAGAAGTGAGTGGTTCAAGCACAGGATTTATTTATGTAAAAAAAAAAAGGCACTTTCTCGGCGTGTTTTTTTAAATCTGAAGCCTAATTTCGGACAGATATGGAAATAAAGTTCCACGTAAGGCATACAACTGGAAGGCAGTGTTCCTGCCCGTTCTGTATTTTTCAGTGTCAAGGAGGGTTCTGTTGGTTCCACTGTAGCGTTGCACCCGTACGTTCAAAATGATACAGTTTTGCATAGTTTTAGTATCGATAGTTAAAATAATTATTCCGTGAATTAAGATGAAATATGAACTCTACAATTGCTCATACTTATGGAAGGCACTATGTAGTCATCTGGTCAGATACAGATAAAACGCCGATATAGCCATGTATAATCGATGCTATGATGGCACCATGACGTTTTCATTAATATCTTGCTGTAGGCTATTACTAATATTAATGACATGTTAAGTGTTCAAAAAGCAGGTGAGGAACAAGCTGGTAAAAAGGCAACCATTTATTTTATGTAGTACTATTATATATATATATAGATAAATATATTGTATCGTGATATTTATAGCAGGTATCGTTTCGAAGCTATAATGTTGGTGTCGTGACGACCCTATTCCGCTGATCCAAACCCCTTCCCCGCCCTCCCGCTGTGCACCAATGTTTCCCCCCTTCCCCGTTTGCAGCCCCTGTGGGGAGCAGAAGGCCAACGTGGGCCTCAACCTGAAATTCAACAAGAAGAACGAGGAGGTCCCCGGGTACACGAAGAGGACCGAGAAGGAGTGGCTCTACTCTTCTGCTGTGGAGGAACTGCTGGCGGAATACCTGGACAGGTAAACGACAACAAAAATAATCTGTGAGAACATTAATGGGATATTTAGAATTTATAGAAGTGGGGTTTCATGAAGTACTTATCCACAGTCGGAGGACTTACAAAAATGTAATGGTATGATAAAGAGCGTTGGTTCCAAGATGAAAAGGTGAACATATTTTTTAGTGTGCACTCAACTTTTTTTTGTACTTGGGGGTGTGCCAGCCCCCTCCACCTCCATCTACTCTAAGTAATTATGGATATGTACCTCATACTTCAAAACATTCCTACTTTTAGTGAGACCGTGAGGTCTGAGTTTGATGAAAAGCCGGATCAACACTGAAAGTCTGTTATAACTCCCTACAGGGGAAACATGTTTAGTTAAAAGATGCACTATTTCAACATTTTAAATCAGTTTTTTAATTGCTTTTCCAGATTTTCTGAAGTCTTCAACTTGGTGTCCAGAAACAGTCATGATGATGTTTTCTATGAAGATGACGTCTGGCCTGCCGAGGACCAGAACGGGTGAGAAAAAATACACACACACAAACGGAAGTTAATTTTCCCATGCCGTACCTCCTAATGAACTTTTCTCAGAAGTCATAGTTTGAACAAACTCTTTAACTTCTGAATTCACTGAATTCCCCCCCCGCAGTGCGGAGAAGGTTGGTGAGATCACCTCGTGGCTGAAAGGCCACCCGGTGAGCTCCATCGGCAGGACGTCGTGTGACCTTCTGGTGCTGGACTCTGCCATTATGGAGAGGATCGAGGATGCGGTGGAGAGAGCCAAGGTGACACATTGTCGGCGCGTTCAAAACCATCGCACAAACCATCACACGTCTACTCCAGTTACTCCGAGCAGACGTACCATTCACACTTCCTCTCTGTGTCTCTCTCTCTCTCTCTCTCTCTCCCACCGTCATTCTCTTAGGTGAAAAAGAGCACCAAGAAAGTCCGCGTGACAGTCAAGCCTCATCTTCTCTTCAGGGTGAGTGTGTCATGTATACAGTTTTGGGTTATGTTTACCGAACTTTTTAGCTGACTTCTTGCACACGTCACAAAATAATCTTCTAACCAATCAAATTAGAATGTGTTCGCAGCGCTTTAAGATCTTTTGAATCTGTCATTTAGCCAACGCATTTATCCAAAGCGACTTAGAATCATGTTGCATTCATACACCGTGGACACGGCTACAGGGAGCAACTCAGGGTTAAGTGTATTGCTTTTTATAATTGTTATGATTATCGTTATTATCATTTTAATCATTATTATTGATGTCCCTCTTGAACGCTATGCATCACATGTTATAAATGCATAAATAGGGTAAATGCATATCGACTGTTCAGACAACCAGTACATGAAGCTCGGCATAAATACAGTAACGTGGTCCTTTGGCACCTCTCAGAGGAAATGTGACCACATTGTACATTTTCACTATTTTTTTATAGTGAAACTATGATTTGAGGAATGTGTTTGTGTTCCAACATAAATGAAAGTCGGCACACCGAGTCAGTGTTGGGGGCTGGAAATCGTCAACTAATATTCTGTGTTTTAAATTAGTTTTTTCATTTTGTCCCAGGTGTAAATCTGCTATACTGATAATAATTAGGGCTGTCAATCGATTAAAAAAATGTAACTAATTAATCACACATTTTGAAATTCATTAATCGCGATTAATCGCGATTAAAAGTTGTTTTTCTTCTTTTTAAAGACAAAACTTCACACAGAGCTGTGTTTTCAAAGAGGCTCCAACCTATAAAGTGCCAGCGAGGGATTTAATGTTGTGGATGATAAATTGTTTCTTCAGTGAAACATCAGATTTGTAAAAAAAAGAAGTATATTGAGACCCCATTGGTCCTGTCATCTTTAACAATGAACAGCAGCAGAACCAGTGGCCTTGGTAAACTGACTGACATTCAAATATGTCACGTTAATCCTCTGGAGGCTGGGGGCATGTTCTCCATTTTACAAAAAAATTTAAATTCACCTTTTAAAGGCGTTTGCATATGGCACATCCCCACGTGTTATACATCAAACATTCCAGAACAATCTCAGCTCTCTATATATTGAGGCACATTGTCCTCGCGCCGTGTTCTCTGGTTCTCTGACTGACAGGCTGCTAATGAGCCTCACCTGTGTGGTGGGAGGTCCTTTGTGATTTACTGAGTGTTCATTGGTTGTTTTTTTCGCAAAATGTTGACAGACAAACGGATTGACAAATCACGTTGAAGGTTTCGTGTGACGAGTTATTTCCGCGCCGCGTCACCCGACACGTCGCCCCTCCGTTCCTCTGTGGATCAGAGGGGGAGACGGGAGGAAGGAGGAGCAAGAGGAAACCCGACTGATTCATCCACGAGTTTAAACTGATTTCTGCTCCTTATTTTCTCGGAGAAATAATTGTTTTAAAAACGGAAATGGTGTTAAACCGTACTGCCGCGGTTTGAAATTCAGGGGAGTGAAACAACTTCAACGAACACCGGAAGTAAACAAAGTTGCGTTATTTGCGTTAAAATATTTTAGTGCGTTAACGCGGCCAAATTAATCGCATAGATTAACGCGTTAACGCTGACAGCCCTAATAATAATATATCATTTTTTACCAATAATGGATAGTACTGACAAAGTATTGATTGTTTGTGTTTGTGTGTGTGTAGCCCTTGGAACAGCAGCAGGGAGTGGTTCCAGACCCGGACTCCGATTACCGCCTGTTCGACCGGGTCATCAACGCCAGGGAGAGTTTCTCCGTCCCACTGGGACTCCGGGGAACCGTCGTCGGCATCAAAGGAGGTAAGAAGACTTCTTCGTACCGTCGCAATGTGCACGCCACACACACTCTGACATGCCGTTTGTCCTTCTGCTTCCAGCCGAGCGCGAGGCCGAGGTCCTCTACGAAGTCGTTTTTGACGAAGAATTCGCCGGAGGTCTCGACATCAGGTAATCGCGTCTGCAGCGTTATCATTTGGCGGCGTTATTTCATGTCCAACAGAGCATAATTATAAATGGCTATATATATTGATAAAAGCCTCCCACTCTACATCCGTGATTTACGACTCATTCATATGACTCCTCCCTCTTCAGGTGTATGTCACATGAAGAGGGAGGAGTCGTAGGGTTCGTACGGTCATGGATTTTTTTTTTTTTCCAGGCCTGTAAAAGTCCTTAATTAAATCACAAAAGTTTTGTAAGAGTCATGAACATTTGTTATATTCACATGTTCATTTATGCTGAGTTTGAAATAATGAATATGTTTTGAAAAGAAAGACGCTCAAAATATAAACAGGCATACGCTTTTCTTTTTTCTTTCGTGCTGCGAGTAAACGCACCTTAACTGAAAGGTTCGGTGGCCATAGCAACAGTAGCTCGTGTATACACCGAGATTTCATAAAATGTTTGGTCCTGGAAATTTTAATTAAAGTCATGGAAATGCATTGGTCTATATGTGTATGAATCCTGTCTACATCAGAGTGATTTCTGATCCGGTCGTATGACTCCTTCTTCAGGTGCACGTCGCCTCGGGGTTACCGCCTCCCGCCCTGCGCGCTCATCAACATTTCCCACGGAGTGCGAGTAGATCACGGTTCCCACAAACTCACCGCCATCGTCAAACCTCAGCCGGCCACGGCCGCCAACTTCAACTCCCCTCGGCAGCTGAACCACTCTCCGCGGTCGCCCTTCATGTCGACACAGGTAAAGGGGGTGGAGCCACAGTGTTAGCCATTGTGTGTCCCGCCGCCGAGCCGTTTCTTTCCTCTTACTCCTTTTCGCTCTGTTTTCGCAGCATAACAATAAACAAGGCGTGGTGAAGCCGGCGTCCCAGGCCAACAACAGGAGCTCTCCCTCGAAGGGTCCCATCCAGAAACAACAGACCAAGGTAAGCGGGCTCCTCTGCTTGTGTACATCTAACTAATATACACATTTAGTTTTGTTCTCATTTTGTGTCTGTGTCTCCACAGGAGTACACAAATGTGTGGCAGTCTCTGCAGAACTCTGGTCCTCCCGTCAAGCCTCCTGCTCACTGGCACAACGTACGTCTGTGTGAGAGAGAGCTCATTTCAATTGTGAATGAGAAAGGACTAATATTGCACCATGCTGTTCATATTAGTTTGCATATTTGTTGTGATTTGAGGTTTGCAACTTTCGAACATTTTAATTTTTTTTCTACGTGAGATCATTTGATATTCTTGTGAAGTGTGGGCATATTTTATATATAAAATGGAACCATAATGCTTGCAGTAAAAATAATAACAGCAACTTTGTGCCTTTCCAAATCTAGGAAGGACTTTCCCAACAAGGGTCCAACAACACCGTAAGTACACACAGGTGTGTGTGTGTGTGCGCACACACGTTTGTGTACAGTGAGCTGTGTGTGAATATCTAGCTAGAATAATGGTGTGTGTACATTGCAGGCCCCAGTTGGCGGAATCAGACTGTTGAAGAAAAATGAAGACGCCAACTCCCTTTTCCCCCCTCAGAACACAGCCAATAAGGTACACACACACTTTAAATGGCCTTTTCCTTGACTTGGTTGAAGAGCCTTTCTAACTCTAAATGAAGACTTGTTTTAATTGATGAAGTGAGTGTTTTTTTCATATTTCTCTTGGTTTAGGCTTCCACTGAGTTTGAGGACCTGATCGCCAGTCTGAATATTTCCAAGGGCAGCCAGCAGACGCCACCCCCTCCTGCTCCTCCACAAGTGCCCCCCAGCCAATCAGATGGCCCGTTGTCCCCTCAGTCCTTCGCCATGGTGAGTGTCGCATGTCGTACGACGTCCGGGACACCTGGAAAGATCTGGAAGGACTAAGAACCCGTGAGAATGTGGTAAAGATATGAAGCGGGTTGTTGAGCTGGGTTTGTTTTGTTTCCGCAGAAGGGAACCCTGATGCTGAAGGAGATGCTGAAGATCGACGGCGCCGGAACAGGAAGTCCCTCCTCCTATCAGGAGGCGGCCGATACCGGCGGCCAGCAGCATAACAGGCGACGGTCCTCCAAAAAACTAGGTAAGTAACCAATTACTACACAACGGGTAAATGTACACAAACCCTTGTCTGTGTACAACTTAAGCCATGTCATCCCGTTTTCCAGCAGCCAATATGAACGCCCCCTTCGGCGACAACGCTGCATTAGCTTCCCCCTCATTGGCCGGCTCTTCCAACATCCCCATCACCGTGATGACAAGCAAGGCGTCGGAGCTGGCATGCGTCTGCGTGGGGCTGGGCATGGCGCCACCCGACTTCAGCTTTATAGGCAGCAGACAGGTTTGTCTCTCGTCTCTGGCTGCATGCTTTAAGGATCTCTGATTGGTCGCATCGGACTCAGTCCTTTTATTTCCAGTTAGATGTTGCCTGGCGACTCCTTACTAGCTAACCTTGAACAGATTGCTCAATTGTATATGATGATGATGATGGTTTATTTGTCGTTTGCTAGAGTACAGGTACAAAAGCATCGAAATTGCAAGAAAGGGTGGATGAAAGATTACAGCATAACATGAGGGAAGAAGGGAAACAACAACCCCCCGACTATGCCCCGAGAGGGGTACAGTGTGGGAGCAGGAAAAAAACACCTTAGCACATAAGCACATACATCTTAGACATGACTTGCAACGAGTAGGAAGGGGGGAGGGGAGGTAATCCAAAGACTGGGTGATCTAAGCCCAGCCATTGGGGGCAGAAGGTAACCAGCACCGACAAGCAGCCAGCCGGTCCAGCAGCCTTTCACGGCGCCAGCCACAGCCCCATCCTGTCAAACTGGGGGGACGAAGCAGGCGAAGGCGTGGGATGGGGGTAGTGAATGCATATCAGTGTGTTGAAGTTCGTGTGTGAGTGGCCTGGTACGTCGTCCTCCCCCAGGCCACAACGGACAGAGTTCTCAGTCCGCAAGATGGTCGTTGCCATGGAGATAGCCTTGAAGGGTCCTGGGGAGAAAACAACCACAGGTGTCTGTGGATAGGGGAAGGAATGAGAGATTCTCACTTCAGTGATCTTCGGGGGAGTTGTTGTTCCAGTAACGGCCTTGGCCAAGTCCCGTTCTGGTAGAGGGAGCCGAAAGCAGATAAGATTGGGATTGTTTGGTCTTCCAGTAGCTGCATTCAATTTGCGCAACTACTATTCCTCCATTTTCCTCCCATTTCCCAATAGGATTTCAAATCGATCCAATTTCGTCGGGCAGCCATAGGGGGCTCTTAACGGCTGTCACCGCTTCCTCAATTTTCCGATTAGCCAGGGCAACGCCAAATCCAAACAGCAGAAATCCTGTAATCATGTTTCCGACTAGGTAGATGTCTTCTACGTCCTGCTAGGCACACAACACGTCAACGCTCCCACGCGTCCATCGTGTAACCTGCCCGTCCCGGCAGGACGGGCAGGTTCCCCCGAACCCGAGCTTCTCGTCGAGAAGACGGTGTCAATTGCGTTGAGAGACCAGATGATCAGTTGATCGGTCCATGGTTTTTAGTTCGAAGAGCGATGAGGAGAGAGTCTCTCAAGTATAAAACAAGACATGACGATAGGAGCCAAGCAGGGAAGGGAAGGTCATGGGGAGGAGAGGGAGAGAAAATGCGACCGCCTTCGAAGAGAGCCAAAGAAGAGATGTTTGGGACAGTGTGTTTACTGACAGCTAATATAACTCCACGCAGCTCTGAGGCCAGAAACCGTTATTCTGTACCTTTAAAAAAAAAAAAAAAAAACTTGCCGTAACCAGCCTCAAGGCAGATTAAAAACAAGTGTTTTGAAGCCTTAACAAATGGTCCTGTTTGGCAAAGATGAGATGCACGCTGGCTCAGAGCCGGCAGACATACACGTAGAAAGTGTGTGTACGTATACATACATACATAACACATGCCCGATGGTTCACCTCCTCCCTCCCCACAGGGTCGGGCGTTCGTGTGTCAGGTGAAGCTGTCCAACGGGCTGATGGTTCACGGTCCTCAGTGCCAATCAGAAAGTGACGCCAAGGAGAAAGCTGCCTTCTTTGCCCTTCAGAGACTGGTACGACACACACACACACACTATGGAGTCATTTGTCATCCCATTGAGCTTCAGACAAGGTTTCCACTAACACATAACTTTGGGATTTGTTAATAATTAGGTTTTATTATTCAGATCTCTGTCTGTGTCCTCCTGCTCATCTGTAGAACTCAGTGGGCACTGGCTTTCCCCTCCCACCTCTATACCCGGGAATGGGTCAGATCCGACCCCCGCCTTTAGGAGCAATGACCTCCGTCTTCAACCAACAAGGTCGGTCTTCCTCTCCTTCCTTCAGAAACAACGTGTTACTACATAGACAGTTACTCGCTTCATTTGAACCTCCTGTGTGTGTGTGTGTGTACTGTGTGTTCTGTGTGTGGGTGTGTGTTGTCGTCCAGGTGGTCTGCTTCTGCCCGCCCAGGGTTTCGGCCCCGCTCCACTGTGGGGAATGCCGCTGCCTCCCCCCCATCACCCCCACCTCCAACAGAACCAGCCGTTCTTCGGGCCAACAGGAACCTTCCCCGGTGCCGGGCGCCCCCAGCCTGCAACGGCGCCGCCCATGGCCTCCCACAACCAGTTTATTCCGCTCCAGGTACGTCGGCGGAATACCTCGCTGTGTTTCTGTGGCGTGTGACGCATTCCTTGAGTTGTAACTCTCGGCAAGGCCATGTTTGGCCAAATATACACTTGTGGTAACTTGGGTTGGGTACAGGAAACCGGTGCCAATGTGCTACCCGGACCGAAACGCAGCGCACATTTCGGTGCTTCCTTCCGGTGCCTGAGCAGATTAAAATTGAACAAAACTATTGTTATGAACTCCTCTGGTGACTCCGCCCTGTCAGCAGGTTGCGGTAGCCTCTCATATTTAAGTTTGACAGCGGAGGCGTGCGCCGTATGTGACTACGTGAGCCCGTGTCGAGCACACCAGCGTCAGGCTGGACGCGATGGGGAGGCCGTCACCGGTCCCCCTGAACACGTGGAGACCGATGATGACGAGCAGCCTTAACTCAGATTAGTACCGTATCGTCTTGCATTCATAAAAGTAGCCCAAGAAATAATAAATAAGCCATTATAACCATGTTTAAGCTAGCTCGTAGCTAGCGCTAGCTACTAGCTACGAGCGTGACAGTCTGCTAGCAGATGTGTTGATGTACAGCGATCCCGGCTTTATACCCGGTGTTACCGGGAATATAATGACGGAGGAATAAAGACCGTGGGGCATCACTTTGTTTCAGTGTAACTCTCGCTGTCAGAAGCAAAACTTTATTTGTCATCTTCAGTACCTCTAATTGGTTGTTCTCTTTGCCCATCAAAACAGTGACAGGATTAACCCTATAAATATACATTCATAAAAACATATATATGCACATACATAAGTACACTATTTACATATGTGGCACCCTGGAAATTTTAAGGGCAAATCTGGTCAGAATTGTTATTGTATCTTGCCCCATCATCCTTATTTTCTTGTTATTATCATTTTAAACGCTTTGTGTTAACTTAAAACTCGCCTGCTTTCACCTGAAGCAGCTGCAGGGCGATACTCGTGTTCGCCAGTAGGTGGCAGTAGCGAGTTTTGCCATGACTGGCGCCGTAATTCTTGTTTCAACAAGTTAGACCAGCATATCACAGACAGTGACGCAGCTATTAATGCGAGTCTGTCTTGGTGTTTACAGATGAGACGCGTACACAAGCGCCATATATATATTAATGTTATGTTCGCTCGCTTTGGCGGTACTATATTTTGATAGTTATTAAGTGTGTAGTAGTTAAAGAAAAGACGGTTAATTAAGGCTAGCGCCGTTTAGCTAGCGGATGCTAATCGTGTTTTAGCATCAGTAACCTGGCCTGAGAATTCCATTCCATTGTCTCTGTCGTATGTCTGTGTTCTGGTTCTGTGACGTCGCTAGTGACGTCACGGAACACCGAACCAGAGTCTATAACTAGAAGTGATTTCCAGCAGGCTACAACAGCCCTTCTGTTTGCAATAAGATAAAAAAGAATATATACTTTACTTCTTTTTAAATATATATTATTATTTGTTTAATAATATTAAAATGAAGTAATATCAGGTTTCCTGGTGGAAGTCACTTCTTGTCAGTGCCTTTCATCTTCGTGATGTCACTGACAAGGTCGCCATGGAAACATTGTTACTGACAAATTGTGGGAACGAGTAACTGTCACTCCCTCACTGGTAAAAAAACCAATTTGTTGTATGTTTTAAATAAGATAAATATATATATATACGCATATATGTATATACATATATGCACATACATAAGTACATATTTACATATATATATATATTAGGGCTGTGAAACGATAAAAAAATTTAATCGGATTAATCACAGGTTTTTGTGGATTAATCATGATTAATCACATATTACCGATATTCTCGGTATATTTTGTGAGAATATAGAGATTTATGACAAAAGACGGATATATACATTTATACATTCTTCTATACAATGGTGCTGCAACTCAGCAGTTATTTAGCAGTTTTCTTCCATATGGAACATAAATACATCTTCATCCTAAACAGAATGTTTAACCCTCCTGTTACCTTTCGGGTCAATTTGACCCCATTCAATGTTTAATGTCGGTGTTCTTTGGGGTCAATTTGACCCCAGGCTGTTTTTCACTGTCAAACATATAAGAAATATCAACTTTTTTATTTATTTAAAGGGCTATTTAGGTAGTCAACAAACAAACATAAAGTACCTCACACTTAAACTTGGGAAGCAATATTAATTCTAATAATTTTCTGGAGGTTTTAATTGCTGGGGTCAAATTGACCCCGAGGGTAAAATATGTTCGTAAAGGTAACAGGAGGGTTAAACAGAGCATTTTTCTCTTGTTTGTCAACCATTAACTCCACCAAAGGTGGACAGATTGACAAGTGACTTTTTTTTTTTGCTCGGTCCCGATGCGCGCGCACGGAGCTCTGTGGCGCGCCAGACGGAGATCGATAAGTGTTAACGCAACGCGAAGAGACAGAAATGACATGCTGCTGTGGAGAGACGATCAACAACAGCCGTTTAGTTTAATAAAAGAACAAAGACGTGCTATAGAGAACATGTCAGGGGGCGGGCCAATCTCTTTAATGTCATGCGATCTACCAACACTACGCCGCGATCGACTGGCAGGTCGCGATCGACGTGTTGAGACCCTGATCTACAGGAAGTAAAAGTCGTCACAAGGTTTCCGGAGGTGAACCTGCGGAAGGATCATTACGATGAACAGACCGTCTGCATGAGAGCGGACAGAGTTCAGATTGAAGTGGTGGATTGGAAGCTCATTTTGCAAGTGACTTTTTTTTCGTCCCGACGACCAACAACAGACGGATTGGAAGCTCATTCTGCGCATGCGTTAAATGCGTTAAAAAAAAATAACTAGTTAAACCTGTAATTGAATTAACGCGTTATTTTTCACAGCACTAATATATATATATATATAGACGCATATATTGTGTTTGTTAACAGTCCGATATCCGTTGTTTGTCAGTGCTCCATGATAACGGCTTTTACAGAGAATATGGCCAAAGAGGTTTTTAATGTCCTCATTGTGCGTTTAAAAGAAAAAAGTATCAGTTCAGGCACCGTTTAGGCACCGGTATCGTTTTAAAAGTACCGGTTTAGCACCGGTATCGGAAAAAACCCAAACGATAGCCATCCCTAGTGGTAACCCGCCCCTTTTCCGAACAGGTGACGAAGAAGCGAGTTTCAGCCAACAAGAAGAGCCAGGACACGTGGGAGTTCTACAGCGCCGCCCACACAGTGTCCAGAAACCAGTCGCACAAGCCCCAGAACCAGCCCTTGGACCACTCGCTGGCTCAGGAGGAACCACAGGGCGGCCAGCCGCAGCAGCACGGCGCCAACAGCAACCACTCCCCGCCAAGTCCCGGCCCGGCGGACGCCGCTTCAGCGACGGCGGCGGCCTTGCACACGCCCCCTCGTCAAAGCATCCCAGCCACGGGCCACACCCCCGGCTCCTCCTCCAAGAGGAAGAACAGGAAGCTTGCTGTCAACTTTGAGGCGGCTAAAGTCTCCGAGTGATGAGCGTGTGTGTGTGTGCTTGTTGTTTTAAAGCTGCTGTTTTTAAGCCCGACTCGACATCTCTGATCAAAACCTCACAAGTGTGAACGTTTCGGTTCACAAAAATCGCTTCCACTTGAAACATTCTGCTCTTCATGCGTGAATGAAAACTGATCATGCCTTTTTTCTTTCTTCTTTTTTTGCAGCTTTGGCTTTTAAATCGTCCTCTCCAAGTTGATCAACGGCGCGTTTCATTTCGGCTAAAAAACCAACCCCATAAATTGTTATGAACATGTTTTTCCTTTAATGGCACCACACATGTGAAACTAGTACTACGTACGCGTTCTAGAACCGCCGAAGAAGAACCGGCGAAGTGAAGCACTGCCTTTTTTTTACAAAAGGACATCATATTCGTACATGTATGCATTTTAGAAAATAATCCCGGAACGGCTCAAAAGAAAAAAGGGGAGGAGTTTCCGCTGCCCAGGAGGCCCACGCGTTGATCTTCACTCGGTTCTCGGGGACGACGTCCTTCTTTTCTCTTTTTACGCCGTTGGTCTTTATAGAAGAAGTTTGACCTTCATGCGATGCCGGGATCATGAGCTTCTGTGTCTTAATCTTGCACGAAAACGTCCTTTTGGCCTTTTGTTCGCCTGCATGGAAACGTAGCATCCGCTGCGTGAGGTTTGGGTCAGCGATGTTTAATCGGTCCACGATTGATTTGAATGTTTCCCCTTTGTTTGTTTTTCCTGATCAAGTTTGACAGCTTGTTTGCTGCCTTGCTTTTTATACTGTTTTTGTTGTTGTTGAAAACACGGCCAAAGTAAAAAATAGTGGAATGCCCACGGTGCAGAATTATGTGAGAATCGATACACAAACGTGCACAGTTATTGCCACGGCAACAGTCCTTAAGTCCAATTCCACCTACAGTGTTAAAATTGCCAGCTAATTTTTAATTTATAAACTACCTTTTTGTGTGGGAAGTAATTTTTTTTTTTTTTTTCAAAGTTTCATTTTAATTGTCATTGTCTGTCTGTTTTCAGTCTCGCCTACCAGAGCTGCTGCCGTACTGCCATATTTTATAAGTAATGGCATTATTAATAGGTTCATAAATTTGATGATGGCTGATTTTGAGAACATTCACACACAGCCGGATAGCGAGGGGGGGAAAGAAAAAGCATTGATCCAAGCTTGTGTTGAAAAATGAATTAGCTTTGTGTCTGATGCAGCCAAAGAGCAGTCCATTGGTTTGTTCCCAACGCTCCCAGTACGCATCAGTTAGTTTAGGGGACGTTCCTCCAGGTCTTGGTTGTTTTTCTAAAGCTGCCGGGCTAATTTAAAATTCTAGGTTTTACTGCACATCTGGATTCATCTACACGTGATATAGAATTGATAACATTTTAAGATCTTTCCTTTTTTTATTTTTCGTCTTTCAAGTTTTGGATTTTTATCGATACCCTTTTATCGACAGTCTTGAAGTCTTTTCTCAGCTAATTATTGTTTAAATGCTCCCAGTGAAGTGTGTTTAGGCCGTCCTGGTTTTAAAGCACACGGCGTAACCAGATGTTTTAAGGCTGATGGACTCTAACGAGCTTTTACAACATTTTGGAAAGAAGCACACCTGTTGTATATCTTTTCTTTTTTTTCTCTTTTTTGTTTGTTGGATAAATGATCCAGGAGCGTGCTGTACATAACCATTTAATAAAGTCAATCTTTTGTTAGTGTGTGTGTCGGACGTGTGTCTCTTTTCTGTATGCGACTTATCTTTGTGGTACGAGTGCCTTGCTCAACGGCACCAGGAGGTTGCAGAGAATGACAATCTGTAGAGGAGTTCTTCCACTCTGTTCTAAAACTTAACACACATTTCACTCATTTGTTGCTTTTAATCATGAAATCGGTCAATATAATAGTTTGTATTACAAGAAGTATCGGGAAAAGTGAAAATGGATTTTAAAAATCCAGTGTAAAGTGTAATGATGGCATAACTATTCACGCCCTTCAGGACAGTATTTAGTAGGTGCACCTTTGACACTGTCTCAATCAGAAATGAAATCTGCCAAGTCGTAGTTTCCTTGCAGATCGAGTCATATTATCCCCCAGTATTTGGTGATATTGTTCTGCAATATCACCAAATACTGATGCCAATACCTTCACAAGACTCACAGAGCGTGACGCTGCTTCATGGTGGAGACGTGTTTGATTTTCCTAAACATAGCGTTACACTTACTTTTACCGTTGATACTTTTAAGGTTTTTTATTACTTACTTTTAATGCACTGTAGCTTCGCATTGTGTGTATTTTGTGTTCTTACCACGTATACTGTTGCAGTGGGTCTTGTCCTGTATATACAGCTTTTTTATTCTTTTAGGTTTGTTCTGGTCTGTTAAGGGACTACAGATGGAAATGAGCTCTAGCTACAATCTGGTACAGTGCATCAAATGGTGACATTTTACATGGTCCCTTTTTGAATAAAGATAATTTTTTTAAAGCCTCTATGGCCAAAATCACCATTTCTTTTTCTCCTGACTTCTACTTCTCAAATACATTTTCTCTGAGTTGCTTGGCGTGTTCTTCGGTCTTCATGTTTGATTATTGCAGCAGGAATATGACGACCAGAGACTGGACCTCCCCGACGGGTGTTTTGTAATACTTGTTTATTGACAGTTTTCTATATTCAGTTTTTTAGGGCCCTTGTGACGACTTCGTCGTAGAGGAACCTATTGTATTTCGAGGAGTCATTATTCTTTTCCTCTCCAAAGAAACGTGTTCCAGACGTTTTCATCATACCTCAGCCCATGGGAAATTTTACATGCAAAATTGTTTTATTTTGGAGTTTTAGTATTTGTTTATTAAGAAATGTTGCTATAGCGCCCCCTAGAATGTACATACCTTCAAAAGCCCAATGACCAATTTACTTGAAATTGGCAAACATTTCCACTTGGAACTGCTCTACAAAAAAGCCTTTCAGACCCCTAAGCTACACCTACTTAGATTTTCTGCCATTTTCAATCTGGTAAAAAACACTTTTCTTTCATCTCCTCCTAGACGCTGGGTCCGATTCACACAAAATGTTATGTGGTTGAACCAATTATGATTATTTGTTCAATCTCATAAAAAAATTATAAAAGCTTGTTTATATCTCATTGACTTTAGAGGATATGGGCCAATTAACTTCTTAAAGGGTGTGGCGTAATATGTAAGACACATCACTTCCAAAACACGTGGCCTATCCTCACCGGTAGAGTTTAGAGCAGCATGCAACTCGGTTATTTTGATTTTTGTGTGTTTTTTTCCGTTCATTTCTTCATACATTTATCTAACTATCTCATCGTAGGTAAATCTTCAGATCGACTTCATTATTTCCATGCAGGAAAAAAGCATCTAACTCGTGGTCGCCATGAAAATGAAAGAGTTTTAATCCTGCCAAAAATAATCATTCATGATGCTGGTCCAGTCCTGAACATTTGATCTCATACATATGTTATGCCCATCTGAATTATTGTTTTAAAAAATTAGGTTATTAGTGAGGAAACATTAAACACTATTTTTATGAATAGTGACAATGAAAATATTATGGCCTTCAATGTTTATGTCAAAAAAGTATCAGGACACTGCAGGGAATCAAACCCCATCCCAGTAAACCAGGAGTAACATTACCAGTGAATTTTGCTTTTTGAGGCTACAGGGGAGGTAAAGTCTGTGTGTGTGTGTGTGTGTGTGTGTGTGTGTGTGTGTGTGTGTGTGTGTGTGTGTGTGTGTGTGTGTGTGTGTGTGTGTGTGTGTGTTTGTGTGTGTGTGTGTGTGTGTGTGTGTGTGTGTGTGTGTGTGTGTGTGTGTGTGTGTGTGTGTGTGTGTGTGTGTGTGTGTGTGTGTGTGTGTGTGTGTGTGTTTTAAGGAGCTTGTAATACCATATTGCCCCACTAGAGAGCTGCACTCACTAAATGCGGGGCTACTTGTGGTTCCTAGAGTCCTAACAAGTAGGATCTGAGCCAGAGCCTTCAGTTATCAAGCTCCTATTTTATGGAACCAGCTTCCACCTTCAGTCCGGGAGGCAGACACAGTCACCTCATTTAAGAGCAGACTTAAGACGTTCCTCTTTGACAGAGCTTATAGTTCGGGCTGAATCAGGTTCACCTGGTCCAGCCCCTTGATATGCTGCTATAGGCTTATAGGCTGCTGGGGGACGTTTTAGGATACAAATAACCCATAGTTACACACTAGTCTGTAACATTTAGCTCCATACCTTCATTTTATTCGTTTTTTTCATCCTGTCTGCCTGTTTTCCTCACTATCATGTCATTCCAGATCCTGCTTCCCATCTTGTCAGTCCAACTCCCTTCACCTGTTCTCTCACCTGCCTCTGATCACTCCCTCGTTAGTCCCTCATTACCTCCACCTGGTCCTCATGCCCGTCTCACCTGTTGCCCATTCCCTAATTAGTCCCTGTCTACTTAGGTCCCCTCACTTGCACTTGTCCTCTGCCAGATTGTTTTGTGGTCTCCAGTCCAAACCCGCCAGCGGTCAAGATTAAGTTGATCTATTTCTGCCAGTTTTGTTCCTGTTGGAACTCTGAGTAAAGATCTTTATTTGCATTTCAGTCTCCAGAGTTGTGCTATTTGGGTTCATTCTAAGCATCCCTTGACACTAATCTCACTTATTATGCGTCTACTATGCATAAGTGATAATCAAGGCATTCTGATGTTTGATTTCAAAATGAAAGACCGTCGAAATGTTCTTCATGAGCTGACTTCAAATAAATTCATTATGTCTAATTTCAGATTCGATAAGAAAGAAAACAGTACATAGTCACAAACTATTACCTTTTCCAGGACATTTAACTCAGTTTTTTAATGGGATGCCATATTGAGTATCCAGCTTTATTCTTTTTGTTTAGTTGTCACATTACTCTGTTGTCCTACAATGCCCCAAATAATAAGTAGAGTATCTTAATGTTATCATTTACATTTCAGAAACCTAAAACTTTTAGTGGTATTTAATTGTTATGTTTTCTAGCATTCTTAAAATGTTCTGCTTTGTGTTTTCCTAAAACAGTACAGAATCCCACTAAAGTAATTATTTAGTACATTTTGAATGTAGTTTCATCGAGGGACTTTCCATATTTGTTTTCCAAAATATTTTTATTTTGGGAATTAAAGGCACAAACTGCAGCTCCAGCTGCTCTCTTAAGGCCTTCATTCTTCGTGATACCAATTTTTCCATCCGTCACATTGGATCTAGAAAATAACAAGTTAGAAATCAGAAAGATGAGTGATTTGCGTATGTTTTTACAAAATTAGACCTACACGTGTCCAGTCGCCGTCGCGGCAGCTCCGCGGAGATTGTGCGCTCTTTTAGTTTTTGTGTTTATTTTTAATATTTTCTTTGCCACAAACACATCGGCACTAACAACATACGACCGCAGCACACTTTTGGACATAAACTTTTGCGCAAAACAAGGGTTTTTGTCCACTTTTTCCATCGATCCAGCGTGGCCGGCAGAGATCGTGCGGCGAACCACAACAACAACAGTGGAGCCGCTACTACGGGAGACGACGAAAACATCGAGGAAGCGGGCGGAATTCGGAACAGACTGAGAGTTCAAGCCCACCGTCCACCTTTGCCCAGCATCCTTCTTGCTAACGTCCAGTCTCTGGAAAATAAGATGGATGATTTTAGGGCAGGATCAGATTCAACGGGACATGCGGATTGTAACATCTTTTGTCTGGCGGAAACATGGCTGACCCGCTGGTGCCGGATCGAGTCATATGCCCAACCGAGTCCTTCTCTGTTTTCCGTGCAGACAGAACGGAAGAGTCTGGTAAATCTAAGGGTGGAGGGGTTTGCTTCATGACAAACAACATGTGGTGTGACCCCAAGAACATTAAGACTCTTTCTGCGTTCCTGCTCGCGAACCTGGAACATCTGGCGATCTCATGCCGTCCATTCTACCTTCCCGGGAGTTCAGCTCGGTCATCACCACAGCCGTCTACATTCCACCACAAGCGGACACCGACGTAGCACTATCGGACCTACATGATGTGTTATGTCGGCATCAGAACAAGTATCGCGGCGGCTGTGGTGGTGGCTGGGGACTTTAACAAGGCAAACCTAAAAAGTCATGCCGAACTTTCACCAGCACATTACGTGTGCTACCAGAGGAAAGAACGTTGGACCACTGCTATCGCCATTCAAGAGAGGCTACAAGGCTGTCTCTCTCCCTCCGTTAGGAAATCAGACCATGCCGCCATTTTTCTGCTTCGGAGTATAAACAAAGGATCGCTGGGAAGCGGTAGTGACGAGCGTAATGCGGTGGTCTGACCAATCAGAGGCTGAGCTACAGGACGCTCTGAGTATCGTCGACTGGGACATGATCCAATCCAGTTCCAGTGACGTCAGCAGTTTTGAGTAGCAATGAGCCTCATAGCAACGCTAACGGACACCATCGTCCCCACGGTAAAAGTTAGGGTCTTTTCTAACCAAAAACCGTGGGTTGATAGATCCATCCGTGAAGCTGTGAACGCCCGTACTGCTGCCTATAACTCCGGTCTTGTATCCGGCAACATGGACGAGTACAAGGCAGCGGTCTATGGACTGAGGAGGCGGTGAAGGACGCCAAAATGAGGTACCGAGACAGAGTGGAATCACAGATGGAGCAGCGACACCAGGCGCCTATGGCAGGGGCTACGGACTATCACAAACTACCAGAGCAGACCCCGCGCAATGGTGAGTGCCGACGCATCCCTAGCGGACGACCTGAACTCATTTTATGCACGGTTTGAGGCTAGCAACAACAGCGCTAGCTCGCCGGCTAACAACAACACCGTTAGCGTAGCGGTGAGTTCTACCGCTGGGGATGAACACACTCTCTTTTAGTATTTGTTTATTAAGAAATGTTGCTATAGCGCCCCCTAGAATGTACATACCTTCAAAAGCCTGTGGGTTGTTGCCCCCAATGACCAATTTACTTGAAATTGGCAAACATTTCCACTTGGAACTGCTCTACAAAAAGCCTTTCAGACCCCTAAGCTACACCTACTTAGATTTTCTGCCATTTTCAATCTGGTAAAAAACACTTTTCTTTCATCTCCTCCTAGACGCTGGGTCCGATTCACACAAAATGTTATGTGGTTGAACCAATTATGATTATTTGTTCAATCTCATAAAAAAATTATAAAAGCTTGTTTATATCTCATTGACTTTAGAGGATATGGGCCAATTAACTTCTTAAAGGGTGTGGCGTAATATGTAAGACACATCACTTCCAAAACACGTGGCCTATCCTCACCGGTAGAGTTTAGAGCAGCATGCAACTCGGTTATTTTGATTTTTGTGTGTTTTTTTCCGTTCATTTCTTCATACATTTATCTAACTATCTCATCGTAGGTAAATCTTCAGATCGACTTCATTATTTCCATGCAGGAAAAAAGCATCTAACTCGTGGTCGCCATGAAAATGAAAGAGTTTTAATCCTGCCAAAAATAATCATTCATGATGCTGGTCCAGTCCTGAACATTTGATCTCATACATATGTTATGCCCATCTGAATTATTGTTTTAAAAAATTAGGTTATTAGTGAATGTAGGAAACATTAAACACTATTTTTATGAATAGTGACAATGAAAATATTATGGCCTTCAATGTTTATGTCAAAAAAGTATCAGGACACTGCAGGGAATCAAACCCCATCCCAGTAAACCAGGAGTAACATTACCAGTGAATTTTGCTTTTTGAGGCTACAGGGGAGGTAAAGTCTGTGTGTGTGTGTGTGTGTGTGTGTGTGTGTGTGTGTGTGTGTGTGTGTGTGTGTGTGTGTGTGTGTGTGTGTGTGTGTGTGTGTGTGTGTGTGTGTGTGTGTGTGTGTGTGTGTGTGTGTGTGTGTGTGTGTGTGTGTGTGTGTGTGTGTGTGTGTGTGTGTGTGTGTGTGTGTGTGTGTGTGTGTGTGTGTGTGTGTGTGTGTGTGTGTGTGTGTGTGTGTTTTAAGGAGCTTGTAATACCATATTGCCCCACTAGAGAGCTGCACTCACTAAATGCGGGGCTACTTGTGGTTCCTAGAGTCCTAACAAGTAGGATCTGAGCCAGAGCCTTCAGTTATCAAGCTCCTATTTTATGGAACCAGCTTCCACCTTCAGTCCGGGAGGCAGACACAGTCACCTCATTTAAGAGCAGACTTAAGACGTTCCTCTTTGACAGAGCTTATAGTTCGGGCTGAATCAGGTTCACCTGGTCCAGCCCCTTGATATGCTGCTATAGGCTTATAGGCTGCTGGGGGACGTTTTAGGATACAAATAACCCATAGTTACACACTAGTCTATAACATTTAGCTCCATACCTTCATTTTATTCGTTTTTTTCATCCTGTCTGCCTGTTTTCCTCACTATCATGTCATTCCAGATCCTGCTTCCCATCTTGTCAGTCCAACTCCCTTCACCTGTTCTCTCACCTGCCTCTGATCACTCCCTCGTTAGTCCCTCATTACCTCCACCTGGTCCTCATGCCCGTCTCACCTGTTGCCCATTCCCTAATTATTCCCTGTCTACTTCAGTTCCCTCACTTTGCACTTGTCCTCTGCCAGATTGTTTTGTGGTCTCCAGTCCAAACCCGCCAGCGGTCAAGATTAAGTTGATCTATTTCTGCCAGTTTTGTTCCTGTTGGAACTCTGAGTAAAGATCTTTATTTGCATTTCAGTCTCCAGAGTTGTGCTATTTGGGTTCATTCTAAGCATCCCTTGACACTAATCTCACTTATTATGCGTCTACTATGCATAAGTGATAATCAAGGCATTCTGATGTTTGATTTCAAAATGAAAGACCGTCGAAATGTTCTTCATGAGCTGACTTCAAATAAATTCATTATGTCTAATTTCAGATTCGATAAGAAAGAAAACAGTACATAGTCACAAACTATTACCTTTTCCAGGACATTTAACTCAGTTTTTTAATGGGATGCCATATTGAGTATCCAGCTTTATTCTTTTTGTTTAGTTGTCACATTACTCTGTTGTCCTACAATGCCCCAAATAATAAGTAGAGTATCTTAATGTTATCATTTACATTTCAGAAACCTAAAACTTTTAGTGGTATTTAATTGTTATGTTTTCTAGCATTCTTAAAATGTTCTGCTTTGTGTTTTCCTAAAACAGTACAGAATCCCACTAAAGTAATTATTTAGTACATTTTGAATGTAGTTTCATCGAGGGACTTTCCATATTTGTTTTCCAAAATATTTTTATTTTGGGAATTAAAGGCACAAACTGCAGCTCCAGCTGCTCTCTTCAGGCCTTCATTCTTCGTGATACCAATTTTTCCATCCGTCACATTGGATCTAGAAAATAACAAGTTAGAAATCAGAAAGATGAGTGATTTGCGTATGTTTTTACAAAATTAGACCTACACATGTCCTTAAAACAAGGCTTGATGTGCTGTAACAATACAAAATATTGATAAACTATGTCTAAATATCAATCGGGGTCTGTTCAGGTCCCCTCCATCTCTCAATCTCTCACTATTTCTGTGTGCTTGCCCTGTATCTCGGTGCTGCTAATCATCCATTAGTCTCCCTATTCACCTGCTAAACTGCCACAAATACCTCATCAAGTTATTAAAAATGTGTGTAGAAGTCCATCATCCTCCTCATCCTCCTCTTCATTTGAGCTGATCAACATTACTGATCAACAAAACACACACACACACACACTCTCTCCCCTGTCTGTTCACAGCTGTTATGGGAACCATCTCTATCCTTATGTGTGCCCATCACCACACGTGAAGCACATTTTACAGACTAAACAATGTTTCTCATCTTCTCACTTTCCCCCTTTATTGGACATGGGCCACTAAAGTAAGGGTTTCTTTCATGTCTCTCCTAATAAATATGGTACTATAGTAGTTAGAATAGACTGTCTGTCTGTACATGTATGTCTGTGTGTGTGCATCCCAATCTCAGACGCGCACACTCTCTTTCTAACGACCCCACCTGTGAGAGAAATACAGATACTATTTAGTCGGAACCTTTATTTTTCCTTGCGGGAAAACTCCACCCACACGTATCAGGGGAGGGGCGACATATATGAAAGCGGTGCTTAGAGTCCTACCAACACTGCAGATACATACGACTGCACCAAGAGGATGATTTTTAGTGATGGAGCTGATGTTTAGCTCCCACTTGAGGTCCTGTTATTGAGCTGACTTTAACTTGAATTTCCTGAAAGTCTGTACAGTAATATCTCATTAAAATAACCATGGGCATAGCAGAGGTCACCAATAACAAGAATGCAGTGTCATTTCCTTCAAGACTTGTTATGATCTGCTTTAAATAAAATTCAAATATTGGCAAAATATTAACATTATTTATTTTTCGCTAACTTTAACTTGAATTTCCTGACAATTTCCTGAAAATAACTTTCTTGGGACCGTGCTCTAAACCGTAACGAAAGTCGGCCATTTTGAGTTTCGTGTGATTTTTCCGTTAATTCTTGTGTATTTCTTGCCACTATACGTTACTGAACACCTAATGAAGAGAATTAATCAGATCCACTTCGAATGTTTTATGTTGATGCATGTTGTCTCATGCCATACAGTGGATACATCAAGTGGTGGACTGTTTGCACACAAAAAATCCAGCATCTCTCCATGCAGACATTCTCGGGCCACGTGAGCCAGCCAGCACCCCCGACGTCTGCAGGAGAAACGAGGATGCGCACATCGCTGCTTGCAGCTTTTATTTCATTTTGTGATTTTTGTTTAGTTTTTCACTTATTTAAAAATTTGAAATAAATAAATAAACACGTATACAATAATACAAAATGGTTTTAGCTGTCGACTTATACTTTCATGGATTCATGTTAATAAATATATGACACGATGGGCATATCCATCATTTTCATGTCTTTGAATGTAAAATGTTCATTATGACTTTTTATTATTTTTGAATGATGCTCTGATGGACACAGTGCAGGAAACTGAAGGAGTCACCAAATAAAATAAAATAAACACAAAATAAGACATTTATTCATGAAGCATCGTCAGTACAAACGTCCTTGTTTGAACAACAATAATAATCATGAAAACTACGCGGCCTCTTTATCATCGTGAAACTGCAACTCTATCAATGTTTGGTGAGAAAAGAATCATTTAGTGTGTGTACAAAACCTCTACAGTGTAAAAACAACAACATCTCAACAACAACAAACACACATATATATATATATATATACATACATATATATATATATACATACATACATATACATGTTCCAATTTGAAAGTGAACTTGCTAGATTGTCATGCTATGCTACTGTATAAATTAATTAAAAATCACACATTGATTTCAACTCTAATACTAATGCACTTGTGTTAATGTTGACACTAATTTAATCATGTATCGCAAGCAGCAGGGCTAAAGTTCAGCAGAACATTATTTATATATTTTCTTTAAGACATTCAATCTCTAATGTTGGATTATGGGATGCCAAATAGTGATGAGGAAATGCACCGTACTGCGTTTATGAATAAATCATTCAAGATTCTTGGGGAACATGGCTTAGTTCTTTGAAAAAAAAAATGTCTTCTTCTTTCCCGTCTTGCTGGCTAATTGCTTTCATATTCTTATAATAACTGCAGCTTCAACGGTTAGAGAGAAGATCTTAGTGGTAAAAAATGTTTTGGTAAAATCCAGCCAGTTCTTTTTTGGGGGAGATTTTTAGTCGCCTGAAAAAAGGGCACAATGGAGCGATATGCGAGCGATGCTGTGATTGGTTGAATTTGCTGAGACTCATTTCCATATCGAGTGTATTTACATATAAAAAGAGCTCTCTCATACAGTATGATTTTCTGTCTGGTGATAGTCTATATAGACTGTTTACATTGTTAAAAAATACTGTTAAAAACCAAAACCAACAAATAACTGATTCAACTGAATCAGTGTTATGGGTTTATGTTTTAAACTAATAAGAACAAATCAACGAGCACACTATTTATTTATTTTTACCTGTCAGTAGTGTGTATGAATTTGCCAATCAAATAGTCCTTGGAGGCAATGCACTGCTACTTCCTGTTTGCTATGAACTAAAGATGCGTTGGGAAATTACTGAAATATATATTTATATAGCAGCAACGTATTGCCGCAGACAGGCGAGGACAGTGTTGGTTTTGATCTTTCCATGGGCGTTGATGACAATGTTAGAAATATAGAATTTTACAGAGAATGCCTGATTTATTGCATATCCTAAAAACTCTGTAGAGTAAATATATAACAGCTGGCTTCCATACACACCACTTAAATACTGTAATGTTCTGAAATCGGGTCAAATTTCCAAATGAAGCATCTTTACCCACAAGTCAGTGTTCTGTAGTCCTGTTGACTACCCATCATGACTATGTACATCACAGCTAACAGTTCAAAGCTATGTGCACACTTTAAAATAAACCGTAACATAACAACACTAAGGAGAACACACACATATGATGCAGACGTGATGTTGTATGGAAATGGTACAAACCCAATGGCTGCACAGAACTATAGGACAAAAATATCCCACAAAATAAATGATCATCTACAACTATGGCATGCATTTGAAAAAACTACAGAATCCCTGAGAGGCAAGTGAGAAGAAAATGTATTCTGTTAATCCATTTTCTAAATCTGACCTAAATGATGAGTGATTATGACTTGAGAACGAGTGAAAACAACAAACAGGATCATCTTCTCAGTTCCTTAAATTTGTTTTCTCATGTGTGAAAGGAGTGGAGGGGGGGTTGGGGGGGGTCAGGCTGAATTCAGGATGAAGTTGTTGTTGTAATACTAATTTTGTCTACGGGAGGCAGAAGTGCAACCCGACCCAAAGTTAAAGAAATAACTTTTCAAAGAGTTTAACTTGATAAGTTAAATAAAAGTGTTCCCCCCTTTTCTGAATCACACTGAGAATCATCATCATTTCTTTCTTGCCTTACTTTCCTCTCAGGGCTTCCTGTACATCACAGATTTGCAGTTGAGGAGATGCCACTCGCATCAAGTCTTTAGCTTGACTCACATCTTTCACTTCAACAACACATACATGTGTGTGTACGTGTGTGTGTGTGTGTGTGTGTGTGTGTGTGTGCGTTCCAAACGTCCCGTGTGGTGATGATACGCTGTGCTGCTACATGTTCATAGTGAATATGTGTGATGAAGCTTTAGACCGGGACCTGGAGGCGTGGCAGCATCCTGCAGTGTGGGGCTCACCGTGATGTGTGTGTGTGTGTGTGTGTGTGTGTCTGCGTATGTGTGTGTGTTCCCTCAGGTCCTCCTCTGATGGGCGTTCCCCACGTACGTGTTCTCCACACACAGCACGATGTAGTGGCTGGAGCAGGAGCGTGTGTGCTGCCCCAGCAGGCGTCCCGTCTGCAGCAGCGCCGCCTGGCCCGTCACCGCCACGTCGGCTGTCCTCCACGCCTCGCAGTAGTTGGTGGTCTGACGGATGCCCACCGCGCTGGAGCCGTGCCACACCAGCTTCTCTGGCCTGGGGGGTGGGGTCAGAGGGAGAGAGGAAGTAATGAGGGGAGGTTACATCTCACGCTCTAATCTCACCCAACTCACATCTGGATTTAGCGAGATGTGAGAGAAAGATGAAACAAAAATAGATGCTTCCGGTTCCTCCAGTGGTTCATACTGACTCCTCCAGTAAACCATGACCACGAACTGTAACACCCGGTTCCGTGTCTCCTATGTTCCATGTCTCCTCTGTGTCTTCTCTCTCGTTTAATTCCCTGCACCTGCCCTCAGCCACTCTTGTCTCGTTACTGTCTGATGTCGTACACCTGTTTCCCCCCCTATATATTGTGTCAGTCTTTCCCTTGTCTGCTGTCGGATTGTCGTCTCTTGTTCCGTGTCCTTTTCCCGTCGTTCTGTCTGTGTTCCTGATCCTGCCTGCTTCTATCCTGCTTGCCTGCCTGCCCTGGCCGATGATCCTCTGCCTGCTCCTTTTGGACCTTGTTTATTTTTCAACTGTTTTGCCTCATTAAAGAGCGCCTTTTTGTTACTTATATTTTGTCCATTCTGTCTCTCTGCGCCTGAGCCTCACCCTGTTACACTCGCCGTGACACGAACAGCTGAAGGATGTCCGCATGTGACGGGCATCAAGAAGTTTTCACGTCCTCCCCCATTCTCTTGTTTCAGGGGGTCTCGTTGAAACAGTAAACATGGATGAACTGGCTTTCGTTATCCTGCCACATACAAACTATTTTCCTTTTTCCGTGTCCACACTCACCAGGCCGAGTCCGACATCACGTTACGCCCGTCGAAGGAGTAGACGGGGGTGGAGGGGTTGAAGGTGCCTCCGTTCCCAGAGAAGATGGACATCCAGCTGCTGAACAACACCTGCCCCTGAGAGGAGAAGATACTTGTATGTTTATTTGATAAATACACACATCCAACATATAGTGGAGGAAATTAAATAAATATATATGCCGGGGTCCTTTGTAATGCCATCAATATCTTTTACAATAGATCCTAAAAAAATTGGGGATACTTAAAAATTAGTGTTTAAAATTGCAGTTTTTAATGTGTAATAACACACATGTAATAACATACAAAGACATACAATGCCTCGAAAGAAATATTCACCCCACTTGAATGTTTAACCCCTTTGTGGCTTTTCTACATGAAATCATGGTCCCTTAAATAGTTTTTATTTTTACACAAATTTGCAAAAAAAGGCTTCTTTCATGTCAAAGCGAAAAACTATTTAAAACAATGTCAATTAATTAAAAAAAATACAATGTACAAATAAGTGTTTCCATAAATATTTCCCCACTTTAAAGTGACCGACTAAAGTGTATGAGTTTTTTTATGGCATGCTGTATTATGACTTTTCTTTATGACATACAAGACTTTTTATAGTCTACTTTATACAATGACCAAACTATTCCTTTCACCCTAGTGACACACATCAATTTGAGGATGTGCCATCTCTAAACAGGAAGTGGAAACGTCTTCTCACCTTGAGGTTGACCACGGGCATGTCAGTGCGGTCCGCCTTCCTCACGATGGTGGCCAGGTCCTGCAGGTGTGAGGACAGGAAGGCCCTGTAGGTGCTGGTGAGCCCCATGGCACGGGCCTGCTGGTAGCACTGGAAGTCGGCCCCCCGAATGCCGCGCATGTCCCCTTTCAGAGGGGCGTTCAGGGCCACCAGGTGGAGCTGAGGGAGGGGAGGAGAAGAGATGGATGAGTAGTCGGAGACGAGGAGAAAGTCCACGTGGTACAAGCCTGACACACAGGAGGCCCCGCGTGGTCTTATGTGCAGTATGTGTAGGGGTGTTTGTGTGTGTGATGCTCACCCCAGGCACAGCGGTGACAGTCTGCGGTAGCACGTTATGGGTGGGGTGATATCCTCTGCCGCCCTCTTGAAGCTCCTGTTCAACAAAGGCTGTTAGAGGCTGTTCTACATTTATAGTTATGAAGGTTTCTTCCCTTTTTCCCTGTGAAAGGGTTTTAAATATGTTGTTCCTGATCCGATGTGAGGTCCTGGGACAGGGATGTCGCATGTGTACAGACTGTAAAGCCCTTTGAGGATAATTTGTAATTTGTGATATCTAAAATAAAGTTAATTGAATTGAAAAATTTAAAGATAGAGTTTCCATTACTACATATACATTTATATATATATACATATATATATAAATATATTTTAAATGTATATATAAATATATACATTTATACATATAAATGTATATATATATACATTTATATGTATAAATGTATATGTATGTGTGTGTGTGTGTGTGTGTGTACCCGGCTGTGGCTCTGGCTCCTCTGCGCTCTGCTCAGGTCTCCAGGTCTGCTGAGGGTGTGAGACGAGAGCGAGCTGGACGACCTGGATTGGATCAACTCTCCGAGCTGAAAGAAGACGGTCACGGTTAAAAAGCCCACGATCTCACGTCGACTCCCTAGAGTACCGGCCACCTCCTCTCCCCATGTCAAACGTCCACACATGTGACACGCACACACACACACACACACACCTGGATCTTCCGCCAGCCGCCGCCTGTTCTGATGTACAGCTCACCCCCCCTCTCGGACACGTAGGCCAGGGTTCCTTCGGCCGCCCGCTGGCTGTCTCTGCCCAGGGCGTGGCTCGTCTTGTAGCTCACCACCTGGAACAGGAACCAGAAAAAAATCATGGATTTATGGACATAATACAATGTTAGAATATACTGTATATTTATTTGAAAGTATAAGACAGTAAAATAAAGCAGATCGAGCAAATAAAGTCTCAATAATTGCAAATGCACACAGAGAGACTCACAAATGCAAACACAAAGATTCACAAATGTGCATAGAACAAATGACGAATATAGTTGATTTACAATGCATACAGAAGGAAATTTAGACTGAATTAAGGCGACGTCTGATTGGCTACAGATAGGTCTATGTTGAAAAAAAAAAACAGATTTGTGAATCGAGCCACGACAGGGGAGTCTCAAAAACCCACAAACAAATGTGAAGCGATACACAAACAAATACATACAAATCCACAAAGAAATGCATTTGTGAGTTTAATTTATTTGTAAATCCTTCTGTGTGCGTTTGTAAATATATTTGTCATTTGTTCAGTGCGCATTTGTGAATCTTTGTGTTTAGATTTGTGAGTCTCTCTGTGTGCATTTGCAATTATTGAGACTGATCTGACCCCGGAGGAAAGGGCTCGGTATCTTACAGGGTTGTCATTTCCTGGAGACCCCGTTGGGCCAGGCGGACCAGGAGGGCCCGGGACACCGGCGCCTGATGACGACAAATCAGAAACACATTTAGACATATTGAATATCTATATTTACCTTCGCATTGAAAATGCGGAAGGTTATGTTTTGATCGCCGTGTATTTATTTATTTATTTGTATGCGTGTTACTCGCAAAACTACAAAAGTATTAAACCGAATCGCATGAAATTTGGTGGGATGATTGTTTATTATCCGGGGACGATTTGATTAGATTTTGGGATTGATCGGTCAAAGGTCAAGGTCAAGGTCATGAAAAGGTCAAAATCTTCTTTTTACCATCAATTTCTATCCAATTGGCATGCAACTAATGCCAACATGTTCATAATTCAACGCCCAATCTTGTGCTCCAGCGAGTGCCCGTTCTAGTTGTAAGTTGTATTGATGTAAGCTGAGGTCCACATTATACCCGATCCAAATGCAGATGCGGTTCCTGGGGGTCCAGCAGGGCCGGGTGGCCCTCGGGGACCGGGTCGTCCGAACCCAGGGGCACCGGGTTGACCCTCGGGACCGACCGGTCCTGAAGGGCCAACGATGGACTCTCCTTTTGGGCCCTGCAGGATCAGACCGTGTGGGAATCAAAGATATCCAACAGTACCAAACATTTATTACAATTATCATTTCAATACCTGAGTACCTAAATAATATTTTAGTATCTTACCACAAGACCTGACCTCCCGGGCAGTCCTGGAGCACCCGGCACACTGCCGTCACCCTTCTCTCCCTTTTGACCTTGGTATCCCTGGTCGCCTCCAGCACCCTGAGAGAACAAACCCACTGAAGATTACTACTCGGTGTCAGTGATGATTCATATTTGGACTGGACATGGCTCCCTGTTTGATCTACGGTGCGTATGGTACTCACCACAATTCCATCTGGAAACTCGGGTGCTGAGAAGAAAGATGACTTGTTGTGAATGATACACTTTCTAGCAGTTATTTATCATCATTATATATATTATTTATATATAAATATATATATATAAATATATAACTATATATATTTTTATATATTTTAAAAACTAAACAAAAATATGATATAGATATAAAAATATACATATATAAAAATATATATACACATATATATATATATTTTTATAAATGTATATTTGTATATATATATAGCATATTTTTAATATATATATATATTTAAAACACTAAACAAAAAGATTATATATATATATATGTGTATAAACAAAAAAGATTATATATATTATAATATATTTATATTATATTATTATATTATATATATATATATATATATATATAAATCTTTTGTTTAGTCTTTGGAGGATGATACTTTTGCGGGTTTTTTTCCATCACCTTCCCGGAGCGTCGTACAAATCGAGTGTCAGGTGAGAGCGAAAGTCAACGAAAAGTCCTTACCAGGTGTGCCTGGCTCTCCAGCTATTCCCACATCTCCTTTATCTCCTTTAGCCCCGACTGCATCCCTTCCTGTCACCGCAGCCTACACACACACACACACACACACACACACACACACACACACACACACACACACACACACACACACACACACACACACACACACACACACACACACACACACACACACACACACACACACACACACACACACACACACACACACACACATTAACATGGCATGGATACCAGCATGTGTACAGACTGCTGAACACAGAGTGTGAGCTTGTTATGAAAACCTGTTAAACACAAGGGATCATGCAGCTGGAGGAGGCACCTTCTTTCTGGACTCTGGTGGTAACAATACAAAAGCTTGGGCAACACAGGGTTAAATCAGCTTGTTTCCATGAATCAGATCAGTTCTTCCAACCGAGAACAGACTGCACATTGATTCGATATGTCTCACCAGTGTGTGTATAAACGGTTCTTTTGGTTTTTACGAGGCAAATACGTTTTATAGTCAGTTACTGTCCAGGCAAATTCATATGAAACTAGAACGGGCACTCGGTAGAGCACATACCTTCGCATATCACAAGATTGGGCATTGAATTATGAACATGTTGGCATTAGTTGCATGCCAATTGGATAAAAATTGACTGTGCTATGGTAAAAAGAAGATTTTGACCTTGACCTTTGACCCGATTGATCCCAAAATCTAATCAAATGGTCCCCGGATAATAACCAATCATCCCATCAAATTTCATGTGATTCGGTTTAATACTTTTTGTGTTCTGCGAGTAACACGCATACAAATAAATAAACAAATAAATAAATACACGGCGATCAAAACATAACCTTCCGCATTTTCAATGTGAAGGTAACCATGCTGCGTACGCAATATGAGGGCAACATGGGCACTATAATATCCATGTGCCCCTCAGAGATTGTTAATACAAATCATTGTAATACAAAATGAACTAATTTACTTACATTTGGAAAGGGATTTACAAGTAAAGGTCCATTTACCATTTTTATATATATATACTGCAGCGGTTAAATGTGGTTTGCTCACTAATTTATGACTTCTGGAGTTTAAATAATTATCCAGGCATCATGCCTTTTATGTATTTAATGGTTTCTTTCCTCAAATTGGATGCGACCTGCTGCAGTTACAGGTGCAGTGTGTGACATTGGTTCCATCTAGCGGCGAGGTTGCAGATTGCAACCAACTGAAACGCCTCTTGCTAACGCGTAGAAGAGCTGTGGTGACCAACAGGGAAACCAACAACTCTTATTATCATTTGATACTTACTACTTATCGTTTTACATTTCCGACATTATGTATGCTATAATATGTATGCTTCACGCTGTTCCTTTCTTTTTATCCTTATTGTGTCAGGATTTCCCTCCCCCATTCATCAGTCAGGTGAACGTTTAGAGATGGTCACACATGCATGGAGGAGCCCGCCACCACACCTCGAAACCTGTGTCTGCTCTAGAAATAGATGAGAGTATAGAAAATGTGGGTGTTCATTTGCAGCTGACTAATAATGCACGTGTATTCCATATCTGGCAAGAACTTGCAATACTCAGGGTTCATACACATTTTGACCAATGGATTTCCATGACTTTTTCATGACCTTTCCATGACCTTTCCATGAGTTTTTCCATGACATTAAACCAAATTTCCATGACCAAACAGTTTATGAAATCTCGGTGTATACAGTATATACCTTAAATGACACAACTTAAGACAATAGTTTGATTTAAAGAATAATTATTGATATAAATGTTTATTCTTTTTATAAAACTGTGTAAATGAACAAGAATAAAACATTTCCATGACTTTTTTTTTTCATGGACTTTTCCAGGCCTGGAAATAACCATTTAAAAATGTTATGACTTTTACAGGTTTTCCATGACCGTATGAACCCTGAATATTTTACATTCAGCTCCGACCCCCATATCGTGAGATACAACCCGTTGGAACGTTAACGCCTGGTGAAATGGACCAAGAGACATTTTAGTCGTTGTTGTTTTTTAAGGATCATTAGGACGGGAGGGATGGAGGTGAAGTGGGGTAAAAAGAGCCCTTTGTATCCCGGACAGAGAGCGGCGGCCATGCTGCTGCACCCACACACCAACAGAACCAAAGAATGGCACCCATTTCAAGGTGAAACGGACCAATCAGGGCGGTCCGACTCTGACTTACTCGTCCCTTTTTGCAGTGCGGTCTGCGGCGCACCGGAAACACGGTCTTTAGAATCCAAAGAAGAGCAGCATGATCAGACTACACGAGTCATGAGCTTCAAAGGCAACAACAGAAAGGACAAAAACAAACCGACACTTTTATGTCGAAATCAAAATGTGTCGTACCTTTTAATGGGATTTATGAGACTACGGTATTTTTGTAGTTATTTTAATGGTGTGTACAAAATGCTCAATCACTGGAAAATTGGAGCTGACGTTATCATTTTCAAAATTTAAGTACATATGCACTTCAATGGTGTTCAATGGAAGCCAAACCTGTTATATAAAATAATGTATTTCCTCAATACAAATAAGTTTATGCTTTTCAAAATGCCTTTTTTTGCTATAACCAACATATGTCTGTGAAACAAGCCTTTCGAAATGTGCAAAAATTAGAGAACTGAAAAGATTTCACAGATGGAAACTTACTCCTTTGAGCCCAATAACTCTTCCTGGGTTTCCTGGTGGTCCTGGAGGACCAGAGGGTCCCTGAGAGAGAGGATTGATATGACATTAGTGGCCGGCTTCCTTTCTCAGACAATCAGAAGGTTTCTAAGTGAAGTGAAAACAAAACTCAGAGGTTTGTTTACTATGTTGTCTTATTTGTAGGGATCTGAACACATCTGTCTAAACTCCTGAAATGCATTAAAAATGTGCTTTAACAACAAGGAGATCGCATATCTTTTCACTTCCTTTCCTCTCGCTTTTTCTTACCTGGAGGCCGCCAGAATCTCCTCTGTCACCTTTCCTCCCAGCCATACCAGATCGTCCCTACAGGAACAGGAGGAGCAAAACATCAGAGTATTTATTAATAGAGGATCCTTTATGACGTGCTTTGAGTGGGCCGAGTGCTTGTGGCTTCTTTTCTTTTCTTTTTTTTGGGTCAATAATCCCAATAATTGCAAAACATAATTTTCACAACCAAAAAATGCAGGAGGTGAAAATCTGCAAAACCTAAGTCACTCAGATATCTTCCAGTTAGTCGCGGCCATTTAATGCCGTTTTGTTATTTTGGTCGGGCAATCTTAATTTTGAGAATCCTAATCACAGGTAAAAAAGTTTCTGAATAGGTGGCACAAACACAAAAAACTGATTAAGAAGATATGTAACCCTGATAACATTGATAATAATAACAATAATAATAATTATAATTACAATAATAATAATTATAATAATACTGATAATAATAATAATGAAGATATAATAAGGTAGCCCTGTCTACACTAGGAGTTGAGTTTTCTAATTTGTTTGGGTCATTTGAGTTTTCTAATCTGCTTGGTTATCTGTCCGTCATTGTTTTCCGGTGTGTGAGACCAACCGCGAATCCAGCCTCACTGTCAGGTAGAGGGGCGGGACCTAAGCGGAAGGGAATTGTTGTGATATAGGGGACCGCAACAGCTGTTGAGCCGAGCGGCGGTAATTGGGGACAACTAAGGCGATGGATTGGTCAGGAAATCAGGAGTCAGCACATTAGTGGCCTCCTGTGATTCAGGAGATGCATGCTGATGACGCAGAAATGTTTCCTGTGGCTGTTGCTCCAAGACTGCTGTTTTCTTCTCTCAGACATTCATCAATTTGTTTCTTCACCTCCTTCTCCCAACACTCCGTGGTCGTCGTGAGTACTCATAAACTTTGCACTGCCCCTTTTTGTGTTATGCTTGTGTGGACAAGTGAAGCGGCCACTACCGTTTCAGGCCTCTCTCCAGACATGACTCAGGCCTGCAACGGGGATATTGTTATCGTGTGTGTGCCAGGGTGTGTGCATGAGTGTGTTTATTGTATTGTTGACCTGCAAGGAGGGAGTTATACACATGTTGGGGTTTGTTATTATGTAGGGATCTGTACCTCCTTTTGTTTTGCCTATGTGTAAATAAATATCCGACTGCGTGTCAAGGCAGTTCATATATTTTGTGTCTGTCAAATTATAAAACAGGTAACTGTGCCATACCTTTAAAACTTTACCCAGGACCCGGCCCATAGTATATTATCTTCTATAGCTACATGGGACGGGTGTTACAGATAAATGGATGAAACTGTTTTGGTTTGGTTCAAAGATAATCCAGCATTATGAGAAAATACATATTGGGGTCATACATTTTTCATATTGAGTTTTGGGTACCAGCACTAAGTAGACTAAATCTACAATGAGGATGTTCATACAACAAATACTAGATACTCACAGGACGACCAGGGAAGCCATATTCTCCTTTTTGTCCAGATGGTCCTATTGGGCCCTGAAATCAACAGAAAGAGTGCAGTTATAGATTTCAGTCCATAACATCATGAATACATCGATTTGTGTTGAGCTCCTAATTTAACACATGCGAACTGGTCGATATTCACATTCTATTCAACATTCAAACTCACCATAAGTCCGGCAGGACCAGGGAACCCACGGTCACCCTGAAAAATGTGAGTCGAGAATGTGACATTAGTTTGATATTAATGGCAGCAATATACATGATGTCAATGGTAGCAACAGACACAATATCAATGGAAGCAATAGACATGATGTCAGTGGCAGCAACAGACATGATGTCAATGGCAGCAATAGACACAATATCAATGGAAGCAATAGACATGATGTCAATGGTAGCAATAGACATCGGCCCTCTGGCTGTGTGGGTTTGAACCAGTTGTTTCTCCAGAAGAAAGTTTTTTTTTCCTAATCCGATGTGAGTTCAAAGGTCAGGGTTTAGATTGTAAAGGTCAAAGGTCAGGGTTCAGATTGTAAAGGCCTCTTTTGCCTCTGGAAAATGTGTGATTGTGGGCTCCACAAAATAAACTGAATTGAAGCTGTATGCGGCCCCTTGTTCAAGTCTTCCAGAAGCTCTCTTGATTTTGATGGGCCTTGGTTTGGAGAGGGAGTTTGATTTTGTGGTGTTTTGACCCTTGTGCCAGCCTACAATCAGCAGAACTTGCATGACAATCGCTTTGTATATTTAAATTTAGCTGCGGAATTTTAAGGAATTACAACAACCAGATAATCAACATGTCTAGACATTTGCTGCACTGCTGATGCATCTACCAGCAGAAGAAATATTGACATTCTGATCCGGTCCATTCTGATACAGGTCAGGGGTCACTTTCTAGTACCTTGATGCCTTTGGGCCCCTGTGGGCCTTTTGGCGCCGATAAGAGGGATCCGTCAGCAGCGATAGTCACGCCTGGCTCGCCCTTCTCTCCCTGTTAGTGCAAAGAAACCCAGAGTATTGTATTTACATGTTTGAACATTCTCAACATTTATTTGTGTTGTATTCCAAATGTTCACCTTGAATCCGGCTGGTCCCTGGACCCCTGCAGGGCCGATGTCTCCCTTTGGTCCCCTGGGGCCCTGGGGAATGATCAGTTAGGAGTGAGCTGGCACGTTTAGTGAGAGTAATAAGCATTTTAATAGTGAGGCAGTGAAGCTTTTTATAAATTCTAGAGTTGATATATATACAAATAAAATAAATTATAAAGGGCTAAGTAATATTAAAGGGAGAACGATCGGAGGCCAAAACATACTGTACCTACCCTGTTTAGCCCAAAGACAGCGAAAGCACAAACACACAAAAAGAAATGTTACACTGCTTTAAAAAAATGGTTGCATCTTCACTCATGAACTGCAAAAATACTCATATTAAAAGTGTCGGGAACAAAGTCAACAGGTGATAGAAATAGTGTTGCAAAATGTTCTTACAGGAAATCCAGCTCTGCCAGGCAAGCCTTCAGGGCCCTGCAACATTCCGATAAAACAAGCACACACACAAACACACACACACACACACACACACACACGTAAGCATGCATAATGTGCAGACAAAAACACACAGATGCAAGCTAAAGCAGTAGTGCTGTGTAAAACGCCAAAGAACGCTTCAGAAATGCATTGGTTACGCTGCACATATACGGTATGTCCCTGTATCTGGCCCATCTTTGTATGACATGCATCACACACTCCTTCTGTCCTCATTATCAGCTGTTGTAAACATTGGTGGAAGACATTGTGCTTAAGGCTCAGTGCTACGCACCCCGGGGCCCGGCGGTCCTCTGATCTCTGTGAAGTTGAAGATGCTGTCCGTTGCATTGAGCAGCAGCTGTAGGGGAACTAGGCAATGAGTAAACGTGGACACATACAGCGGCGCATATGTTCAGATATTTGCTTTACGATTCACTCAACACGTACGTCCGACAGATTGACGAAAGGTCCGGGAGCTCCAGGAGGCCCAGGTGGTCCAAGGACACTGAGTCCATCAATGCCACGATCACCCTTCAGGACCCAAAACAGACAAAGGCAGGGCTCTCAAGTGTCACGCATTGAGCGTGAGACTCACGCATTTCGGTCTTCAGTCACGCACTCCCGCCACACATCGTATTTCTCACGCTGAAAAAAACTCTCGGCTATTTAATGTTTTAATGTGCCGCAAACATGAGCTGGCCGCGCTGCCCTCACCATGGAGGAATCAAGCGCTCCCCTGGAGTTCTGCTGTGAGGAGCCACTTATCAGCCAATCAAAAAAAAGAAATTGGCTACACAATAGCCAATCAGAAAAAACCCCGTATCTGGGTAAGATTTAATATAGCAACCAATGAAGATAAAGCATCCTGGAATTGCGCGCGACTGACGAAAATATCCGAAAATTTCGTTTTGCGGGGTGCTGATGGAAATGTCACTCTTGCGGGGGGGGGTGGGGGGGCTGATGGAAATGTCACTCTTGCCTGTCTTCAAAACTTGAGAGCCCTGCAAAGGTCAGTTTATTATAATAGAAATGTGAAAAAAAGTAGATCATCGAGAAGACAGCAGCAAACACGGAAGTTGTACTTAAACCTACAATGTTACAGCTGTTATAAAAACATGAATCATAGTCACTGAATATCGAGTGTCATACAGCATAAAAACTGTGCAGACAGCCTCGTCTAATATCCAAATGGTTCAATTAGCCTACCTTGGGTCCTTGATGACCATGTTCTCCTTTGGCCCCCTGTTTGTTGAGTAAAGGGATGTAAACAGTGAGTTATGTGATGTTAACAATCATCTATAAACCATCACAAATGGAACTGATATATGCTTTGTGAGCAGTTCAAATATTGGTATGAGTTACAGACCAAACTAGAGCCTCAATGTCAGCTCAGAACAAGCTAGCTAGCTAGCTAGCTACTGCTAGCACTACAGCTAATTTCCCGATTACTAGTTAGCTCCTGCTAGCACTTCAGCTAACCTCATGGCTACTAGTTAGCTACTGCTAGAACTTCAGCTAACTTCCTGGCTATGTTCAAGATGTGTGTGTCTTTGTATGTTGCTGATTCTAATGAAAAATGTGCTCACGAAGCTGGTGTGCTGTAATGAATTTACATGAATTAAGCCGACGTCCTGCTGGAGAGACAGCGTAAATGTTATTTTCCAAGACGTTATTACACTGTTATGTAACCTATGTATTCACTGAGTTTGACATCGTAATCCCCAACAAATCTCTGTCATGTTGTCGTCAAGACAAGACAGTGTTTCCCAGTGTTTCCTCTGTTTCCCTGTCCATCTGTCTCCTGTGTGTTTACCCTGTCTGTCTAGGGCTCACCAAGAGGGTGTGGCTGTCTCCTCCCTCCCCTGGGCGGTGATTGCCGGAGCAGCTGGGACTGATCGTCAATTAGGACGCTGGCTACTTAAACTGTACCCATACCCCTTGATGTTTGTTGGATCGTTAGTTTCTCTCCTGTTGCCAGACTGTGGTTCTGCTCAGCAAACAATTAAAGAAACCTTTTTTGATTTTTGAAAGAAAGACTCCTTGTGCTGCTTTTGGGTTCCTGCCTTGCTCACCCCTAACAATCTCATTGCTAATGAAGCCAAAATGACAACGTTTTGTGAGAGCCAAAATGCCAAATGTTGCTGTATACACTAAATGGCAAAACTGTCATACTCCCGAAGTTAATGAGTTAAGCACACATGACATTTACACATTTGTTACATCATTGACTCACCCTAGCGCCTGGTAGTCCAGCAGGACCTTGAAGACCCTTTGGTCCCGAGTCCCCTGGCTCACCCTGTAATCACACACACACAGCGTGGACAGAGGTAACACATTAGGCAGCACTTCCTCTATCCATGTTTAACGTCATGTGGTTTGTTTCTTTATGAGGTTTAAATACATACTTAATCCATAAATGATGGGAAATGCTTTTCAAGGGGTGCGACTCACTGGAAAAGTATCGGTACACCTTCTAAAAAGGTGTGAGAAAATAGTCCTGTTTCCATTGCCGGTGTCCTTCAGGATCATCTTACCTTGACAGAGATTCCTGGAGCACCTGTGGCTCCGTCCTCACCCTACAGAAGACATGATGGACACCTTTAACTACTGAGGAGGAGCAATAACATGTGGCAACGCTACTCAGGGAGCAATCCCACATTAAGTATCAATAGATGTTCACTATAGCTACGTTTGGCAAGCAACAGATTTTTATAAATATATCACCTTGGTACCCTCATGGCCAGGTAAGCCGGGGGCACCCTAGCAAAAACAAAACAACACTCACTGTATAAGAAACAATGTAGTAAACAATGTAATCTATATATAAAAACACACACACACACAATCTCGCACTGACCTGTGGGCCTCTGACTCCAGCTCCAATGAGCATGTCACTCTTCCCGGATCCCTCCATATCCTGGAAGCAGAAACACCATCTGGTCTTACACATTGAACCGACTGACCCATATTCATTAAAATAGGTCTTAAACAAGATATTTTGGTATGAAAAGCATTTCAACCTCGACAAAGAATTTGGTTCCTGGAGGGCCGGGAGGTCCCGGCGGACCCGATGGGCCTCTGTTCCCCTGTGGACCACTTGGCCCTGGTGGCCCTGGAGACCCAGCTGAACCTTCAAATCCACATTCACCCTGCAGGTGATAAAAGCTGCCCGGTTAATAGTGACTAATACAAATATTTGTTTACCAGGACGTCTAGGGCTCAAGGAAATTCAGGATTCGATGAATTAAAGATTGATAGACAATTATCGTTCACGATCGTGGGGCCGGAATGAGATTAGAGTCCACAATCCAACACACTCCGTGTGTTAGTTTCTGTCTAGCCAGCTCAATCTGAAAAGAACGATTCTTCCCATCACACCACCTCTTTATTTAGTAAATCAGTAACTCTCTCTAACACCTCAAAAGTTAGTAATTCATCAGTTTAAACAATGCAATACTTTGGTTGGCTTATGGCAAATTCTCAAGATGTCAAACGTCACACTTCCGGTCATTTAGACAGGAAGTTCCTTAAGAATAAAGCATATTATGCTGCCTTCAAAATAAAGGTTACGTCTCGGAATTCAACCAGCATCCAATCTAACTATCATCTCTAAACAATAAAATAACATTCATTTCCATGCATCATACAGATAATTGTTACATTTGTCATTACTAGGGTTAGGTACCGAAAACCGGTGGCAATATGGCACTGTGTGTGACTATGTGAGCCCTGCGGAGCACATCAGCGGTCAGGCTGGGCGCGATGGGGAGACCAGTCCCCCTGAAAACATGGAGACCGATGATGACAAAAGCAGCCTTAACTCAGATTAGTACCGTAACGTTAATTGCAAGTCTTGCATTCATAAAAGTAGGCCAACAAATAATACATTTGCCATTATAACCATGTTTAAGCTAGCTCGCAGCTACGAGCTACGAGCGCGACAGTCTGATATCTGTTTTTGGTCAGTGCAGCCATGAAAACTGCTTTTACAGGGAATATGGTCGAAGAGGTTTCTATTTGACATCATTGTCAATCGCCGTTTTGTGCTTTTTTCGGTTCAGGCACCGTTTAGGCACCAGTATCGTTTTAAAAGAACCGGGTTAGCACCAGTATCGCGAGAAAAAAACCCGATACCCATCCCTACTAATAACACAGCACACACTCCTCCCTGATAACAGACCCCTCCTCAATAACACACACCTCCCCCATTACACACTCCTCCCAAATAAAAGACTCCTCCCCAATAACACACTTCTCCCCATCACACACTCCTCCATAATAACAGACTCCTCCCCCTTCACACACTCCTCCCCAATCACACACTTCTCCCAAAAAACACTCCTCCCCATCACACACTACTCCTTAATAATAGACAACTGCTTAATAACACACGCCTCCCAAATAAAACACTCCTCCCCATCACACACTCCTCACTAACAACAGCCTCTTCCCCAATTACACACTCCTACCCAAGCACAGACCCCTCCCCAATAACACACTCCTCCCCCAATCACACTCCTCCCCCATCACATACTCCTTCCCAATAACACACTCCTCCCCCATCACAAACTCCTCCCTAATAACAGACTCCTCCCCAATCACACACTCCTCCCTAATAACAGACCCCACCCCAATAACACACTCCTCCCCAATCACATACCCCTCCCCAATAACACACTCCTCCTACATAACAGACTCCTCCCCAATAACTCACTCCTCCCCAATCACATACCCCTCCCCAATAACACACTCCTCCCCATCACAGACCCCTCCCGAATAAGACACTCCTCCCCCAATCACACACTCCTCTCCCATCACACACTCGTTCCCAATAACAGACTCCTCCCCAATCACACACTCCTCCCCCATCACACACTCCTTCCCAAAAACAGACTCCTCCCCCATCACACACTCCTTCCCAATAACAGACTCCTCCCCAATAACACACTCCTCCCCAATCACACACTCCTCCCTAATAACAGACCCCTCCCCAATCACACACTCCTCCCTAATAACAGACCAGGTACACCTGGATCGCGCTAGCTCAGTTTTTTGTCAGTGCGGTCATGAGAACGGCTTT
This sequence comes from Pseudoliparis swirei, assembly GCF_029220125.1. Lineage (NCBI taxonomy): Eukaryota > Metazoa > Chordata > Actinopteri > Perciformes > Liparidae > Pseudoliparis > Pseudoliparis swirei. Next base: position 20,295,732 of record NC_079395.1, on the reverse strand, counting down.
TACAGGGAATATGACCGAATAGGTTTTTATTGTCTTCATTGTCAATCGTCGTTTTTAAAGTATCGGTTCAGGCACCGCTTAGGCACCAGTATCGTTTTAAAAATACCGGTTTAGCACCAATATGGGAAGAAAAAGAAAACGATACCCATCCCTTGTCATTACATACATTTATAATATAAACAGTGTCTTCCTCTTACTTCTCAACAATACATTCACAATACATTCATCTAAATATTCTTCATAATATTCCCTATTAATGATCATATCGTGGGCAGCACGGTGGCTCAGTGGTTAGCACTGTCGCCTCACAGCAAGAAGGCCCTGGGTTCGAATCCCGGTCGTCCCGGTCGTTCCAGGTCCTTTCTGTGTGGAGTTTGCATGTTCTCCTCCTGCCTGCGTCGGTTTACTCCGGGTACTCCGGTTTCCCCCACCATCATAAAGACATGCACCGCAGCCTCACCCCGGTTCGTATGGATGTGAATGAATGTTGGTGGTGGTCGGAGGGGCCGTAGGCGCTGATTGGCTGCCATGCTTCCGTCAGTCTGCCCCAGGGCAGCTGTGGCTACTGATGTAGCTTACCACCACCGGGATGACTGTGTGTGTGTATGACTACTGGACTCTGCACTCTGTAAAGTGACTTCGGGTGACTTGAGAAGCGCTATATATAAAAAATGATGATATCCTTCTTAATTTAAAACACAAGACTTCCTTTATGTCCTTGTGTCACGGGGAGTGTAACAGGGTGAGGCTCAGGTGCAGAGAGACAGGCTGGACGAAGTGTAAATAACAAAAAGGCGCTCTTTAATGAGGCAAAACAGTTAGAAAACTAGAATGGGCACTCGGTAGAGCGCATACCTTCGCATATCACAAGATTGGGCATTGAATTCTGAACATTTTGGCATTAGTTGCATGCCAATTGGACAAAAATGTATCGTGCTATGGTAAAAAAAGAGTTTGACCTTTCCATGACCTTTGACCTTTGACCCGATCGATCCCAAAATCTAATCAACTGGTCCCCGGATAATAAACAATCATCCCACCAAATTTCATGCGATTCGGTTCAATACTTTTTGAGTTCTGCGAAAGATTTTGACCTGTTCATGACCTTTGACCCGATCGATCCCAAAATCTAATCAACTGGTCCCCGGATAATAAACAATCATCCCACCAAATTTCATGCGATTCGGTTCAATACTTTTTGAGTTTTGCGAATAACACGCATACAAATAAATAAATGGCGATCAAAACATAACCTTCCGGCATTTTCAATGCGAAGGTAATAAACAAGGTCCAAAAGGGGCAGGAAGACAGGCAGGCAGGGTCGAAGCAGGCAGGATCAGGAACATGGACAGGACGAGGCGGACAGGTGGGCAGGGTCGAAGCAGGCAAGATCAGGAACATGGACAGGACGACGGGAAAAGGACAAGGAACCAGAGACGACAATCCAACACCAGACAAGGGAAAGACTGACACAATATATAGGGGGGGGGGGGGAACAGGTGTACGACATCAAGAGTGTACGAGACAAGAGTGGCTGAGGGCAGGTGCAGGGAATTAAACAATTAAGAGAGAAGACACAGGAGACATGGAACATAGGAGACACGGAACATAGGAGACACGGAACCGGGTGTTACAGTACCCCCTTCTTAAGGGACGGATACCAGACGTCCCAAAGGATCAACAAGGGTGGGTGGAGGGGAGCCGGCGGAGGGACCAAGGGCATGGCAGAAGCAGTCCGGGGGGTGGGCCGGCGGGCGACCACCAGGCGAAAGGCGCGCCGGAGGGCGGGCCGGAGTACAGGGATGGGTAGCTGGGGTACCGGGCACAGGAGAGGCCGGGGTCTGGAGCCAGCTGGGATGGTGACGGGACACTGGGAACTGGAGCAGGATGAGATGGCGACGGGAGACTGAGAACCAGAATCGGGAAAGGGGATGACTGCGACGGGACACTGGGAACTGGAGCCGGACGAAATGGCGACGGGACACTGGGAACCGGAAGCGGGCAAGGGGGAGACGGCGATGGGACAGACGAGAGTGGGACAGGGGAAACGGCTGGGACGACAGTGGAACACGGGGAACTACCACCGGGCGGGAAGGGGACGGAATAGGAACAGGAGGGACCAGGGCCGTCCGGGGCAAAGACGGGGCACAGGGAACTGGGGCCGGCCAGGACAGAGATAGAGCACGGAGACCTGCGGCCGGCTGGGACGGGGCAGGAGGAACTGGGACCGACCGGGACGGAGACGGGGCACGGGGAGCTGGGACCGGCCTGGACGGAGATAGAGCCCGGAGAACTGGGGCCGGCTGGGACGGGGCAGGAGGAACTGGGACCGGCCGGGACGGAGACGGGAGAGGGGGAACTAGCGCCGACCGGGACTGGGCATGGGGAGGTCGGATCGGCCGGGACTGCAGCACGGCGGAGGCGGCAGTGGGAACCGGTGGCGACTGCGGCACCGAGGCGACAGCGGGAACCGTCGGGGGCTGCGGCACCGAGGCGACAGCGGGAGCCGGCGGCGGCCGCGGCACCGAGGCGACAGCGGGACACAGGGAATGCCGGACAGGAACGCCGGCGGCTGCCAGGGGGCAGTGGAGAACGGCCGGGGCTCCGACAGGTCACGGGGAATGCCGGACAGGAACGCCGGCGGCTGCCAGGGGGCAGTGGAGAACGGCCGCGGCTCCGACTGGCACGGCGAGGGCTGCTGGGGCTTGGGCTGGTAGCCAGACAGGGCTGGCGGTGCCGACCCATCAGGCGACCGGGAACCACAGCCGGCCCGACCCTGCTCGCTTGAGAGTTGCAGATCCCTCAGCTGTACGGTCAAGCAACTCTGTTGGTCGTGGAGCTCCTTGTACTTTCCAGAGATTAACCGCTCAATTCTTAAAAGACGCTGCTCTTGCGTCTGGAGAGCTGATCGCACACTGTCCTCTGCTGAGCCAATCATGGTCCGATTGTTCTGTCACGGGGAGTGTAACAGGGTGAGGCTCAGGCGCAGAGAGACAGGCTGGACGAAGTGTAAATAACAAAAAGGCGCTCTTTAATGAGGCAAAACAGTTAGAAAATAAACAAGGTCCAAAAGGGGCAGGAAGACAGGCAGGCAGGGTCGAAGCAGGCAGGATCAGGAACATGGACAGGACGAGGCGGACAGGCGGGCAGGGTCGAAGCAGGCAAGATCAGGAACATGGACAGGACGACGGGAAAAGGACAAGGAACCAGAGCCGACAATCCAACACCAGACAAGGGAAAGACTGACACAATATATAGGGGGGGGAACAGGTGTACGACATCAGACAGTAACGAGACAAGAGTGGCTGAGGGCAGGTGCAGGGAATTAAACAATTAAGAGAGAAGCTTATTTCATGCTTATTGTTATATTACCTTTGGTCCGGATGGCCCAGATAACCCTTGGTTACCCTGAAGATATTCAGAAGGAATAAAGAAAGAAGTGTTAGCCAGTGAAAAAAGGGGGATGACCACGATTACGTGACTTGATATCGTCCAATGAGCTGCCAGAACCAGGAGGAAACAATCCATACCGTCTCTCCCACAGCTCCAGGTACACCTGGATCCCCATCTTTTCCTGCTGGACCCTGGACACGAGAACCCAGAGAGACACAAGTAGAGGCAGATGGACGACAACAAGTGATGAGTCACAAAGAATATGCTGACATAGACCAAATGTTTTAAGCTTAGCTTGTTTATCGACCCTTCAGCCATTCCAAAAGGTGACAGCCCGTCAGTCTAAAGGAACACCGGTGACGAGACAGTTTCCTGAAGTGATGACATCATCCATCCCGACGTCTGTCCAACTCATCACAAGAGTCAAACGTTTATATAGTGCTGAATCGGCGTTAAATGATTGGCGTCACCGTCTGAGACCAGCTCCAATGCCATGCATATACTCATTTTATTTAGACAAATTTTGACACAAAGGTGGAGTCAGCAAGGATGATGTCATCGTCGGGTTTCTCATCCTTTTGCAGGAAAGATTACGTTATTCCTTTAACAAAGCAGCATCAGACCAAAGGACAACAATGTTTCTGTGCATTCTTTATTACAGAATGACAACATGGTGTACCAGAGGCCTTGGGGCTTTTTCAGTGAAACACTCAATTCCAAGGCACACTGACTTATTGCTCATTTAGATTATGACTAAAAGCCTAAACTCGGACCCAACTATGACATGGGGGCTAAAGATGAAGATGCCTGACGATCAGTGAAAATATTTATTTCATAAATATTCAATTAAATGTCAGTTCATAAACGTAATTTTATATATTCTATTCTAAATCAGATACTGATGGCCCAGCACTGTGTAGTACATATTTTTTTCAAAGAAAAATGTGTTGCACTAGTTCGGGTACTTGGCTGTAAACATATTTCATCACTGAAAATAAGTTGAGAACCACTGGACTAACCTATTGACTAATTCCCCCATGCATATTCATGAGTGATAATGTTGCATTCAAATGTGCTAAATGTGCTAAGAAAAACAAACACATGGCTGAAACACGCACAGCGAAATGTTGCGAAGGCGATTGACAAAAATATATTGAAAACAATTAATTTATTGGTTTATGTAATGCATGTAGCTGTAATATTCAGCTTTATCTTAATATTTTATTGCACCATGTAAAACATAAAGAGAGCTACATACCATGCGGTTGGAAATTCACTGAATTTGAATAATAATAAAATATTTGATGTCCTAATAGCTCTAATAGCCGTAGGTCTGGCTCGACCCACAGTGTATTGTGGTCTACTCATCCCGAAGTTTGATTCTTATCATATTATTTTGTAAAATGAAGCGAAAGTATCCGTAATAAATTAAGTTTGAGTGATCAAATCTGTGGTTTTGTATTAATCTGAGCACATCAGTGTACCTTGGAAACAGCCAATATATAGCAATATGCAAGAAGAGAAAAAATAAAGAAAAACTCTTTCTTAAAAAAAGGCAGATTCGTTCCTTTACCAATGTCGTAGAAAAAAGAAAAAAGCAAAGTGACAGCTCGAGCCGAGCTTAAAAGACACGTTTGAGTTCAGTTCATTCTCTGGGAAAAGTCACGCTTCGTGCTGAAATGTTTAATTTGGAAATGACATTCGAACTGGAAGTAAATGAAGCTCATACAGTGCAAAAGCACAGGAGGGATTAATAAAGGGGTGAAGAAAGCAGTGACACACACACACACACACACACACTCAAACAGCAGTTAGCTTAAATAGAAAACTGTGGCAGCCAGCCAGCAAATAAGACAACATGGTTTTGGAGATAATCTGCAGTCGTTATTCTGAGTATTGGGGAAGTCGGTGTGCATCACGGGTGTGATTGATTATCTCAAATTATATTCATACAGATTATTATATTACTATATTCCTCAATACTCAGGTACTTGACTGCAGCTCTGCCTTTTATTGTTTGCTGGTATCACCAAGCAAAACCAGGAAAATGTATACCTCGCCCGAACCCCAAGCAGACCCAAAGTCAAGCCCAGAACCAGAGGCAAAGCTGGACTCGGGACTGAACCCGGAGCTGAAACCAGAGCCCAGGTCATAGGAGCGCCCCGAGCTCACACCTGAACCATCAGGCCCAGAACCACTAAACCAATCCTCATCAAACATCTGAAACACAGTGAGTGGAGCAGAGGGTGGAGAAAGAGAAGGAGAGGTGGAGGGAGAATGAAATAGGGACTCTGGTCATTGGCCACGACACACACACACACACACACATATGGATCATTACAATAGGATTTCTGAAGAAGCAAACTGAAGGTGAATTTTAATTGGAGGGGAAGGTGGAGATGGAGGAGGAGAGGAAAGACGGACAGACAGGAAGTCAGCAATGTATTCGCATGTAAGTAACAGAATTGAAAGGATAGCACATCTGAACATATTTAAGAGGACAGCTTCTCCTCCAATGGCATCAAAATGTATTTATATTGTTTAATTATTATTCAATAGATGCTCAAAACTGAAAGAATGAAGATGTGTACAGCCAACACTGTGCTGGAGTTATACCAATTGTTGTATTCAGACACTGTTGTAGGTTTTAAAACAGTGTTCTTAAAACGGGCCAGTGTGTAGTCATTAGGGGGAATTTAATGCCTTTAATAGTGCTTATAGTTAGGGCTGAGTCCAGCTCCTGGTCCAGCTCCTTGATATGCTGCTATCGGCTTATACTATAGGCTGCTGGGGGATGTTTTAGGATACACTGAGCACCTATCTCTTCTTCTCTCTCTACTTATGGATGAATTTGCATCACTCCATCACACGTTAACTCTACTTCCTCCCCGGAGTCTTTGTGACTTCACATCTCATAGGGTCCATTGGACCTGGCTGTGTCTGATGCCTCCTGTCATGGCCCTGCTGATGCGCCCCCCCCCCCACCCACCCCTCCTCTCTACCTCCATCTGTCTCATGGATTGTGGAGGTCTGGATCGTGGTCCATGCTAACTACGAACTATTCATGCACTCTGTCATGTTCATTGAATGTGTTTATGTAACGCTGTCCTTCTGGTCACATGACATCTATTCTTCTGTCCATCCTGGAGAGGGATCCTCCTCTGTTGCTCTCCTGAAGGTTTCTTCACTTTTTCCCCCCTAAAAGTTTTTTTTACATTTTTGGGGAGATTTTCCTGATCCGATGTGAGGTCAAAGGTCAGAGATGTCATATGTTTACAGATTGTAAAGCCCTTTGAGGCAAATTCTTAATTTGTGATATTGGGCCATACAAAATAAACTGAAGGGGGGGGGGGGGACTTACTGGTATTCCAGGTTTGCCTGGGAGCCCGTCTCTGCCGGGGGCCCCGGGTGGTCCGATGTGCCCCAGAGAGAGGCCTTCCCCCGTGTCCGATGATGACAGGGGTCCCGACGGACCGGGAGGTCCCGGAGGCCCCGGTAGGCCAGGGTGACCCTGGTGTGGAAAGAGGGTTTGTTTAGATTATGTCCACAAAGTAAGAGCTCTGACCTCTGACCTCTGCTGGCGGTTCCTCTCACCCTGATGAGATCAGCTTCCAGGTCCAGGTCTTCAAAGCCAGAGCCCAGGGCATCCTCTCCGTACTGTAACACACACAACACACACAGTGTGTGTTACTTTTCTTTCACCCTTCAGGCTGGACTTTACTGAGACACTCACGGGCACACTGCGGGATCGGGGGGGTCCAGGAGTCCCAGGGAGGCCAGGAGGACCTGGTAGACCAACTCCGGGGTCTCCCTGCAGAGAGCGAATGCAACAGTCGGTCAGTGCGTTTGGTGACATGCAGGTAAAGGGAGGTGAAATTAGGAGGCCTACCTTCTCTCCTTCAGCTCCTGCTTCTCCAGCCAAACCTGTAAATCCCTGAGATCCCCTCTGTCCCTGGGCGGGAAAACACATTTGGGTTATTGCACGCGATATTTAAATATGTAAATTCACGGCGTAGGAGACAGAAGAAGAGACGCATGACTCACTGGATCTCCTTCATGACCCTTGCTTCCCTAGGGAGAGAGAGAGAGAAGGAGCAGGGGGGGGGGAGGAGAGAAGGAGAGAGGGGGGAGAGAGAGAGGGAAAGAGAGAGAAGGGGAGAGAGAGAGAGAGAAAGAGAGATATTTAGCATCAGTACTGAATCATGAGAACTCAGACACGCTTCTATCTCCTTGGGCGCACACACACACACACACATACACAAACACAAACACACACACACACACGTACACAAACACACACACACACACAAACACACACACACACAAACACACACACATACACAAACACAAACACACACACACACAAACACATACACACACACACACACACACACAAACACAAACACACACACACAAACACAAACACACACACACACACACAACACACACACACAAACACACACACACACATACACAAACACAAACACACACACACACATACACAAACACAAACACACACACAAACACACACACACACACAAACACAAACACACACACACAAACACAAACCTGCTGTCCGTCTCTCCCTGTTGGCCCTGGGGATCCAGGAGATCCCGGTGGTCCCTCGGTCCCCCTTGCACCGGGCTCAGCATGCCCAGGTAGAGGGCCGGATCCTGGGTGACCGGGGGGGCCGGTTGGGCCTCTTGGACCGGGCTCTCCACGCTCTCCCTTGGACCCTCGTCTGATATGACCCTGCATATGAAATACAGTCAGCGTGAACAACAATAACAGGGAGTAGAAGGATTTGGTGAGACGGTTCCACGTCTGAACTCACGTCTCCTGACTTCTCCCCCGGCTCCTCCGTCCCTGTGACAGAGTGTGACATCATCAATGCTGCTGCTTTAATACATATTCTCATCTTCCGCTATCACAAAGGGGCTATGTGCATATTATAGGCTGCTTACAACGTATTCTTGATCATAATTTAACTCGTGTGTCATCATAGCGGTTCAATGAAAGACATCAAGGTTCACTCTGACCTGTGATCAGCATTTCTTCGTTGGCCTCCGTTGGGGTCTGGTGACCGGAGTACTCGTCAAGCTCCACCTCCGGAGCCTGAGTGGGCGGAGCTCTTACTGGAACACTGTCCTCCGCCTCCTCGGGGAAACCAAGAAGACTATTTAACTTTTTTTTTTAAGCCCTAACACATCACAAATTATTCTTCCTCTCGGAGTGAGACATTGTTAGTCCAGGAAATTGGATTCAACTATTTTGTCTGGTTGCAGTTATTCAAGTTCTGAGAGACAGTTTCCTTTGAAGCTTCAAAGTCAATGCTGATTATGGGATGTTTGGGGTCAGGCTGACTTCCTTGGCCGAGGGAGAATACAAGTTGGTACCGGAACAGAGCAGAAACACACACACACACACACACATGGAGGAATCATGATGATAAGAAGTGGGGGAAAGCATCACACACAGCAGAGGACAAAACAAGCTGATGCACACACACACACACACACACACAAACACACACCCCTTGTTCCCAGCTCTTCATCCGGCCCAGCTCACCTGTGCTGTGCCATGTTTCCCCTCATGGGTTTTCTTCATCATCTCCTCCTCCCTGTCGTCCAGAGCATCGTCTCCACTGCTGTATCCCGAGGCCTTTGACAAACATTTATGACAAACAAGCTTAGAGCAACAACAACAACAAACTGAAAAAGATCTCAACCAATGACGATGCAGTCACTTACGTTTTGCCAGTTATACAAAGGAATTATCGAAATAATGAGAGAAGAAAGGGACATTTGTGAAAAGTCCAGATGCTCGCTGAGGTGTTGAGTTTGTTTCAGTTATCCCAGATAAAAGATGATTAAAGCTTCATTTGAGTGGATCATGGGGGTCCCTGTGTCGGTCCGAGTGGGCTGGAGTCCGGGCTGAAGAGTTTTCAACAGGCCTTTAAGTTTTCATACGAATTTTTAAAAAATGCAGATCCGATGGCATCAACTACTTTTCCCTGATGGTCTTGTCGGTCATGTAGACGCGTCAGTATTCCTCTGCATCTATCCTTTGACCACGAGAGGGCACTGTTGATTGATGTGTATAATATTTGATATATGACCAGAGGATGATGTTTTGAACCTAAATAGTGATTGAGGAGTTTGTGTGTGTATGTGTGTTTGTGTATGTGTGTGTGTGTGTTCCTCACATAAGGATCATCGTCTTCACACTGCTCCTCAGCTGCTCTGGCATCATCTCTTATCACCAGCTGCTGAATGGATCCCTGGGAGAACGAGAGGAGGAGACAACACGGTCTATATCACAAGGTTGTACACATGTTCAGAGAGCCTGACGTCTGAACTGTATACTCAACACAATTTTGAGGTACTTCTGATTTAGTTTTATGTTAATAATACTCTCACAAAATACCCGATCAGTCACGAATTATACTATGACCCCAAAATGTATAAGGCCGTTAAAACTCCCTTCAACTCGGCCCGCTTCAACAATAATAGTAATGCTGCTCTCACATTAATGCAGAGTAATTATAATTTATGATTATAATATAACGATATAACATACAAATGTTCTGCAGAATGTTTACTTATAATATTTCATACGAAGACCAACGGAATGGACAGGAAGTGGAATATGGGGTCAGATCAGTTTCAATAATTGCAAATGCACACAGAGAGACTCACAAATGCAAACACAAAGATTCAAAATGAGGGTGACATCTGATTGGCTACAGATAAATCTATGTTGAAAAGAAAGCATTTGTGAATCGAGCCATGGCAGAGAAGTCTCAAACCCACAAACAAATGTGTAGCGATCCACAAACAAATACAGTGCGATCCACAAAAAACAATTTTCATTATCATGAAGAAAGTATCTCTGATCCTAACTTGCCAACAGAGGAGCATTCACACACAATAATAAGTAATAGTGCTGGCTGATATAGTTGTAAGGGAGCATCGAGAGGGACATTTTCAACATAAGCACATGCTGCTTTAAAAAGACAACAACACCAATGACACACACACACACACACAGCCAGAGAGACCTAGATATTGCAGTTTAAAATGAGTTTAAAATCGTCCGAAGAGCAATTCAGATGTGAAGAGAGAGGTGTCGTAGTCTTTGAGTCTTTAATGTCTTTGGAATAGTCCTGCTGACAGACTCCGCCCCCTTCTCCCCCGGTGTAACCTTACGACAGCCTCATCCTTAACATGGTGGCAGACTCAAAGGCCTTGAGTCTAGCCCTTGATCTGACCACAACTAAGCCTTGTTGACATCTGGGACTTCCTCGTCTGCTATCCACTTACTCCCCCCTCCCCTCCTCCCCTCCTCCCCTCCTTCTGTCCTCCCATCCTCCCCTCTCCTCTCTCCCTTCTTTTTTCACCATCTCTGGCCTTTCCTCCCTTCTTTCTCTCTGATCTTCTATCGCTTTATGGAGTAAAACCAGAAATTCGGTGCCCTCCTTCCATCCTCCCATCCTCCTCTCTCTCCTCTCTCCTTTCCTCCCTTCTCTCTCTCTCTCTCTGATCTTCTATCGCTTTATGGAGTAAAACCAGAAACTCGGTCCCCTCCTATCCTCCTGTCCTCCCATCCTTCGCCCTTCACCCTCCCCTCTCCTCTCTCGCCTCTCCCTTCCTTCCTTCTTCACCATCTCTGGCCTTTTCTCCCTTCTTGCCTCCTCTCTGTCTCTCTCTCTCTTTTTCTCTCCTTCTCTCTTATCTTCTTTCGCTTTATGAAGTAAAACCAGAAACTCGGTCCCCTCCCGTCCTCTCATCCTCCCGCCATCTCCTCTCTGTTCTCTCCTCTCCTCTCTCCCTTCCTTCTTCACAATCTCCGGCTTTTCCTCCCTTCTTGCCTTCTCTCTCTCTCTCTCTCTTCTCTCTCTGATCTTCTATCGCTTTATGGAGTAAAACCAGAAACTCAGGAAGTTGCACTCGAGACGGAAAGTCGGTCGCCATATTGAAGTTTGTGATCTCACAGTGCTCCAGCATTGCTCATATTTACTAAATTATTTGTAAATATGATCAAAAAGTTATCCATGAATATTAGAATCATGCTTAATTTTACAACCTGGGGATTAATACAGTTTTCTAATCTAATTTAATCTATATTGACGAGTGGAGGCAATCGAAAACGTATTTTATAAAATAATTGCTGTTCATTTTCAGGAACTTGTTGGCACTTCCACAACCAAATATATTTGAAAACATTAACATGCAGCTTCTATTTTTTCTATTGTCGTTTCTTTTTTTGGTTTTCTGCTTTTTTTCCATATGCAACAAGATACTGTAAGTAAAAGTAAAATTGTCAGTATTTCAGAACATAACTTGTTTTAGTATAGGCAGGATGAGGAGACAGACTCTGTTGCATGGTAATGAGAGGCACAACACACACACACACACGCGCACACAAAAATCCAGAGGCCAACCTCACACACTGATATTGACCCAGGACTCATTCTGTCCCTCTCTTTTTCCGCAGAATAAAACTCCTGTTCCTTCAAAAGACGACATTCAGATGATGTATGTATATATATAGATATATAGATAGTTTTAGGTTAAATATTCACTTACCACAAACTTTTCGAGCCCCGTGCTGCCCGCGTTTGCCACGAAGACGCCCGAGTTGTGCGTGAAGTTCAGTCTCTCGGGCCTCCGGTGGAAAGTGGTCCTCTCGGCCTCGCCGCAGTCTATGTAGAGACGCACCTCGTCACGCTCCACCACCACCTGAGGGCCGGGGCCACATACAGTTACTTGTTGTCATGGCGTTTCTAATGATTGTCAATAAATATGAGTTTTTTTTTAAAGTTATAATTTCCTTATTAATATGTTAGTCTATGCAACATAATAGAGCCTCAAAGGTTCAACACCTATGCCTATTCAACCGGGAATGAAAAGGATACAAATATACATTTGGCTTTTTCTTCACTGAGGTGGAGCATGAAAATATTGAATATTAATGTCTGGATGAGCTGAACGTCTCTGTCGGTGCCCTCCTGCCCTCCTCCCGTCCTCCCGTTCTCCCGTCCTCCCCTCCCCCATCTTCCCATCCTCACTTCCTCCCGTCCTCCCATCCTCCCATGGTTGGTCAATATTTGTGTAACGTAATGGTCACCGTGAATCGTGTCCACTGGTCGGTCATATCCGGCACGCTGAAGGCCGCGGCCTTATGGCTGTGGGCGGCCTTCTCCCCGTCGGTGTAGTACAGTAAGATGCTCTGGAGGCCCCCCCGCACCGGAGTGAGGGCAAGACCCAGCTCCACCACCTTCTGACTGGCGTCTGTGATGGCGAAGAGCACGCCTCCCCTCTGAGTGGCCGGACGCACCTGCGAGAGCGAGAGCAGAAGATATCACAAGAGGGTTTATGCTTTGGCTTCTCACTCCGTTTATGAAAATTACAGTTACACCGTGGGGCATATTAACACATTAATACACAACACAGAGATCCACACAGGGACATTTGAAATGGGTATCAAAGAATACATTTACAGATCTAAAGGGTTATTAATAATGTCTGATTATACAAGTTAAAGAAATAAAAATAATAAAATTAAATATAATTCCTGGATATGGATTCTTGCTTTATGATCCAAATTCTCCAAGGTGTTGAAATAACATGACCTTTTTCACGAGGTTTAGTTTTTTGTTAATGTGTAATATTTATTATGCTTGCTATGTTTTATAAATATATTATATTGTTTATATTGTTTTCTTCAATGACTTGTACATTTATTTTGTTCATGTAGTCTTAATATTTGTGTTCATCTTTAGGGTTAAAGTTGAGCAAAACGATACAATTCAATTCAATTCAATTCAGTTTATTTGTATAGCCCAATTTCACAAATTACAAATTTGTCTCGGAGTGCTTTACAATCTGTACACATAGACATCCCTGCCCCAAAACCTCACATCGGACCAGGAAAAACTCCCAAATAACCCTTCAGGGGGAAAAAAAGGGAAGAAACCTGGAGGAGAGCAACAGAGGAGGATCCCTCTCCTAGGATGGACAGATGCAACAGATGTAATGTGTACAGAAGGACAGATTTAGAGTTAAAATACATTCAATGAATATGACAGAGTGTATGAATAGTTCATAGTAGGCATATTCCACGATGGAGACCTCCACGATCCATCAGGCAGATGGCGGTGGGGAGGAGGCTGGAGTCTCAACAGGACAGTGGCGTAGTCATGAGCAGGAATTCCACGACCCAGACGATCCATCAGGCAGATAAGATCTATGCCGTCTCATAGGGTCCGATGACCCCATGAGACGTAAAGTCAAAAGGACTTCCGGGAGAAAGCAGAGTTAGTAACGTGTGATTGAGAGATGAAAATTCATCCTTAAGGAGAGAAAAAGAGGAGATAGGTACTCAGTGCATCCTAAAACGCCCCCGGCAGCTATAAGCCTATAGCAGCATATCAAGGCTGGACCAGGGCAAACCTGATTCAGCCCTAACTATAAGCTCTGTCAAAGAGGAAGGTCTTAAGTCTACTCTTAAACGAGGTGACTGTGTCTGCCTCCCGGACTGAAATTGGAAGCTGGTTCCATAAAGAGGAGCTTGATAACTAAAGGCTCTGGCTCCCATTCTACTTTTTAAGACTCTAGGAACTACAAGTAGTCCATTTAGTGGCGTAGCTCTCTAGTGGGGCAATATGGTACGACAAGCTCCTTAAGATATGATGGAGCATCACCAATCAAGGCTTTGTAGGTTAAGAGAAGAATTTTAAAAGTGATTCTTGATTTTACTGGGAGCCAGTGCAGAGCAGCTAGTGCAGGAGTGATGTGATCTCTTTTCTTAGTTTTAGTGAGAACACGAGCTGCAGCATTCTGGATCAACTGGAGGGACCTAAGAGATTTATTAGAGCAGCCTGCTAATAAGGAGTTGCAGTAATCCAGTCTCAAGACGTGAACCAATTTTTCTGCATCTTTTGAGACAAGATGTGCCTGATTTTGAAATATTACGTAGATGAAAGAATGCAGTCCTTGAGATTTGCTTTACGTGGGAGTTAAAGGACAAGTCCCGATCAAAGATAACGCCAAGATTCTTTACAGTGGTGTTGGATGCCAGGGCAATGCCGTCTACAGAATCCACATCACCAGATAATTGATCTCCGAGGTGCTCAGGGCCGATTAAAATTACTTCGGTTTTGTCTGAGTTTAACATCAGTTGCAGGTCATCCATGTTTTTATGTCTTTAAGACATGCTTGAATTTTACAGAGTTGGTTGCTCTCCTCTGGTTTTATCGATAAATATAGTTGAGTGTCATCTGCATAACAATGAAAGTTTATGGAGTGTTTCCTGATAATATTGCCCAAAGGAAGCATGTATAAGGTAAATAAAATTGGTCCAAGCACAGAACCTTGTGGAACTCCGTGATTAACGTTGGTGGTTATGGTCGCGTCATCGTTTACAAATACAAACTGAGATCGATCTGATAAATAGGATTTAAACCAAATTAGTGCCGTGCCTGAAATGCCAATCGACTGCTCCAGTCTCTGTAACAGGATGTCATGGTCAATGGTGTCGAATGCAGCACTAAGGTCTAACAAGACCAGGACAGAGAGGAGTCCTTTATCTGCTGCCATTAAGAGGTCATTTGTAATTTTCACCAGTGCCGTCTCGGTGCTGTGGTGTTTTCTAAATCCTGATTGAAATTTCTCAAATAAACTATTATGATGTAGAAAGTCGCACAACTGATTTGCGACCACTTTCTCAAGGATCTTGGAGAGGAAGGCTAGGTTAGCGCTCGGTCTGTAGTGAGCCAATACCTCTGGATGCACAGTGGGCTTCGTCAGGAGAGGTTTAATAACAGCCACCTTGAAGGAGTGTCGTGGCCTGTTAGCAGAGACACATTGATAATATCTAATAGAGAGCCGCCAATTAAAGGCAAAACGTCTTTAAGCAGCCTCGTCGGGATGGGGTCCAAGAGACAGGTAGGCGTGTTCAAGTAGAAACCGTTGAAAATAATTGGTCACGGTTGATAGGAGAAAATCCTCCAAATATACACCAGGGCATACAGCGGTTTCCAAGGCCATTCCACTTGAGAACAGATTGGCACTGGTTATGGGCAAGAGATTATTAATCTTGTCCCTAATAGTTAAAATCTTTTCATTAAAGAAGTTCATAAAGTCATTACCACTAAGGTTTATAGGAATGCTCGGCTCCACAGAGCTGTGACTCTCTGTCAGCCTGGCTACAGTGCTGAAGAGAAACCTGGGGTTGTTTTTATTTTTCTATTATTGATGAGTAATAGGCTGCTCTGGCATTACGGAGGGCCTTCTTATATGTTTTAAGACTATCTCGCCAAACTAAGCGGGATTCTTCGAGATTAGTTGAACGCCATATGCGTTCAAGCTTTAAATGACGTTTGCTTCAGTTTGCGGGTCTGAGGGTTATACCAAGGAGCAAACCTCCTCTTCCTCACTGTCTTCTTCTTCAGAGGGGCTATCGAGTCCAGTGTCATTCTCAGAGAGCCTATGGCACTGTCAACAAGATGATCAATCTGGGACGGACTAAAGTTAGACCAGGAGTCCTCTGTTATATTGAGACGTGGTATCGAATCAAATACAGAAGGAATCGCTTCTTTAAATTTAGCTACAGCACTATCAGTTAGACATCTAGTGTAGAAACTTTTGACTAACGGAGTACACTCCGTAGTATAAATTCAAAAGTTATGAGGTTGTGGTCTGACAGAAGAGGATTCTGTGGGAAGACGTTCAAATGCTCAATGTCAACGCCATAAGTAAGAACAAGATCAAGCGTGTGGCCAAAGCTGTGAGTGGGTTTCTGTACTCTCTGACAGAAGCCAATCGAGTCCAACAAGGAGATGAATGCAGCACTAAGGCAATCATTATCAACATCCACATGGATATTAAAATCTCCAACAATAATAACTTTATCGGTTTTAAGAACCAAACTTGATATAAATTCTGAGAATTCAGATATAAACTCTGAATATGGACCTGGTGCCGGGTACAGAATCACAAATCGAATTGGCTGTAGTGTTTTCCAGGTTGGATGTGAAAGACTAAGAACAAGGCTTTCAAATGAGGTGTAGTGTAATTTTGGTTGAGGATTAATTAATAGGCTCGATTCAAAGATGGCTGCTACTCCACCTCCTCGACCGGTGCCTCGAGGAATGTGAGTATTAATATGACTTGGAGGAGTCGATTCATTCAGGCAGACATATTCTTCATGGCTCAGCCAGGTTTCAGTTAGGCAACATAAATCAATGTGATTATCTGATATTAAATCATTCAGTAACACAGCTTTAGATGACAGAGATCGAATATTTAGGAGACCACATTTAATAGACCTATTTTGTTGCACTGCTGAAATAATTGTGTTAACTTGTATAAGGTTATTGTGTACGACTCCTCTTCTGCTTACTTTTGATTTATTTAATTGAAGTGGCCGTGGGACAGACACAGTCTCTACTCTAAAGTCAAGGGTGGGTAACTGCTCGAATGGAAGAGCAGAGAAGGGTGTTAAACTACAACTCTGCTCCCGGTTCCTGATCTGAACCCTGGGTTGTCATAGATTAAGTCCGTGATCAACTTGGTCATATTCGCAGAAATGAGACGCTCCGTCCAACGTGGGATGAATGCCCTCTCCTCATCAGATCAGGTTTTCCCAGAAAGTCTTCCAGTTGTCTACGTAGCCCACATTATTCGCTGGGCACCACCTCGACAGCCAGCGGTTGAAAGACGACATTCGGCTATACAATTCGTCTGTCTGCAAATTTGGGAGAGGGCCAGAGAAAATTACGGTGTCCGACAACGTCTTGGCATAAGCACACACCGATTCCACATTAATTTTAGTGAGTTCCGAGCGGCGGGCTCGGGCGTCATTACCACCGGCGTGTATTACAATCTGACTGTATCTCCGCTTATCCTTAGCCAGCAGCTTCAAACAAGACTCCACGTCGCCCGCTCTGGCCGACAGGTATCGTTATGCATGTGGCATGTTACCATGGGTACATACATACATGTGGCATGTTACCATGGGTATATACATAATACATATATGGCTGTGACATAAGATCTTACCTCTGTCCCAAATACATTGATGAGAAAAACCCACAGAATTATGAGCGAAACTACATTTTTTTTGGATCAAATAAATGAATACTTCCCAAAAATGGTGGATACATTTGAGTCGAAGACTTCTCTTACTCCATAAAAGAATACAATCATTTAATCAAGTCAGAGTTTTCCAAAGTAAAACCCAACATTTGTACCATGCATGAAATAGCTACATTATCAGGAATTATGGAGCATAATCTGTTTTTATAGCACCTCAAGTAGCTATTTCACGATAGAGATCTGGGACTTTTATGCAGTCAAAGAATGATGACGTTTTTCTATTTTATTTGTAATTCATAAGGGACAATTCAATTCAATTCAGTTTATTTGTATAGCCCAATTTCACAAATTACAAATTTGTCTCGGAGTGCTTTACAATCTGTACACATAGAACACAGGTCAATGTTTGATACTTCTGAATAAAATCCAGAATATATATATCTGTGGTGGCTGGATGTAGTTAGGATTAGTTGTGGAGGTGTGTGGGTGAGTGGCTCAGGGAACAGGTGCCGGGAAGAGGCCTAATGGCCTCAGATGTGGGGAATTAGGTTAATTGTCTCTTTGCTATATCAGCTGCAAGGGAGAAAGAGGGATGTGACAGGCAGAGCAGAGCTACAGATAAAGTATCTTGCCAAACGTCACACTACGTGTCTTCATTCCTTGGTGCTGGGGGGTGGAAAATTAGTAGTGATGGTGAGATGAAGCCTCATGAGGCATTGAACCACTTCAGCCAATTGGTTCGAGAAAGGGTTCATTTCTCGAAGCTTCATGGTGCACACAAAACCACCTACTGGCCAAGTGTATAATCACAGGCAGCTGTATCTGAACCCAGGGCCGGAGTGGGGCCACTTTTCAGCCTGGGAATTTCAGGCTCAAGACCAGCCCACTTTTTTTATGGTAGTGGAAATTGGATAAATGAAGCAACAGTTCAGCTCTTACTATCCTGTAGTTCTTTTATTAATACCATGGTCCAACAAATAATGTAAAGGTTAAATACAACAATAATAATCCACTTAAGATGAGAAGTTAACAAAAAATATGCATAACATTAAAAAAGGCAGAAGGGCATAGCAGGGGTGTCGGACTCAGATCAGGCAGTAGGCCAGATTTGTTGGAGTGAGACCTCATGGGGGCCATCATGGTCATTGTCATGGTCATTGTCATGGTCATCGTCATGGTCATTATCATTTTTCTGCATGAGTATTATATAGTGGTGATTTACTCCTTTACTACACCCACTTCTGAGCAAACAATGCATATTGGTTCATCAAGTACTGTCATATACTGCTCTTTCTTAGAATATATAACTTTAATTCATATTGTTTCCTCTGTTATCCTCTCTACCTGTCCCTGTAGTCATGGCCTCCTCATTGCAAATGTCGGGCTCATCATTTTCAGCAGGAGACTGTCTTATCTGCTGCTCCGAAGCTACAAAGAAAAATTAAGTCATATTACTGCATACTTCAATATCAATATCAATAGTATATATCAATATTTCCATAATATTTGCAACGTCTATGGATCGCCATATTTTGGGTGATATAAAAAGGCTAATATTTTAATTCAATTTAATATTTTGCTTGGGAATAGGTTGACAACCCTACAATGATATTAATCAAGGCTACTACGTTAGCCGAATAGTTATGTTGCTAATCATTAGGCCTTTGTCTCTCTTTACCAGTTGCCACTTGTGTTTGTCCTCTTGAAAATAAATCTGTAAGCTTGGCACATTTGGCAGCATCCTCCTCCAATGCCTTTCTTTTTTTCAACCTGGCTTTTTCAGCCCCTCCTTCCCTCTTCCTCCCGTCCATCCTCCCTGACGCATATCGTTGCGGTCGGGCCGGCCCAGATTATCAGGAGCTGAGAAAACTTTTTGGAAAAGACAGCGAAGGGCCGAACCAACTCGATTAGGAAGTGCTCCTCTCCCAAATTGAGTTGGTTGGTTCCATAATGGACTGAACCAACTCTATTATTTGGGAGGGGTGAACTTCCTCGCATGGTACAACCCATGCAGAGGCTGCGGTGTCAGAATGCGGAACGTGTTTAGCCCACTTTAAGAGAAGATGGACTAACGTGAAAAATGTCAACAAATACAATCCTCGACCGGCCCAGAAGTGAAGCGGCCCACCGGGAACTCTCCCGATTCTCCCGATTACCCACCCCGGCCTGTCTGAACCACATAATGTGATGCATTGAATTTTTGTGTCTGTTATGGCTGTTGGGAATGACTATGAATTACAAAAATGTATGACCAAATCATTTCTGTACATAAATTATCACATATGTGCATAATAACATATGTTTTGAATGTATTCTGTGTGTGTAAATGTTCCCAAAATGGTAGTATCATATGATATGGCAGGTTGTGTAATAATGTTATTATGTCACTTTAGGAAAATGGCATGGGCTTAAGCAGGCAGAGGACAGTGAACGTGTGTGTGTGGAACTAGGAAGAGGGGACTGAATATGCTTGTGTAACTTGGACAGTGACGGACAGGACAGGGGACATTTTATTCATTTTTATTCAGAAATAACAGTTTCTCAACAGTTCCATCTTATCAACTGTAAAGAATCTTGGCGTTATCTTTGATCGGGACTTGTCCTTTAACTCCCACGTAAAGCAAATCTCAAGGACTGCATTCTTTCATCTACGTAATATTTAAAAAATCAGGCACATCTTGTCTCAAAAAGATGCAGAAAAATTGGTTCACGCGTTCGTTACTTCGAGACTGGATTACTGCAACTCCTTATTATCAGGCTGCTCTAATAAGTCTCTTAGGTCCCTCCAGTTGATCCAGAATGCTGCAGCTCGTATTCTCACTAAAACTAAGAAAAGGGATCACATCACTCCTGCACTAGCTGCTCTGCACTGGCTACCAGTAAAATCAAGAATCACTTTTAAAATTCTTCTCTTAACCTACAAAGCCTTGATTGGTGATGCACCATCATATCTTAAGGAGCTTGTAGTACCATATTGCCCCACTAGAGAGCTGCGCTCACTAAATGCGGGACTACTTGTAGTTCCTAGAGTTTTAAAAAGTAGAATGGGAGCCAGAGCCTTTAGTTATCAAGCTCCTCTTTTATGGAACCAGCTTCCACCTTCAGTCCGGGAGGCAGACACAGTCACCTCGTTTAAGAGTCGACTTAAGACCTTCCTCTTTGACAGAGCTTATAGTTAGGGCTGAATCAGGTTTGCCCTGGTCCAGCCCCTTGATATACTGCTATAGGCTTATAGCTGCTGGGGGACATTTAGGATGCACTGAGCACCTATCTCCTCTTTTTTCTCTCCTTAGGGATGAATTTTCATCTCTCAATCACATGTTACTCACTCTGCTTTCTCCCCAGAGTCCTTTTGACTTCACGTCTCATGGGCTCATCGGACCCTATGAGACGGCATAGATCCTATCTGCCTGATGGATCATCGAGGCCTGGGTCGTGGAATTCCTGCTACCGACGACGCCACTGTCCTGTTGAGACTCCGCCCACTGTTGAGACTCCGCCCACTCCACCTCTCTACCGCCATCTGCCTGATGGATCGTGGAGGTCTCCATCGTGGAATATGCCTACTATGAACTATTCATACACTCTGTCACATTCATTGAATGTATTTTAACTCTAAATCTGTCCTTCTGTACACATTACATCTATTGCACCTGTCCATCCTGGAGAGGGATCCTCCTCTGTTGCTCTCCTGAAGGTTTCTTCCCTTTTTTTCCCCCTGAAGGGTTATTTGGGAGTTTTTCCTGATCCGATGTGAGGTTTTGGGGCAGGGATGTCTATGTGTACAGATTGTAAAGCACTCCGAGACAAATTTGTAATTTGTGAAATTGGGCTATACAAATAAACTGAATTGAATTGAATTATCACCTATCCTTCTCTCCTCACTCTCCTAACTCTCCAAACTATCTCTCTCTCTAAACTCTCCAAACTCTCAACCAACAACCCACATGTTGAATGGAGCCTGAGGGGTTTATATTGCTGTAAAACCTCCCGGCAATATCTGAACCACTTCCCGAAGCAGTCACGTGGTACAGTCGTGCAGCGAGGCTTCGGACGTCATCATTTTTGGCTCCTCCCCTAAATGAAGCAAGCCTCGATACGCGCTTCGAGGAAATGCCCCCTCCATTACTCGACACACGCTTCGAAGCGTCGGCACATCTCGTAACAACACTAGAAATTAGTCACACGTGTATCTTCACCAAGTCCATCTCTGTCGGCTGAACCTATTTACCACATTGATCTCATCATCTCGACATAACAAAGCTTGTGATCTCGCAATAACAATAAAAAAGAAGTTGCCTGAACCATGTCCATTTAGGGCTTCTGTACTTTTGATTTTTGAAACACCGTTTGTGTTGTCCCTGTTTAATTTTTTTTAAAGGGTTACCATGGCTCTAAATGCAGCAGGCTATCAAATATAACTAAGTATTCGATGAAGTATTACTTGTTATATTATATTGTACTGATTTTTAGGGCTTCCATACCAAAAAAGGTTCAAGTCTTTAGCATTACCGTGACGATGATGGCAAAGTCCCGGTAGAAAGACCCCGGCACGAAGGTCTTCGTGAGGCGGCCGATGTTGGCATCGGGCCCGAAGTTGTAGGCCGGCAGGCCCTCGTATCCGGAGGCGAAGGAGACGGAGGGAGGGAGGGGGACGCCAATCAACTCTGTCAGGTCCAGGTGACCTCCTGAGCCACGCTCTGACGCACACAGAGACAAACGTAGCAAAATGTGAATGGAAACAAATAATAAACAAATAATGAAGGATAGTAACAGATAAGTATCTTTTTTCTTCGTCTTTCATGTCTTGACCCAAACAGACGCCCGCGAGGGAACCGTACGCCCCAGATGCACAGAACCGTCTCCTTTCTGTCTGCTACCTGTGTGTTGTTCAATCCACGAGACAGAGAGGGGAATCATCTTGACACAGCTTTATTTGACTTGATTTGATCCAGACTCGGGCCCACGCCTCGCTGCTCTGCCCCCGCATGAAAATAATTCTTCCGAAAACAGAAGTGCACACGAACACAATGGCCGGCAATTAGGAGTATTCAGCGTGTAAGTGAAGAGATGGCTTCACATTCCCCTGATTCCCCTCACCGAGGAGTCCATCTCCTGTGGCGACTGACTCTCACCTTCAGCATTCCAGCCAGGATCACTCATGCTACACACACACACACACACACACACACACACACACACACACACACACACACACACACACACGCACGCACGCACACACATATATATATATATATATATATTAGGGCTGTGAAACGATTACATTTTTAAATCGGGTTAATCACAGGTTTTTGTGGATTAATCATGATTAATCACATATTACCGATATTCTCGGTATATTTTGTGAGAACATAGAGATTTATGACAAAAGACGGATATATACATTTATACATTCTTCTATACAATGGTGCTGCAACTCAGCAGTTATTTAGCAGTTTTCTTCCATATGGAACATTAATACATCTTCATCCTAAACAGAATGTTTAACCCTCCTGTTACCTCTCGGGTCAATTTGACCCCATTCAATGTTTAATGTCGGTGTTCTTTGGGGTCAATTTGACCCCAGGCTGTTTTTCACTGTGTCAAACATATAAGAAATATCAAATTCTAATAATTTTCTGGAGGTTTTAATTGCTGGGGTCAAATTGACCCCGAGGGTAAAATATGTTAGGAAATGTTAAGGTAACAGGAGGGTTAAACAGAAAATTTTTCTCTTGTTTGTCAACCATTAACTCCACCATGACACAATCTAAAGGCCTCTAGTCTTCCTCTAGCAGCTGCTGAGGCAAACTGACTGTGTGGGTTTTCTTCATGAACTGGGCCGTGATGAAAGGGACGGCGGGGACACCGCTGCAAAGCTGAAACCTCACCGACCCGGACACGGACAGGTGGACAGATTGACAAGTGACTTTTTTTTTGCTCGGTCCCGATGCGCGCGCACGGAGCTCTGTGGCGCGCGAGACGGAGATCGATAAGTGTTAACGCAACGCGAAGAGACAGAAATGACATGCTGCTGTGGAGATATGATCAACAACAGACGTTTAGTTTAATAAAAGAACAAAGACGTGCTATAGAGAACATGTCAGGGGGCGGGCCAATCTTTTTAATGTCATGCGATCTACCAACACTACGCCGCGATCGACTGGCAGGTCGCGATCGACGTGTTGAGACCCCTGATCTAACAGGAAGTAAAAGTCGTAACAAGGTTTCCGTAGGTGAACCTGCGGAAGGTGAACAGCACGAGCGTCTGCATGAGAGCGGACATAGTTCAGATTGAAGTGGTGTATTGGAAGCTCATTTTGCAAGTGACTTTTTTTTCGTCCCGACGACCAACAACAGACGGATTGGAAGCTCATTCTGCGCATGAGTTAAATGCGTTAAAAAACAACAACTAGTTATACATGTAATTGAATTAACTGAGTTAAAGCGTTATTTTTCACAGCACTAATATATATATATATATATATACTTGAAATCACATCCCTGTGAGGACCTTAATTAGGAGGAGTTGCGTGGGGACAACACACACACAAGCACAGATAGAAATGCATGTGTATGCATTGGGCACACATCAAACACACATCTCGCCCACGCGAACGCGCACAAAGCCCTGACGAGAACAGACAGGCAAACATTTGGGGGTCTCTAATTGGTCGGCCCGACCAACTGGAAGCGTATCTGATTAGAGGGTTGAAGGAGTGTGTCTGTGTGACAGCGTTTTGTAATTTTTGGGTTCAAGGCGCGCCAATCACACCCCTAGTGAAGTGAAGCTGTGCACATTTAGTGGATTTATTGTTGCAAACTGGTGGGGCACTCAAAAGATGTGCAAACCAAATATGCTCACGTAACAAACAAACACACCAAAGCCGGGCATTTTACGAGAAGTGGTAACTCCAAATATCTCAATAATCGGGTCTTGTTTGAGGTCTACCTCATGATTAAAAATGTTCTCATTTTGTCAAAAGAAATCGACAATGCTTTAAAGCAGTAAAGTCACCTGTAGAAAAGCTTTAGTTGGGGTAAAAGTTCAAATAGGTCATATGTATTCTTTCAGCTTTGTTAATAAATACCTCAGAAATTGATATAAAACATTTTTCATTTATAATATTAAAAAGTAGCTTAATCACACCAATCTTAATCACAGCAAATTAAAACAGCAAAGAAATTGGATGCTTGGTGGAGACCAGTCCGGAGCTCAAAGCAGAGTAATAATTGACACACATTCATCAGCTGTCGACAAACACAACTCCACATGACACGTATTGTAAATATGGATGTGTAAATAGACAACCTTGTTTAGAATATATCAATATTCTATGAATGTAGCTCAGGGGTGCTCAATACGTCGATCGCGGCGACCTACCAGTCGATCGCGGCGTAATATTGGTAGATCGCATGACATAAAAAAAATTGGCCCGCCCCCCTGTCACTTTCTCTATAGCGTCACATTACAGCAGAAGCATGTCATTTCTGTCTCTACGTGTAGCGTTAACAGTCCTCTGCCCGCCGTCTCGTGCGCCGCGGAGCTCCCGACACCGGTTTGCGCGCATCGGGACGGAGCAAAGAAAAAGTCACTAGCAGAGTACATGCTTCAACTTCATTTACATAGGAAAAAAATGTCACACAAACATCTTGTAAAAACAGGTATTTCAATATGTTTCCGGGGATTTTACTGATTACCAGATCGATTCGTCACTGCGTTCATCAGTAGACTCGTTCTCGAAGCAGACTACCGATAAGACAAACTGTATCCTTTGCATTCATGTCCACAAATCAAACCGGTCATGTGATCTCCGAGTCGCTCCGCGTCACATTTTTCCCGCACTAACTCCCTCCTCCTGAACCTAATCCTCGTCATGTCGTTTCACATATACAATGGATCAAATCACTAAAGTGTACTTTAAAGGTGTGTTAGTTGTTGTGGCAAAACCCATGGAGGGTCTTCATAGAGGGCCACTTTTCCCTCACTACTCAGCATGGAACCTAAAAGACGAGTGAATATGGAATATTTATATTTGGCAGTTGTTGCTTTGTTGTGTTATGAGTCAACAGTAAACACGATTATAAAGTTCAACTATGTTGGGTTTACTTGTTTCTGCCGCCTCCAAGTGGACAAAAACAATGTATTGATGCAGGTTAAAGGATATTTTTGATGTTGTTTTTTCTTCATCTGCGAACTGGCCCTTTATTGGACGGGATGTGTGATTGTATTGTTATAGAAGAGTCTAAATCAGTCCGTTCCCAACCTGGGAGATGATGAACAAGATAGGAAAACATTTATACTACACAAACTACGGACTCATTTTCCTGTTTCTTTAAATAACGAAATACTGTGTAGATTACACCTGAGGCTTTCTGATTTAATCGGTCCTTTCTAGCTCAAGTTATGATGGCTTGCAGCCTCCCCCCCTCCCCCCCCCAGTAACACTCACCACTCTTCCAGTGTTTCAGTGCTTTGTATTGGGCCCTGGCGCCCCCCTCCGGATGCAGGGGTCCAGGGTCTGCAGTGCTGCGGCCGAGGATTGACGCCACTGGGCTGGGTGTCGGGGTCATCGGCGACCCCTCCAGAGCCATATTGGTCACCCCCTCATCCCTCACCGTCACCACCCACTCGGTCGCCCCTGGGGTGTCGGCAGGGCCCAGGGAGGTGATGGATGAAGAAGGGATGGAAGGAGGAATGGAGGGTGGTGCAGCAGAGCTGGTGCTGGTTTCAGGGTTGGCCCAGAATAAACCCCACCACTGGGCATGCACGGGAGAAGAGAGGAGGAGGAGGAAGAGCGAGAGAGAGAGGCGATGGGCTCCCATCCTTCGACTTCGCCTTACATGAAAAAAAACCGCAGAGCCCGTCAACTGCAGATGCCAACACGTGCACAGGGGCAAGTGGTCTCCAGCTCTGGGAGGACGCACATGCAAGTTGATGGCACCCGTCCAGCAGATCCAGAGGCACAAGAAATATTCAGGGGACGACCTTCTCAGCTTCTCGCTGTCCTCTATGTTCCTTCTCCCCTTTCCTTTTTCTGTCTCTCTTGTCTTCTCTCCTCGTCTGTCCGTTTCTGTCTCTTGCCCCGTTTTGAACTGCCCGACATCTCTCTCTCTATCTCCCCTCCTCTCTCCCTGTGTAATTACCGACTCCCCCTCCTCTGGCACTCCACAGCGCAGCAGACTTGATTTTCTCCCCCCATTTTTTTTCTTTCTCTCAGACAGGCAGATTAGATAGTTAGTTCACTACTCCCTCCTCCTCCCCCGTCTCTGTGTGTGTGTGTGTGTGTTCCCTGTGTCATACTTGCGGCCTCTCGGCCTCCACCTCACCCCTCCCCTCTCCTCATGAACATAGAATCACAGATTTAGGATAACCCTTCACGTGTTGAGCAGCTAATGAAAGCAGCTTGAAGAAAACGCCACTATTTATTTCTTCTTGACTTCTTTTAAACCACTTCTTAAAACCCATTTTTATAGAATTGCTTTTAAATTATGTCTTCCTTTTATGCTGTTCTTTAGTTCCCCTAATTTAGTTTGTCTGTTGTTCTTTATTTTGTATTTGTATTTTACCATTCCATATGTTTTGAAATGATTCTCTGTAGAGCACTTTGTATACTCTGCTTTTATTATTATTATAATAATAATTAGTATTATTTTTAGAGAGCCAACTTCTTGACGTCAAAACCTCCGTGTAGGTCTCTACTCATGACGAGGTGAGATGACAAAGTACCATAAATGGGTCCAGAGGTATTGTCAGGGATTTATCTTTATAAGGACGTGGGGTGAAGCATCACTCCCTCATCTGGAATTGGACGAAACAACAAACTTGGAAGTCAGCCATTTGTCTTCGGAGTAGACTGGAATTTGGAAAAAGGGAATCAAATTATGCTTATAATAAGCAATAGATTAACTGCCCGATGATTCTACTATTAATACTAATTATACTGATTGGAAGTTAAATTGTACCGAAGGGAGAAAACATATCGGCCCCAAAAATATTTAAAGCATGCACCGCCCATTCCTTTTTTACAGTGTTATGAACATGTACCTGTGACATTTTTGTTTCCGTTTTTTGGGAGTCTTTCCTGATCCGATGTGAGGTCCTTCGGACAGGGATGTCGTATGTGTACAGATTGTAAAGCCCTTTGAGGCAAATTTGTAATTTGTGATAATGGGCTACACAAAATAAACTGAATTGAATTGAATGCATATTCAATTCAATTCAATTCAGTTTATTTGTATAGCCCAATATACAAAAAAAATAGTATATTCTTTCTCCCTGATTAGTCGTGTGTAATTGTGCATTAATTAACAGATCAGTTTGACTGTTGCATTATATTATTACTCTTAGTATGTAATTGTAACAACTCTCGCGCCGTTACCCGTGGGTTTCCCCCAAAAGCTCCAAGGATTACCAGACACCAACGAGGTTCCGTTAGATAACATACTTTATTTGCCACTCACACAACACAGAGCAGACCGCAAGACTGCGCCTCTGCTCACCTTCCTCTCAACCTCCAGCTCTGCTGCCAATATTGCCAATCAGTCAGAGCAGCTCACTGATTAACAACCAGCCAGCAGCCGAGGCCAAATTGGAGACAGCTGCCACAGTAATATGTAACCTTTTGGACACACTGAACTCTGAAGACCACATCACTTCCTGAGAGAGCCGGTTGGAGATGCATAACTATGGTAACCGGTGGCAACTGTGACCAAACACTAATTTGTTCTCTGATTAAAAAAAATCTCGAAAAGAACAATATTTCAATTACAGCGTTATTGATATAAGATGGCTGTCAACCCTGGTGTGTTATGAATATTAGCATAGGATGTGTAGGATCTTTATGACGGTGTAGTGTCCACTGTTTGCGTGCAGTATTTTTTACCAAATTGTTTCTCCAGAAATAGTGCCATATTAGTTCCATACTAAGGTTTTCGACATGTTTTAGCCTACATGGACAATCCCAGTCACCACCTCTGTAGAAGCAGAGACAGCACATAAGAAGTAGACGTGACCGTTGTCGTTTTGTAAACCACAGTCTTTTGCCATCTTTTAAAAAATGTTTGCAACCTGAAATGAAATCGCACGCTGAAAAACACATTTTTAGTTGTCCAACATGTTTCAATTAACTTTCATGAACTTAACTGTAAAATGGTTCAAGTTCTCATACGAAAACACGGAGAACTCCATGGCAGCGACCTGTCAATTATGTTTTAGCCCCACCCTAAAGCATATACCCTGCTTTATGGTCTATTTGACTCTAAATGGACCATAATTTACTGATGATGTATTGAAGAAGACTTGAAACTAGAGATTGAGACCATAAACTCATGTTTACAATGTTTACTGAGGGAATAAATCAAGAGTGAAGTAAAGTCATTTTCTCATAGACTTCTATACAACCAGAGGAGTCGCCCCCTGGTGGCCAGTAGAAAAAACAATGCTTAACGTCTGTAAACCCATCTCTGCTGATTCAAATCAATCTGCACTGAACTGAAGTAAAGTCACTTAATTTCAAGGTTCAGATACGTTTTTGTTAGAACACACGTTTATATATTTTGAAAAGCTTAAATTCCACTGTTAAAAGAAAGTCACCTGACTGAAATTAAGATAAAGAAAATATGAGAAAAATACAAAAGGTTGGATGGGAAAATGTATAAAGTGGACTTTCTCTCTGCTGCAGCTGACTGGTCAGGGAGAGCGGGTCAGAGGCCCCGCGTAGGGGATGACAAAGGGATGCCTGTTCTGTCGTGTTGCACTTCTCTAAATGTTCCCTGAGGTCCAAGATGAGGGGCGAGAGTTGCTGCTGAGGATCCCTGGGCGGAGGGGTTTTGTTCGGGCCGTGATACACACGGCACTTCTCGAAAAGAAACCCGGTGGAAAGACGCGTGGTAATAAGAGTCTCCGCCCTCTTCCACTTGAAGACCCAGGAATTATGGTTGCAAGGAGACAGTTGATGATGCTGACATGAGTACTACCTGGAAAGGCAACGTCAGAGAGAACAGTCTAATTCTGCTATGTGGTTTTTCTATTATTTAGATCTACGACTCCATTAATTATTGACAAAAGTTGCTTATGTGACACATTCAGCAACAAAAAAAAGTAACTTCTTAAGTATACAATTTGGATGAACCCGGATTCATGCATTCATAAAACAAGCACACTAGAATGTCTTCCAATGCCGCCTTCCAGTCCTTGATCGGCTATATTTGTACTTTTGACAACTTTTACAACTTAAAAAATTATAATTTGAATGGGGCTATTCAAGTGTCCGTAATGGGAAGAAGATTTATGTCAAATGGTAAATGGAATTGAAATTGTATAGCACTGTTCTAGCCAAAGCACTTTCACACTACATGTCATCATTCACTCTTTTCACACTGATGGCAGCGACTCAATGCAAGGTGCCAACAGTCCCTTCATTCATAGCAATTTGAGTCATTTGGGAGTCTCGCCATCGACATGGACATGGACGATAGCGGAGCCAGGGAACAAAGCGTTAACCCACTGCAGGACAAATCAAGCCACATTCCCCCCTTCACCTCCCCAAAACAAATATCCGCTCATTTACAGGAGTCCAAAACTATGGAGAAAAGTCTTTCTCTGCCCATGGCATCACATGACGGACTCTGAAGTTGTGATTGCCCCGTTTCCACAAGAGATGCGTTCAAAGTATCTCACGCACTGAATGTGTCACACGCTATTCACACCGCGATCAGCTTGGTCATTGGGTTGGTATTTCCTGAGTGCTTGCAAAGAGGAACATCTGATTGGCTGTGGCTAACGAAAAGGTCCGCCGTAGCCCACTTGTTTCAGCTGAAAGCTTGTTGACTACACACACAAACACATTGTTTTTGTTTGGCTGGTTGCATAGCTCTATGGAGAATAAGTGTGACACATTGGCTGTGTTGTTTCTACATTTAAAATACATACCTACATTTAAAATTAAACTTAAAATATGCATCCAAAGATATCAGGATGTGGCGCTTTAGGTTGGGAAGCAAATATTCTCATCTCCGTGATATCTCGTTCCACTCCATTGTTCTCTCTCCTATGCTGCCTTGCTCGGGGGGTTGTGGGTTTCAGAGTGCTATCTTGATCAGATCCTGGGGAACACCAACACATAACAAGTCGTGGGAGGAGAGGGTTGAGGTGGTCTCTAATGGAGCAGATGATAGGTTTAAGATTTAAAGAGTGGGTGAGGGAGGGAGGCACTCCCCCGGGGGGAGGCTTGATTAGTCTTGGATTATCCAGGGATAAGGGGATGTGGAATGGGATGGGATGAGGATGGGTTGGAGGGGGGTCAGGAAGAGAATAGGGGGTCACCTCTGACACGTTTATACCAACACAACCCACGGTGCATACCGAGGGCGCCTGTTCTTACAATAAAAATTAGCAAATCTGCGAGTTTATATTATCACCTTCATGAGGTGATAATATAAACCCGCAGATTTGCTAATTTGTATTGTTATAGCAAGTTAAGTTGTTAGCACATCCAACAAACATGGTGCAGCATTTGCATTCATTTGTAGTCCGGCCACTTGATTCATTTAATTCCTCCTCCTTTTAGCTCCGTTTTGGTCTCCAACAACTTCTGAGGAGAATATCTGTCTTTTTTGTGGCTCCATGCTCGACTACGTTCCCTAGCTCGACCTGAACTGTGTCCGTCTTCTGGTCTGGTAGTGTACAGTGGGTTTATCACAGCGCGAGAGTGAAGTTGTAACAACAACAAGCTAAAAGACACTCAAACACACACAGACGTGTGGAGTCTAACCATATAAACCATTAAATTAGTTACATTTACACAGAATTTCTGAATCAAGTGACAGGATGTTTAGGCGCCGACAAAAAACTAAAAGAAAGTGGGCCCTTTCGTGTCTGCCACATTCTGTGTTGCTGTCCCTCTTTCTTTCTATACATGGTGACCCCATTTAGGGCCTCTGGATTCCAGGGAGAGTCACCCCATCACCTCTCTCTCTCTCTCTCTCTCTCTCTCTCTCTCTCTCTCTCTCTCTCTCTCTCTCTCTCTCTCTCTCTCTCACTTGCCGCACTACCTAGTAAACCACTGCAACAACACACTTTAATTGGCTTACTGTCACGGCCAATCACATGCAGATCATAGGAATTTATGAAAAACCACTAAAGTGGCTTCGGGAGACAGAGGGGTCACCACAAGACGCTGCATTCCTAATCATTGTTTAGACACTGTAAGATGTCACGTTCTTATATATAGTATACGTCCTACAGCCTGTATTCATTTTTATTTCTTTAGCCTTGAAAAAGGATGTTATATCCATGCAGTTATTCAATGATCAGTATCTAAAACATAGAAATATGATAACTTACTATTGTCAGTAACTTCAAAACCGGCACAACAATGGAGACGACTTAACTTAACACACGGGTCCCATAACAAAACCCTGTTCTCAAGCGCTCTGGCACTGCCCAGTGGCCAGAAACAGTACTGCACACATACTTGAGAACAGAATAGATCAAACCAAACAGCCTATGGTTTAAACTCCTTCATGTTATCTTCATAGAAAGTACCAAATTAGAGTGTTATACACTGTATCACTGTCTTGTAAGAAGAAGAAGTTTCACTAATTAAGTGGGTTACATAACATCGACTTTGAAATAATATCAAATGCACACTTTACATGATGAGAGGTGTTGATGAAGAGGTACTTAAGAGTTTGGGCTGTGTTCAGTACATAAGAGGAAAAAACGAGGTCGGGTATATGGGGTCATATCAGTCTCAATAATTGCAAATTAAAACCCACAAACAAATGTATAGCAATCCATAAACAAATGCAGTGTGATCTACAAACAGATCGTATTCTATACAATGTATTCAATGTGTGCATTGGAATGTATTTGTGAATCATTCTATGTGCATTTGTGAGTATAATTTATTTGTAAATCGAATATATTTGTCAATTTTTCTGTGCGCATTTGTGAATCTTTATGTTTCATGTGTGAGTCTCTCTGTGTCCATTTGCAATTATTGAGACTGATCTTACTCCATGTAGGAACACCTATCTGAAAATATTTCATGCGTTTAAAATAGTTCATAACAGTCACAATAATTTACCCAGACAATTCATATACCCTTTAATTTGGCACATAGGCAAGAAACACAGGAAAGTGTTTCTGTAACAGACCAACAATGCTTGTGACGGTCCAAAGCTGTTACATAAGAATTACATCATTCCTGTTTTTGTCTGTTCAGAAGTCCTACGTGTGCGTTTGAGGGTGCGAGTTGGTTTGCTATGCCAATTAGAGCGAAAGAGGTTTTTGGCCTTCCGGCCAGTGATCACTTACTTGTTTTGTCAACCAAGCACAATCTGTGCCACTCAAAGGGCCTTTTTCTGTTGTGTGATTACATCCCCCTCCTCCAGTAGGTTTGATTGACACACCCTCTCAACCAACCTTATATGGCAGGAACGTGAGTGAGCGGGCTGCGAACGTCAACAGAGAGGACCTGTCAACGGTAACAGTAAAGCACACACACATTTTCAGACGCGCCTGCACAGGCAGTCAATGAGGCCTGTGTTGCAAAGCTGCTTTTCTCATACACCTCCCCCTCCCTTCTCCTGAAAACCTACGATGTGTTTTTATTCCATATTTCTAGGCCATGTCTAGTCAGGAGATGTTGTTGAGTGATTACATTTATAAGCTCTTATATGGGAAAGACCAGCTAAGAGAAGCAGCTGTTCGATGTGGCGTGGTGAGTCGTTATCCACATTGCGTCCACATTTAGCCAACGAGCCGCCAATGTGCATCAATGACACGACCATGGAAACTAAAAACATGGGCCAATAACAAAGTAAGTAAAGACTAAGGCCAATTATTTCAGATGTGTTAATTTCTTTCATTTTTGTCATTCAAAACTGTTTCAGGGCAGCGATCTGAATTTCATCTGTGACTGACGCTAAAAGGAATATATGAGGCACCAAAATAAAGAACCCGAAAAAAGAACAAAAGAGAAGAACATGATCAAGTAAAATCAGGTAAAAAGTAGAACATTCCCCTTTGCACAGACACAAATATGACGAGGTCAATACATAATGTGTAGGAAAATAACCATTGTTTCATATATTTGTATTACTCATCCAAGTTGTCTTAGTGAGAAAAAAGTCTCAGAACTTTCCTAAACTGAGTATCTGTTGGTTTGTCTGCGTAGAGGTTTGTTCCCACGACATGCAGTTCCCAGCTACGCCACAAAAGGGCAGCACTTCCTAGACTGAGGTTCAGTGGGTTGAGCAGGACCAGGATCCGGAGATCTGATCGGGTCCCCCTTTTGTGTCTGTGACATGCCTGGAATGTCTGAGATGATGTTAAGACGTGCACACATACACACACGCGCGCGCACACCCACACACACACACGCGCGCACACCCACACACACACACACACACACACACACACACACACACACACACAAACAAGCACACACTCTCTCTCTCATACTCTTTGAACCTCTCGCTCAACCTCCAACCCGGCAAAGACAAAGGGGGACTACCTGCAGGCAAAGGGGCGGGGAGGCCTGGGAGAGATCAGTATTCATCAGTTCTCTTCCGAGGAAGTATACAAACAGCAACAGTGTGAGTGAATATAATGAATAGAACCACTGATAACTGATTGTAGGAACATCTCCGTACACACCTGCTTTGGTGGAGGAAGTTCAGTAGATAAATATACCACACTGTGAAAATACTCCACTACAAGACTCAAGCGTCTTTGAGTACTATGAAAAGCGCTATAGAAATTGTATGTATTATTATTATTAAGTCCTGCGTTCAAACCCTGAGTAAAGTAAAAGTATTATGAGCGATACTAAAGGTATCAAGAGGAAAAGTACTGATTGAGTAAAATGTTCCTTGTTTTATTGTATCAGATGTTTCTTGATTATTTGTATTATCTTTATTTAAAAGGGACCATGTACAGTTAATAAATGTCACCATTTGATGCACTGTACCATTCCATATTATTATCACTGCTGCAATCAAGTTCAGGGTTCTTACACATTCTAACCAATAGATTTCCAGGACATTTCTATGACCTCAAACCAAATTTCCATGACCAAACGTTTTGTGAAATCTCGGTGCATACATTAAAAATAGTGAGAACATTTAGAATTTAAAGAAAAAAATAGAATTCTAAAGCATACAGTATACCTTAAATGACACAAATAAATGAAATACAATAGTTTGATTAAAAGAATAAACATTTATAAAAATGTTTATAAGAATAAACATTTATAGAAATGTTCATTCTTTTAATCTAACTATTGGCCCTTATATGCAAATCCATCTGTTTGGACTGTAAATAGTGGTTCAGCTTTGGTCACACAGAAAGACATTGGCCCTAACCCTAACCCTCGCTGTGGTGAGCTAGTCTGTGATGGAGGAGCCGTAGCTCCGCGAGCCGTGTGACAACACTTGAGTGTATAACTGCTTATATTTTGAGTTTTTTGATTTTTAAAAACTATTAATTATTTCAAACTCAGCGTAAATGAACATGTGAATATAACACATTTCCATGACTTTTCCAAAACTTTTGGGATTTCATTTTTTCCAGGACTTTTCCAGGCCTGTAAATAACCATTTTAAAATTAAAAAACTTTTCCAGATTTTCTCTGACCATACGAAGCCTGCAAGTTAATTTGGCATTTTCAAGCTGTTTCAAGTGTCTTTTTAAAGAGTTTATGCAGCTTGAGAAGTGGTGTTTTTTTCCCAACACATAAAGGAACACTTCGTCATGTTCACAACACATCACAAGCATTCAACATCTGGAGGTTGGTGGTTTTCACTGGACTATTACGGGGTGGAGAACCGTCACCTGTAAAACAGCTCAGGCTGTCACACGTATTAAAATAAAATGTACAATATCTGCCTCTGACATTCATAAAGTTAAAGTATGACGTTACATCAATTGCAAGCACTCAAGTAAAAATACCTTGAATTTGTACCTTGTTTCTACACATGATCGCAGAAACATCAATAGAAGCAATTTGAATAATGTAATTTTTCTGATAATTTTTTGTAGCGGTCCTTTTGCACAGTTGTTGTATAATTGAAAAAATTGTGACAAGTTAATCTGCTGCTGGGAAAAGAGGGGGAGGATGTGCAGAGGAAGGGAGCGACAGAGGAGTAGGGGGGAAAAAGAAGCAGGCACGGACAGAAGCTTCTTTAGGACAAGAGAAGAAAGGAGGAAAGATAAGTGGAGGAGAAAAGAAAACAGGAAACAATTGGGAGTCAGAGAGGTTATCAGAGAAGGAGAGCTTGACCCCAGAGGGTAGGATTAACCCCAGAGACACACACACGGACACACCAAAAGTCATCAGACGGGAAAGCTGGAGGCCAAACGCTTAATAGCGTTTACCTGATCTCTCTTTAAGGATCCAATTGTGTGCGCATGGCTATTTTGTCTTTTTTTTCTTCACAAGTGATATTGCCAGTGGATCACCAGTTTGGGCAATACAATTTTTTTTAAAACACAAATCTATTTCAAGGGAAACTCCCCTGTTAATCTCTAAAAATGTTCAATAAATTACAGACCTGTGGGATTTCATCAAAAGCCCGCATTTCAAAAAGTAAACACACACACACGTATTTAAGAATTTAAGAATTGCAAAGATGAGGAATGTTTTGTATAATGACTATCGAGCAGACATCCAAGCATCACGTTAGAATAGTCACAGGGCCTCAGATAGACATGCAGCCGACAAGACTGCAATGTGACTTGCAAATTCAGTTTATCTAATTTTTATCTTAGATTTGAGCAGATTATAACAGATTATCTCAACGTTACCGAGTAGACAGCGTGCGCTTTAACCCCAGGACTCAAATGTTAAATGAACCATTAATCGTGGTGAAGACCCAAGGCACAGTTAGACAAAAGTTAAAACAGTCTTATGGTAAATGGTGCGTGAGAGCAACACGGACTCTGCAACATGAGGGCTGATTGGTTTAATGGCTGTCAGGCTGCCTGCCAATCCACAGGTCATTAACACAGTAGGCATTTGAGTCTGCTAATGTTAGATGAACTTCTTACTTTGAACACACACACACACACACACACACAGACAGACAGGCACGCACGCGCGCACACACGCCACACTGCAAGGCCTACACCATTTTGAGATGAAAGAATGCATTGTTGGGAGGTCGAGGATGGACATCTGCAGAAGGACAGTTTCCATTACATAAAGTGTCCTGGCTTTCACCCCAGCCATTTCTTCTTCTTTTTTCTTTTTTTGTGTGGCTGATTTCATTAGCACATGAAAACTAGGAAATGTGGCAGGAATTCTTCCATGTTCTAGAAAGGGTTTTCTGTAATACTGTAAACTTTATTTCATACAATGCCTTCAAACATTCTTTGAGATTACAATCATTTTCTGTTCATGATATCTTACAGTGAGAGCAGACAGGAATCATTAGAGATGAACTGATTAGTACCCAAACAACCAAGCCGGTCAATCAATTTCTAAAAGAAAATGTGGTGATACATCTGTTTATGACCTGATTGTGCATGTGTCGGGCACAGGGCATTGAATGTGTGCGTGTGTGTGTGTGTGTGTGTGTGTGTGTGTGGGGGGGGGGTGTGTGCGCGTGGGGTGTTGGGGGTGTTTGCTCAGCTGCAAGTGTTGTCCCCAGTGCAAACAACCTCTCATTGCTTCCCGCATCGACTCGCCTCCTCCTCCAATACGAATGTTAATGAAACACATGGGAGGCACGGTGATTGGGAGGGAGAAGGGGTGTAAAATTCAAGCATGTCTTAAAGACATAAAAACATGGATGACCTGCAACTTCTTGATGTTAAACTCAGACAAAACCGAAGTAATTTTAATCGGCCCTGAGCACCTCAGAGATCAATTATCTGGTGATGTGGATTCTGTAGACGGCATTGCCCTGGCATCCAACACCACTGTAAAGAATCTTGGCGTTATCTTTGATCGGGACTTGTCCTTTAACTCCCACGTAAAGCAAATCTCAAGGACTGCATTCTTTCATCTACGTAATATTTCAAAAATCAGGCACATCTTGTCTCAAAAAGATGCAGAAATATTGGTTCACGTTCGTTACTTCGTGACTGGATTACTGCAACTCCTTATTAGCAGGCTGCTCTAATAAATCTCTTAGGTCCCTCCAGTTGATCCAGAATGCTGCAGCTCGTGTTCTCACTAAAACTAAGAAAAGAGATCACATCACTCCTGCACTAGCTGCTCTGCACTGGCTCCCAGTAAAATCAAGAATCACTTTTAAAATTCTTCTCTTAACCTACAAAGCCTTGATTGGTGATGCTCCATCATATCTTAAGGAGCTTGTCGTACCATATTGCCCCACTAGAGAGCTACGCTCACTAAATGCGGGACTACTTGTAGTTCCTAGAGTCTTAAAAAGTAGAATGGGAGCCAGAGCCTTTAGTTATCAAGCTCCTCTTTATGGAACCAGCTTCCAATTTCAGTCCGGGAGGCAGACACAGTCACCTCGTTAAGAGTAGACTTAAGACCTTCCTCTTTGACAGAGCTTATAGTTAGGGCTGAATCAGGTTTGCCCTGGTCCAGCCCCTTGATATGCTGCTATAGGCTTATAGCTGCCGGGGGACGTTTTAGGATGCACTGAGTACCTATCTCCTCTTTTTCTCTCCTTAAGGATGAATTTTCATCTCTCAATCACACGTTACTAACTCTGCTTTCTGACCGGAAGTCCTTTTGACTTTACGTCTCATGGGGTCATCGGACCCTATGAGACGGCATAGATCCTATCTGCCTGATGGATCGTCTGGGTCGTGGAATTCCTGCTCATGACTACGCCACTGTCCTGTTGAGACTCCGCCACCCTCCTCCCCACCGCCATCTGCCTGATGGATCGTGGAGGTCTCCATCGTGGAATATGCCTACTATGAACTATTCATACACTCTGTCATATTCATTGAATGTATTTTAACTCTAAATCTGTCCTTCTGTACACATTACATCTATTGCATCTGTCCATCCTAGGAGAGGGATCCTCCTCTGTTGCTCTCCTCCAGGTTTCTTCCCTTTTTTTCCCCCTGAAGGGTTATTTGGGAGTTTTTCCTGGTCCGATGTGAGGTTTTGGGGCAGGGATGTCTATGTGTACAGATTGTAAAGCACTCCGAGACAAATTTGTAATTTGTGAAATTGGGCTATACAAATAAACTGAATTGAATTGAATTGGGTGGGGTTGGGGGGAGGGAGGGGGGTTATTTCACGGGGTCTCAAGCCCGGACGGCCCGGAATGAAAGACAACCTTTAGAGAAATGTGACAGGAAAATATTATCTCATGGTGTTCCGTCCGCGGCCCCTCTGGCAGAGAACCATCCATTGACGAGCGCCCACTGGAGTCGCAACCACAAAATTCGCTATTGTTTGGATCGGCAGGAGCAAAATGATATTTTTCTGTGTTTGTGAGTCTGTTGAGACTTTCTAACAGGATGGTCCTTGTGCAGATATGTCAGCACTAAACTGAGGTCTAGCACAAAAAGCTATTCTTTAAACACATACTGTTCATGTTGCGGGCCGATTTCTCCAAAAACTTAGTTTACTTAACTAGTCCGAATTTAGATTTTTGTACTCTAGTCTAGATCCTAAAAAGGATCTAGGCCATGTATCTTATAGTGGTAAATTAGTCCCAAGTGTCCTGAGCACATTCTGTCCTCCTTCAGTCATAGAAGTAAAAACAGGATCGATCTCGGCGCAGCATGCGGAAACAAATGGTAGCCGGTAGAGCAGGTGTACTCGCAGCCCTTTTATTCTATGGTTTGCTTTGCAACTTTATAAGTCCGACAAACATCAAGTCAGTTTTGAAAACAGCTGTCATCAACCCACCCATAGTCTTCTGTAGTCATGGAGAAATATACGGAAATTACGCCGGTCTGTCAAACCAAGACGTGGTTACATTTGGATATGGAAAACACGCTTTGGCCGTATCGTTCATTTTTCCATCTCTGTATGAACGAGTGAAGAAACGCACGAAACCAGCAACTTTACTTCAGCTAAACCACAGTCTGATTATAACACTTTTCTTGCTGTTATCTGGAGATATCCACCCGTGCCCCGGTCCGCTGCACACTACACCAGTGAAG
The DNA here is from genome assembly GCF_029220125.1 of Pseudoliparis swirei. Lineage (NCBI taxonomy): Eukaryota > Metazoa > Chordata > Actinopteri > Perciformes > Liparidae > Pseudoliparis > Pseudoliparis swirei. The sequence continues at coordinate 20,256,129 of NC_079395.1, read as the reverse complement.
GAAGCCAACCCCAACGCAGAAGTTACATGGAACACAACGGTCTCACCTGGCGCTGGTTGGAGGGAGCTGCCTTTTCGGAGTGGAGGGGCTGTTGCAGCGGCCGATGGGCCATCGCTATTTTTCCAGACCGGGTTTTACGGTCGCCCGCTGGTCGATCCGCAGCTTGCCTTGGGGGGACTACTAGCGCTGGAGCCGAGCCTGGAGGCTAACGTGACGGCAGACAGCACCGCGGGTTTGTCGGATCCGTGCGGTTCGACATCTCCGATAAACGAGGCGGCCACTGCACTGACTGAGCCACGGCTTGCTTCGACTAACGATGACTTCTGCTCAGGTAGTCAACGTGGAATTGGAACGATTAACCAAAACGTAAACAAGAAACTGCTAAATCCCGCGATCTCAAAGAACAGGAAGTGGGCTATCTTCCGAACTGTCAATCATTCAAGAACAGTGTGGGATCCTAGAGTTAAGCCAAAAGGTCTCCTAGGTGGGCATCTAAACATAAGAAGTATTCAATCTAAAAGTGATCAAGTCCATCATCTTTTGCTTGATTCCAATTTAGACTTTCTTTGTCTATCTGAGACCTGGCTCCATAAAATGCTCCATCAGCAGCAATAACCGTGCCAGGTTTCAACATTTACAGGAGAGATAGGGTAGGATCTAAGGGTGGTGGTGTCATGATCTATGTGAGAGATCATATCCAGTGTAATGAAATCCAGTGGTCTGTCTGTAAAGACTTGGAATGTATAGGTCTTCATATAATTTTATCACCACAAATGTCTTTTACGCTTATTGTAATTTATCGACCTCCCTCTTCCAAAAACAGTTTCTATGAGGAATTTGAGAAACTTTTAAAAGAATGTAATTTCAGTAAAGAGGTCATTATTATGGGTGATTTTAACATAAACTGGGAGGAAAAATCATCTAGAAAGAATCTTAAACGGATAACTGATGACTTTGACCTTGTACAGATGGTCAGTGGGCCCACAAGACTAACCAATTCTTCCAGGACCCAAATTGATTTAATATTTAGTAATAGGCCTGATAGAGTTCTAAAAACTCTCAACATGGTAACTGGACTTTCTGACCACAATCTAACTCTGGTAGCCAGGAAACTAACCAGCAAGCGGTTTAGGCCTTTGGTCAGGGAGGATGAATCCTTTAGAATTCCCAAAAGAAATCTAGATATCTTTCATCATACTCTTCAACTTATTGATTGGGATGATCTACTGTTGGGAATAGACATCGAGGAAGACAGTAAAACATTCTCAGATAAGTTGGAGAACACTATGAAGGATTTCAGTTGCAAATTTAGGCACAAACATATCAAACACTCTGTTCCTTGGATGAATGATGATATCTTAAAAATAATGAAAGAACGGATTCTGCCTTAAAAACTGCAATTAAAAATAAATCGAGCCATGACAGACAACATTTTGCTATGCTAAGGAACAGAGTGGTAATGAAATTAAGAAAGGCTAAGGCAGATTTCTTCATGACTGTAATAGAAAAAGCGAGAGGTAAAACTAAAATGGTCTGGGATCAGTTACACAAGCTAATGGGACATCCCAACAAAGTAAGGAAGCTGCAAGAACTTAACATTAATGGTAAACTGTCAAATAATCCAGTTGAAATAGCAAAAGCTTTCAATCACTATTTCATTGATTCTGTTGCCACCATTGCTAAATGTTTCTCCCCTGAGATTAGACCTGTCTGTACAGTAAATACATTGGAGCCAACTTTCATCATAAGAAGTGTCACTCACTCAGACGTCACAAGAATAATCAGTTTTCTTAAACCATCCAAAACTAAAGATACATTTGGTATGGATGCCGTTATGCTCAAAACTCTTACCAAAACACTAATAAATCCCATCAGCAATATCATCAACCTCTCAATCTCTCAGAACATGTTTCCCAGTGTTTGGAAGTCGGCTGCTGTTATTCCAGTATTTAAAGAAGGAGATCGCCTTTCTCCCTCTAATTACAGACCAATCAGTATCCTGCCTACAATATCAAAAGTTGCAGAGAAGTTGGTAGCTGAGCAAATGATCTGCCATTTGAAAAACAGTCCCTTTGCCCTTCATCCAATGCAATTCGGCTTTAGAGCCAATTATTCCACTGAGACGGCCACCTGTTTCTTTACCGAAAAAAATCAAATTTCTACTGGACAAAGGGGTGTTGTTGGAGCTGTGTATCTTGATCTCAAGAAGGCATTTGACACTGTAAATCATAGTATTCTTTTGTCCAAATTGCACAGTTACAACTTCTCCTCAGGTACACTTAAATGGATGGAATCATATTTGCTTAATAGGTCACAGTCTGTCCAAATTCAAAAACATCAATCCGCTGCCCTCCGCTTGTCCACAGGTGTCCCACAAGGATCTGTCCTGGGCCCATTATTATTTTCCTTATATATTAATGATCTGCCATCAGTTTGTCCTCATTCCAATATTCAAATGTATGCCGATGACACCGTCATTTATCTGCATGGCAGCAATTTGGGAGATGTAGCAAAAGAACTCACTACATCCATGGCTAATGTGACTACTTGGTTAACGCAATGTTGTTTACAACTCAATATATCCAAAACTGTGTGTATGTTTTTACCAAAAGAAACTCTGATAGTGTAGAACCGGATGTTTTTGTATCTGGGGAGAGGCTAAAGGTTGTATCTGAATACAAGTACCTGGGAGTACTTTTTGATTCAAATCTGTCTTTCAAATCACAGGTGAAAAAAGTTTGTAATCGGGTAAAATTCAATCTATCCAATTTCCGATTCTCGCGCAACTACATGTCAACAGAGGCAGCTAAAACATTCATGCATTCAATGGTTATTTCCCATATCACCTACTGTTTAACAACCTGGTCACATGCTAGTGCCACTACGCTCAAACCATTACAGTCATTATACAAGCGTACACTCAAAACTCTTGATAAAAAAAAAGTTCTGTCTCATCACTGTCCTATTCTAAAAAAATACAACTTGCTTAGTTGGGATAACTTGATTAAATATGTGCACGTCTGTCTGATGTACAAAATCATACATGGATTGACCTCTCCTCCTCTCAAACAATTTGTCACCACACGAACTGGATATCGGCTCACAAGAGGTGCAGCAAGAGGGGATTGTATCGTCCCTCTCAGGAAAAGTGCTTTTAGTCATGCTGCTTTCTCAGTACAAGCAGCAGTTCACTGGAACTACATTCCAGGATCTATCAGAGAGCTACAATCATTCAACTCTTTTAAAGCAGAAACAAAGAAATGGTACATTACTACCCAGCTCTGTCAGCACTAGACTGTAACTACCTCCTCCATCTGTCCAGGTTGGACTTTCATTTTGTCTGTCTGTCAGTTGTTGTCTGTCTGTTGTCCGGTCTCTGTATGTCTTGACTTGCTGGTCGGTCGTTTACTCCACCTGTGTGTCTTCTCTTGTCGTTCACCTGTTTGCAGTTGTATGTCACATTTAGTCTGTAAGCTTTTATGTTGTATCTCTGACATTATGTTTTTATTCTGTCCATTTTAACATTGTTCTCCCCTATTTTATTTGCTTTATCTGTAGATTGTATTTGCAATCTTATGTTTTTAGGTTTGTTCTTAACATCAGCAACATTGGGACTACAGATGAAAAATAGCCTCTTGGCTAACTCTGGCACATTTACTGCAATGTTTTTATCAATGTGCACTGTCCCTTATTAAATAAACCATTTAAAAAAAAATCTCCGTGGCTTTGTTAAGCTGCACAGCTCTCTGACCCTGCGGGGAGTCCCTGAGGATCTAAATGATACAGAACACACTGGCAGTGTTTTTAGATGAAGTTAAAACATGTTCTTCAACGATACAGACGTGAAAGGAGACTAAGAAAGAAGTTTGTTAGTTTCAGGATTCTCAGGAGTGGTGAACGATGTTTGACAAATGATGGTGATAACTGAACAAAAACTGCAGATGGCTTCTGGCAAAATGTATCGTTTTTTTGACAAAAGGGTGACCAAAAATAAGTGACGCTAACATTGCAATGAGATATGATTTTTATAAATTCAAACTTAACTAGAGGTGAATTAGGAGTGTTGTAGTTTCACTCCCATCTGAACTTTTACTGAGAGGACAGAGACCTCAAGCAGCACTATGAAGCCGGGTTTCTTAATTATTATTATAAGCGGGTCCACATTTAGTTTGACTCGCGATACGGTAATTAATAAGACACAGACCGTACGGTTGGTTTCATACCTGAGTTTAGGAGTCACAGTTTGGTGCACTGAACAGTGAGAAAAAAATTATAAATGCAGACAATTACTGTCTGTTTGAACCAACATAATGATGCTATATCTTACTGATAAGGGTATTTACGGTATTCTACTTAGTACAGGTGCCGGAAAAGAAGAAGAAGAAGAAGAAGAAGAGTCTGACCAAATGCAGGTTTCTAAATGATACTCCAATATGTGCGGCGCATTGCCGTATTAATAGTCCATAAAAGTCCCCATAGAGGAAAGAGCAAAGGTCACAACATCTGCAATGATGAAGACGTGACCGACTGATTTGAAAGGGAAAGTGTATGATTTCCTTTAGCCACAGACTCCAAAATGTGCAAAAGGATATCAAAGAAAACAAAAACACAAAAGAACAGTGTACTTTCACCGTTTACCTTCAGACCACTTTCTGAAAGTGTCCTCCAACCGAGAAAAGAGAACAACCAGCATGACAAACTCCGAGAAGACAGTGTGGTCTTTTTGAGCGTCACTTATTAAAGAGCCCGTTTAAAATGATATGTTTAAATCAGAGCAGAAGAAAAAGCAAGAAAAAAGCAAGTTATAGGTAAAAAATAACTGTCTTACGTGACACAAAACTAATTGCAGGTCAGGTTATCATTGTCAGTTTACTGGCTAATATCATCTCATTAGCTCTCTGAACTCATCTCTGTAAGAAGGAGTTGGGCTGGCATGGAGGTCCTTCTACATTGTTATCAGTCTAGATGCTGTGAGTGAGTGTCTCACATGACAGACAGCAGACGCAGGAGGCCGCCACTAAGGACAAGGACAAAGACCCTGATGTGTAGTATCAGGGGTGTTTGTAGGACTCAAGGAAAGGGGGGCTAAGTCTCATGGGGAGTGTCATGTTAGGATATGGCTGCGCAATTTTTTTTGGGGACCCCGGATATCCATTGTTTCCGATATTTCATTGATTGGTTCAATCAGAAAGAGTGTGATTTTGCTCTGTAGTTTGGCTTGCATTCAGTATATAACAGACAGATTGTCAGGGTTATAGTGATATTTTATGCTCATCTGGACACTATCACTGAGATAAAGATGAACTAGTTCACTGTCAAATATATCATTCAATGGAAAAAAAATACAATAATAATATGTATTAATGCAAAGATTAGAGAGATGTCGATAGTTATTCCTAGTATTTCGAATTCGCTCGTTCACACTTTCGCTCACTGGAGATTGTTTCTAACAGTTCTTCTCTTTCATTTGCCTCAAGTCAAATGTAAACAGGTAACAACGTTAGGCCTATTTTAGGGGTGCTGAAGCTAGTACAGAACGCTCTCCTGTGTTTTCTTCAGGCTGCATCAAACATTTAGACCTTAAACATGTTACTTTTTCCAATTCCCTTGACCATTACCCTTGAAATACATTCAATTAGTCATACGACATGGTAATAACATGGGCATTGCTTCACTTTTCTCCAACAACACCACTACACTGAACCAGATGTGAAAACTGTTTGTTACATACCGGAACAGCTGAGCGCCAGGAAATTAATTGGCAAAGATCTCAATTCTAAATTTGAAAAGTCTTTCCCATAAAAAAAAACCAACAACATATGTGCTGGGTTTCAAAAAAGGGTGTTACAGCGCATAAGTGTTACCATTATTGTGTATTCACATTTAATGCAGCAACGATGCATGTAAAAGTCTCAAATAACAGCCATAAAGTGTGACACAAAAGGAATGCGTAACACTTTCTTCAAGTAAATAGAGTTTTTGATTCTCTTGAAATACTTTCTTTGTACGTGTCTTGCCCCGACGACAAGATAGTATGGAACAGACATACAATGATAATGATTCATGCTCCACTTTTTAGGCGGTAACTATGGAAACGGGGTACCCAAACACCAACAACAGAACACTTTCCTTTCTAAAAAAAAGAAGAAGAAAAAGCATTACAGTCAAAGCTGTCGTTTGTATCGCTTAAAAAACACAATTTAACAATTGCTTCTTCTACTCTCGCTTGTCTTGGGAACGTCTCCTCTATACGGGACATGGAACCAAGGCGAAAGAACGACATCATCTCAATGAGAATCACATCATGGAAAAACAGAAATGCATGAGACCCAGAGAAGAAACACACATTCTTATTTTCAAGTTTCCAGTGACTGATTCTCCCCCCATATACAGCAATGACACCTTTTACAGTTGCCCCATTGTACCCGACTCTGTTCCACTCAAAGTCACTCTGGCTGAGTGAGCACATTCCAGACCGGATGCCGCTGCAGCAGCGAGGGCGTTCGGTTCCTCCAATATACTGAAGACATTTAGGTGCATGCCCTTTCATACGACATTCACACTTGCCAGGTTTTTAAACTCATAACACACTAAAAGGAGCTCGGTGGGAGTTTCATATCCGTAACATCAAGAGACCAAATCGGGTCAAGAGGAAGATGAAAGGCTTACAAGCCGACACTAAAATATGTTTTTGACAGCAAATTTAATAATGCGACTTCGGTTTTTGCAGTACAGAACAGACTCCTACTGGGCTCACCTCATCATCATTTATATTGGCTAAACATGGAATCCTTTCAGAGCAGCTCAACCAACGGTAAATGGAAAGTGAAGGTTCCTGGTGCCTGGAAAAATAGTGTTTTAGGGAGGGGGACAGGGTGAAGTTTGGAGTGCCGAAAACAGTAAGAAAAAAGTTTCTCTTTCAGCTGGTTCTGTTTCTGGAGATGTAGAGATTGACAGACAGATGAGATGGTTCACCTTTGTTGACAATGAAGCTCAGCCAAAACGGAACACACCTAAACCTAAACTAAAAAAAGAAACCTTGACGTTGGATTTGTTTAACATGATCTATGGTTTGATTTCGGTCCGCGAAAGATTGTGTGAATGCTAAATAAATAAAATATGGTTTCTGTATGGTTGGGTGAGATAACTACAACCCCCGGTTGAGTTTAGGTGAAACTGTGATCCCTTTATTACGCAGCATTACAAGATTAATGGCAGATTTTTAAGCGGGAAGAGGCGACTTCGGTCTCCTGCATGAACGTTGTGACGCTAACATGTGGATGGCCACTACAAATCCTGATGCACTGAAGACGCCTGAACTTTGCTTCAGGCAAACTGCTTGTCGAACAGTCCAGAGTGCACAAAGCCCCTCCCTGCACAGCTTGGACTGCAGTTGGATTATAAATGTAATGCATTTGTGTCCAGACCACCAACATCCATATCAATATCACAACTGGAGAGAATGTATCTTCCTAGCAAAGAACAACAATGAATGTTCATGGAAAAGTTGTTTTTGCAACTGTTTTCAGCAAGAGATGGACAGACAGATGAGATGGTTCATCCAGTCACCTTTGTTGAAAGTGGCTGTGTTGAAGGGGGGGAGGCGCTGTCTCCAAATAATCTTCGACAATCCAACAGCACTTGGCCAGGTGTGCAGAGGTAAAAATAAATTGTTTTGAACTTCTCACACACTTTCCATTGTTTTTACACAACTACCACTTTTAGCGTGACCAATCGGATGCAATGCTGGGAATGCCACCAAGAAAAGCTTGTGTTCGCCACCGCGTATGTGAAACATTATCGTGTCTCGTCCATGACTTTAACACTTTTGCCTTCGAATGTGGCTGCCTTCTACATTTTAGTTAATAGGGTACCACAGTGTTTTCAGTGAGAGATTTGATTTATGTAAAGCTTCAACATTTTCATATTGGGTTAAAGTTACCAGAACATGATAGTTAGCGATACCAAACACCAAATACAGTTGGAATAAGCTTTGCGTCCAGGAGTCAAAGAGATGACATTTATTGTGTTTCGCTCAGGGGTGCGCTTGACTTGGAACACTGGTATTCCAAGCTGTGTTTTTTACTTTAAACATATGATTTTCTAATCACAGGACTATCTCTAACCGTCCAGCCTCTGGCAGTCCGCAATGTGCTAAGAAACTACAACTAAATCCTGGATTATGTATGTCTATGTAAATGTTCGACATCGAAAATGTGTTCCTTGATGCATTTAAAAAGAAAAACAACACCCACCTAACCTACACCTGCTGTATTCAACTGGTACAGGGACAAGTGTGTTTCTCGAGGTAGCACTTGAAAGATCCGCCTGAATCGACCCACAATCCTCTCTGATGTTCTCAAGCACACAAACACTACCAGCGCAGAGCAGATGAAACCCCTCAGACCATTACCACACACACTAAACACTCCATTTCTCACCCTGGTGCAGCATCCTGCCTACTCCAGCAAACTTCATTGTACACACACACACACACACACACAGAGACACACAGATAGGGGAGGCTATAGAGGGCAGAGGAAGCCTGTTCTATCACCAAATAAACAAACTATCTCTCTCCAACAGAGCCGTATAAGAGAAGCCTCACAGCATGGAGTAACGAAAAGAAACCCACAGCTGCAGACAGAGGTGTGAAAATGGAAATGATAAGGCACTTGCAATGGGTCTTGTGAGGGAGGAGTTGTTCCCATTAATTTTCAAGTCTTGCCATTAAAGACGGAAAACGTTTTACCATTGTTATTTGGCATGTCGTGGACTAATTCACTGCATCCTTTTTGGTTGTTCTAGAAATGGCCCACAGTGAGCAGCTCTACTTACCCACAAGCCTGTCAATGCAGGAGCCCTGCTCAGCCTCAAACCGGATAAATACATTTTAATGTGTAGGATAATGAGTTAACTAGTTGGGTTCTACATTTGACACGTCAAAGTTGACAAAGTCAAATGGATATTCAGTTAAGTGCTAGTGTGACATTTTTAAGTTTTCTCACAAATCTGCAGTTTGCTCTGATAACGGTGGCAGTACCGAGCCAAATAATGTGTATTTCGTAAAGACTTGATTAAAAAATGTACACGCCAGTGGTTAAATAAAGGATTCTCATTTCTCTGTCTGAAATTACCACTATCGCTCGTACATTTCAACCAGCGCAGCTAGCTTTAGTGAAGTTAGCATGTTTGGCTAACTTATACAGGACCTGAGTTGGCGTTTTTTCCGAGGCCAGACTCATTTCTTGTTCAATTAAATGTTTCTTAATTAACCCTTGTGTTGCCTTCGGGTCAATTTGACCCGATTCAATGTTTCACCCTCCTGTCACCTTTATATTTACTAACATATTTTACCCTTGAGGTCAATATGACCCCAGCTATTAAAATCTCCAGAAAATTATTAGAATTAATATTGTTTTCCAAGTTTAAGTGTGAGGTACTTTATGTTTGTTTGTTGACTCCCGAAAGAACACCGACATTAAACATTGAATCGGGTCAAATTGACCCGAAGGCGACAGGAGGGTTAAATATTGAATCGGGTCAAAATGACCCGAAGGCAACACAAGGGTTAAAGGTTCAAGGTTCTCGTTTTAAGCTTGAAAACATTCCAAGTCAAAATCCAAACCATGAAGTCAACATCAAACAGCCCAGTTAGCTTTAAATTTGCAGTTTACCTGAGAAAAAATGACTGTTTAGTTTGAGAGAGGACGATGAAAGAAACCACCATCCAACCAGCCGCCAATAAAACATGTTCACGTTGAACATTAAATAAATTGAGGCTACATCTGCGCTTTCAAAACTATAACATCTTAAATATTAGCCAATGTCATTCTATATGGTCAACAATGTTGACAGGTTTTTACTGCCACAAGATGACAAATATTCTTAATTTTACCTAATCAACATGAGAACTTTACGAACTCTAACATAAGTGAGATCCAGTGCCATAAAATAAATTCAAATGGTTATCAGCAACAGACTTAATTGCTTTCCTCAGTGATAACATTTTCTAATGGGATTTGAAGATTAGTTAGAGCTGTATCAACATGAGGAAGAGCTCCTTTACAGTTGAGTTGATGAGAAACAGTGTTCACCCTCCATTTCTTCTGTGATGGAGCCAACACAGCTGTGTATTGCTTGACAGTGTCTGCAAAGAGCTGCAGCAGCTCTTACCTTCTATAACCTGCAGGGCAGCGGCCAACCAACACAGCACGACTGGATGCAGGGCGAGAGACCACCTGAGGAGACACATCAGTCACATAAATTGCATTTTATAAAGACTAAAGACATCAAAAACAGGTTTAAAAAGTATCAACAAATTAATAAAAGAAAGCTGAAGAGATGTTGCTACATTGTTGGTCCTCTCTGAGCTGAAGTGAAGATATGAAATGGATGGTGAAGTCAGGTAGAGTCCACTCTGCTTTCTTTACGCACAGAAAAGGTTGAATTGACTTACCCTTGAAACATTTTAGCGAGCAAAGAAATAAAAATCCAGGTTTGGACGTGAACTCCAAGTGCATGTGTGTGATGGAATTGTGGCAAACTCCGTGGTCCCTCTGCCTCACTGTGTCAGACCTGAAGTCACACTGCTGCTCTCTCTCTCTCTCTCTTTCCCTCTTTCTCTCTCTCTCTCTCTCTCTCTCTCTCTCTCTCTCTCCCACAGTACAAAGGCTCTCTCAGTTCTGAGCTGAGTTACTCTCAGACCCACTGAGTTTGGAAATTTGACTCTCTTAAAGGAAAAAATGAAGGAAAAACTCCCCCTGACTCACTGAGTGGACCCTCTCTCCTAACCTGCTGCTGGACTCAAGTTATTTTACATAATGACATCATGTAAATGTATGTTTAACTCCTCACGGGGGTGCCATTCCAACTGTGAAACGTGCAGCTAATATTAGACTGAGATTACATTTCCCCAGAACACCAAAATCAATAAATCAATAGTTCTGCGCTTTAATCAGTCCGAGATGAAAATTATTTCAGGCCATTCTAGTCACACTCTGGCACAAACACTGATTTATTTTTATTTTTATAATGCACAAATACCCATAAGTCTTGTGTTCTGACAGTTATTTTACATTTCACATCAGGGTAAAGAAGTCCCTTTAAGTGCTGAACTTCTGTCCCCAAGCATCAGGGGTCAACAAGATCTGAGGGAGTCTCAGGGAAATTATCCATGTTGTGATGTTAACACCCCACTATTAGCACATGCTGGAATGATAATGGCTCAGAGAGAAAATAAAAGGTACCCCCCCCCCACACACACACACACATACCACCCACCCACCCCACCCCACCCCACCCTCTGTCCTCACGGACTGCATTCCGTTCTTAACTAAGCCACTTGTGTTTTCCCTCTTTAGCCGTCTCCCAGATTAAGCTCTCAGACATAAGTGGAAGAGAAGAAAACACTTTTTAGCAAAGTGCAAGCTGTGGGATGATGATGATGATGATGATGATGATGATGATGATGATGATGATGAATGTCAATTTGTTGGTATTTGGGTCAGAAAACAAACATTTGTTTGTCTTTGTTACACATTTGTTTTCCAAATATAATTTTGTTTGGGTCATTTTAGTCTGTTCAGTTCTATTCAATTCAATTCAGTTTATTTTGTATAGCCCAATATCACAAATTACAAATGTGCCTCCTACAATCTGTACACATAGACCCTGTCCCAGGACCTCACATCGGATCAGGAAAAACTCCCAAGAAAAAAGAAGAAAAAAAAACCTTTCACGGGGTAAAAAAGAGAAGAAACCTTGAGGAGAGCAACAGAGGAGGATCCCTGTCCAGGATGGACAGAAGCATTAGATGTCATGTAGACAGAAGGAATCATTACAGAGTAACTACACATTCAATGAATATGACAGAGCGTATGAATAGTTGGTAGTAGTCATGGACCACGATCCAGACCTCCATGATCCATCAGGCAGATGGAGGTAGAGAGGAGGAGTGGGTGGGGCACATCACCAGGGCCATGGCATCAGACCCAGCCAGGTCCAATGGACCCTATGAGACGTGAAGTCACAAGGACTCCGGAGAGGAAGCGGAGTTAATAATGTGCAATGGAGAGATGAAAATTCATCCATAAGGAGAGAGAGAAGAGATAGGTGCTCAGTGTATCTTAAAACGTCCCCCAGCAGTTCTAGATTTAAGTAATTTTAAAGGGGTAATAAACCCCTCTCTACAGTATAGGTTGTACCCTCTCTGTTTCGGCTCGTATTGCGTGCTCTTACCGTTCAAGACAGATGCAATTGTTTTATTTCGATGAGATCTTTCTTAAATTTGGAGGCATGTCAGGTTGAGATAATCACACCCGCAAGCTGATATATACTGTATATATACTGTATATATATATACACACATGTATATCAGCCATGGCCCTGTTGATGCTCCGCCCACTCCTCCTCTCTACCTCCATCTGCCTGATGGATCACGGAGGTCTGGATCGTGGTCCATGCCTACTACCAACTATTCATACACTCTGTCATACTCATTGAATGTGTTGTAACTCTGTAATGATTCCTTCTGGTCACATGACATCTATTGCTTCTGTCCATCCTGGAGAGGGATCCTCCTCTGTTGCTCTCCTGAAGCTTTCTTCCCTTTATTTTCCCCGTGAAAGAGTTGTTTCTATTTCTTGGGAGTTTTTCCTGATCCGATGTGAGGTCCCAGGACAGGGATGTCTATGTGTACAGATTGTAAAGCCCTTTGAGGCAAATTTGTAATTTGTAAAATTGGACGATACAAAATAAACTGAATTTAATTGAAATATATATGCATGCTTGTGCCCTTCATGATCTTATAATATCTGAGCCAGGGCCAGTAGAGGACATCTCTCATGCATGCTGCACTTCCGTTGAGCTGAACTCATAATATAATTCGATTGTGCAAATCTGTGGATGTTAAAACCAAATTTGAATTAAGATACAAACCCATCTTTTTATTTTTTTATGTGCATCCTGGCCACCACACAAGATTCCCATCAAGGAAATAATAATGCTTGACAGTGAGCAGGACAGCACAGCATGTAGCAGAGATGCAGTGGCGGGCCGTGGGCCTGGGGCCTGGGCCTTCAGTGAGGTCCTACACAGTCCCACCCGAATTAATCCACCTCTTATTACTATCATTATAATGCCATGGCTCTAGACCAGGGCTGCTCAATGCGTCGATCGCGACCTACCGGTCGATCGCGGCGTAGTATTGGTAGATCGTATGACATTAAAAAAAATTGGCCCGCCCCCGTCATTTTCTCTATAGCACGTCTTTGTTCATTTATTAAACTAAACAGCCATCTGATGTTGATCGTATCTACACAACAGCATGTCATTTCTCTCGGCTCTCCGTCTCGCGCGCTGCAGAATGCGCGCATCTGGACGGAGAAAAAGAAGAAGAAAAAAGTCACTTGCACTAGTTTGTTCACTAAACAGGGCATTGTCGCACCCAAAGCAGTTTCACCGTGATGATAAAGACACATAACTATTCACTGAAAATAAAAGAAAGAAAACAAATAATTTGCAACATAGGCTATTTGCCATTTTATTTTGTGCCAAACATACATAGTCCTACACATTTAATAAAAAATAGAATACATTGTAGCCTATGCCTACTCACCGAAGACTGATTATTTGAACACAAAATCCATCCTTCTTTCTTTCCTCATTGTGGGTTGAAAAAACAGCTTTGTAGTCCGCGAATTAATTCCTTTATCAAATTCAGTTTCTTAGTTCTGAGGTTTTGCATCTACCTGCCCATAGACCCCGCCTCTCAATATTGGTAATCCAATCAAAAAACGTGCACGCCCTCCGCCTGCTCGCTGCTCCTGTGCCGGTTCCGGGGCCTTCTAGAAGGCCTAGAGGAGCCAACTCTAAAGCTGATTGGTTGACACAACATTGTCATTCCCATTCACTTGAAGCTACTAGCGCCCGCAATGTTGATTCTGAAGGCCTAAGGGCAGATTTTAGCCCCCTGGCAACACACGATGGCTGAATATGATTGGATAAAAGATCTAACATAAAGACCAGCCCTCCAAATCTCAACCTGGGGCTGGCAGCAGCGCAACCAAGAGGAACGCTATGAAATTAAGAGAATAACTCTTACTCTGGGAAATAATTTAATACATATTTGTGGGGAAATATATTTAGAAAAAAATATATATTCTGATGATGTTTAGGCCAGCAGAGAAGGCCTTGCTGGCCCTGACGGCCCGCCACTGCAGAGATGTAGCTCAGACACTGATTAAAGCACCAGACCTAGGTTGTTTTTGTTGTTGTGGTTCTGAGCGTGCTGTCCCAACTAACCGCTCAAACAGGAAACCATTTATCCAATGCCACAGTAGCTTCAGGATAGCCTTTGTTCTTGTGTGCAACGGTACAATTATGATTTTGGAATGAGATTCTAGCTTGGCTCTCATCTGGGTCAGACTGGAACGTATTCCATCGGACAAAAGAATAAAATAAATCACCTTCTGGTATGCCACAATAGGAAATCAGCACATTTTAATGATGGATACAAACATTCAAGTTTTGATGCGTGACGGCTCAGTTACCAGCATGCATCATCGTTTCTTGGGAGTTTTTCCTGATCCGATGTGAGGTCAAAGAGGTCAAGGATGTCGTATGTGTACAGATTGTAAAGCTCTCTTGGACAAATTTGTAATTTGTGATTTTGGGCTATAGAAAATAAAACGTAATCAAAACATAATAATAATAATAATCATAGTGATCTAAATCTCACCAAACACTGATCGAGTTTCATTTCTTTTGTCTCACAACTTCCTGCTTTGACATTTTCTCGCCTCTTTGTGTGTCAACATCTTTCATGTCATTTTATGGGAGTTTCTCTGAATAAACAGACTCAATTGTTGACAGGCACAAATGGTACCTTATGTACAGATAGATATGGACACATTGTATTTTTCTCCGGATTTGTTGTTGATGCCGTTATTTTGCCGAATGGCTAACAGCGCAGTACAGAATCCCATTATATGTTGAAACAAAACACATACAATATACGTCTATATATGGGTCACAAATAAAAACAATAAACTTCTCAAATCCACCCCTTACTGCGCTGTCGAACAAATAGCAGATCAGTCCTACGTTCACATATTTAAATGTGATAATATGCATTCTTTTGGGGTGCAGACATCAATAAAGTGGTGGTCATTTTGGGAAGATTATCTTCCTGAACTAAAAAGGGTAAGTATCATAAACTTGAGCCAACTTTTCTGCACAAATCAGAATTTCCAAAATAGGGAAACATTCTCATCGCCTATTTATTCATGGGTCAGTGTGAAGCTTACTTCCGGGGGGGGGGGGGGGGGGGGTTGGCCTGCAAACATGTCATATTCGCAGTTAAAGGAAAATGATTTGCCCCCTCAGAGAGTTGGAAGCAAATGAAGCGGCAGCACGGTGGCTCAGTGGTTAGCACTGTCGCCTCACAGCAAGAAGGCCCTGGGTTCGAATCCCGGTCGTTCCAGGTCCTTTCTGTGTGGCGTTTGCCTGTTCTCCTCGTGTCTGCGTGGGTTTACTCCGGGTACTCCGGTTTCCCCCACCATCATAAAGACGTGCACCGCAGCCTCACCCCGGTTCGTATGGATTTGAATGAATGTTGGTGGTGGTCGGAGGGGCCGTAGGCGCTGATTGGCTGCCACGCTTCCGTCAGTCTGCCCCAGGGCAGCTGTGGCTACTGATGTAGCTTACCACCACCGGGATGACTGTGTGTGTATGACTACTGGACTCTGGACTGTAAAGCGACTTCGAGTGTCTAGAGAAGCGCTATATAAAATAAATGATTATTATTATTATTATAAAGGAGGTGTCATGACCAGACTTTCCACTGACGCATAACGCCATCTTCTTATACAGCCTGATATATTATATCCCAAATGACTGTTTTCTCTCCACCACATTTAAATACCCAGCCTGAGGCTGAGAGGAATGCCTCGGCGGTCTGGTTCTCTCGCTCGCGGCCTGAACATTTAACCATTGTTCTGCCTGCAGAGTTAATTGCCGCAAAGGCGACATTTACACTTTGCCAAATGGATAATTGCAATCAGATGCAAACTAAAGGGGCTAATATAACTTAACTGCAACACGTTAAGGGTGTGTTTGAGCTGTGATATAATGTAAGTGATGGCGCCATCAGCGGCCGTAATCAGCGGCCGCAATCCTCTCTGTTAATTCGCTCATCAGAGTTCTGTATAGTCTTGGTTTTTTGTTGCTCAGTTTTTTTTAACTCTATGTACTAATGCCTAAATATTTTGCACCAATACAAACACTAAAGTCAGATACATTGTTAACTCAACAAAAATCAACAAAAATCACAAAAGTTGCATCTTTCCTTGCCTTCTCATGTTTTTGTTTTATGTTCGTTATGGTCTGTCAAGGGACTACAGATGCAAATTTGCTGTAGCTACAATCTGGTACAGTGCATCAAATTGTTACATTTTTGTGTTCACTGTACATGGTCTCTTTTAAGTAAAGATAATGGTAACATTTTTTTTTTAAAGTTTGCCCTTGGACTGCCCCACAGTGATCAATGGCATTTTGGCTTCTGATGCAGTGACCTGAGGCAAACGCTCTAAATATAATAACTTACAAACATGACCAACTTGAAAAACGGCTCTTGTCATACATTGATAAGGTTCAGATACTGAGATAAATAAAAAGCACTATGTTTGCAACCGCCATTGGAGCCGATGAGCCTGTAACCAGCGACAACAATTGGTGGAATGCTTAAAAAGGACAAAACACACTTCAACTCAGGAATGAACATCTCCCCAGTGCAACCACACAGTAGTCATTTTTTACAGTGTACAGAGTCAGTTAGGGAGCCCCTGGAAGAAGGGGTGCAGAGATCCTTCCGTGGCCCCAGACGCTGAACTGAGCTCAGGCTGTGCTGCAGGTAGATCACGGGCCTCCGGCCTCCTCCGAGAGAGTGAGAGGCAGTGTACTATACTTCCTCTGTCTGACATCTTTGCCCATTATAAATCTCAAAGTCCTGCCTTTTCCCTCCACCAACAGTCCTCTGGGGTTCCACTGGCCAACAGTGTTTTCATCCAAAAGGATTCAGAACCTCTTGGCACTACGAGTAGATGGTGATGACCTCCCGACCCCCTCCACGAACTAACAGGACGCGGTCCAGGCCGTCCATCAGGACCTCCAGGAACTCCATATCTGTGAGGCACATTCTGGTTAAGGACATTATGCACATTACAGCAACACTTGCTGCTATTATTCAGATTAATTCGCTTTTTACAGTTTTGAAAAACTCAAATTATGGGTGGGAAAATTGTTTTCCTTCAATGATGGAATCTACTCGAGAACTGTACTCAGATTTGATGTGCTTGTACTCTACTTGAGTATTTTCATTTGATGTTTCTTTGAACTTGCACTTCACTGCATAGTTGGTCTAAATTGTTGCAACACTTGAAGCAAATCATTTTTGTATAAGTTTATTTTCAATCAACCTAAATAAAATAGTTAGTCATTTTGGGTAATACATTTATTCAATTAAGATTATGAAGAGAGTTAAATGAGACTATTGATAGCACTCTAATGTATTCTAAGTGAGAAGCTACAGTATGAATGTGTCCGAAGTAAGAAAAAAATATATGCCTTTGTTTTGCAAAACAATTTGGAAACGGCTAGCCTGGCTTTGTCTTAAGGTAAAAATATCTACCTTTTTGGTTTTCGTTTGTTGCACATAACCAACAATATGGATTAGACACAATAGATATCCCAGGTATCATGTATTTATATGATGAATCATTTGTACTGGATTTGGGGTTACAGTAAGATTATCCACATACTGTTTTTCAACTATTCTTTTAATACCCAGGTGTCAAACACAAGGCCAAATCATTCCCGCCACGGCGGCTTGAAATGCAAAAAGAAATGTTGCTTTTATTTTGAAGGTCATTTTTTCTGCAGCAGAGTGCCGTCTGTTCGCTCTCCTGCATGCTGCGCTCACACCAAGAGAGAAGCGAACTCTTTACGTGCATTTGATCTTTGATACAGTAATGTGGGTTATAATAAATATATAACATTTAATTGGATTTATGTTATACGACTGCAACAAATTTGCTTATATATATATTTTGACATTTATAGAAATGCATGTACAATTTTTGTACAATTGAATAAACAATAATCAAATGCAAATAAAGTTATTTCACAATATGTTTGGGAGTAGTTACAATCATAAAGTGTTAATGTTACAACCGGCCCTTTGAGGGCAGCCATGATGCGGATGTGGCCCACGGTGAACATTAGTTTGACACTCCTGCTTTAATGCGTCAAACGTTCTCTGAATAACTGAACGACTTGTTCTCTGATTTGCGGAAAACCCAAGGATACAGTTGCTGTCCCCTTTCTTGTTCTTCGGTGGGCCCGGCATGTTGAGCAAGACCAGCTGCGAGTCGCGGGACTTCTTGAGCACGACCTCGTTCAGCTTCACGGCCGTGTGCATCCTACGCACGTTGGACTGGTTGCTGCATTGGACCACAGACATTAAAGAGAGCGTCGGTTATCCTAATATTTTTTCTCAGGACGATAATCTTACGATTAAACTCCAGGAAGCACAGCATGAGTGGCGGGGGGATATAATGATCTTAGAGGCAAATGCGGCTTTCATATTTGTCTTCATGCAGCAACATACAAACAGAACTGGTGATCTACGTTCACAAAAGCATGCACAGAGAACGAAGACATGCAAACAAGAAGCAAAAGATACACTTACAGATTCTCCCACTCGCTGGAGGAATGGATGAAAAAAGAAAAACATATCCAACATTAGCACAATAATAAGGGCTGCTCTGGAATTATCATTTTTAGATGATCTATAGATGCAGGAAGGTCTTGGATAATTAGAGCTCCTCTGTCGTCAAACAGGATGAGCAAATGAAATGATAAACTGCAAGCTAAAAGCAAAATGATTGAATGCACTTAAGAAGACCCTTGAATAATACGATGGGATGTGTAAATTGTTCGAAGCCCCGCCCATCTCATCATGCCCAGTTGGAGCGGGCTGATGGAAGGCTCCGACTGGCCAGTCTGCGTTCAAGGGGCGGGACTTAGTGAAGATGGCAGGACAACAATTAGAAATTTGCCACGAGTAGTTCTTGCAGCATATTTAAATACATTACAACACATGTAACTACAGATGAAAAATAGCCTCTTGGCTAACTCTGGCACATTTACTGCAATGTTTTTATCAATGTGCACTGTCCCTTATTAAATAAACCATTTAAATAAAATTATTATTAAAGTGCAATACATTAAGATAATAATAAAACATTGAACCCAACAAAGAATTAATAGTGGTTTGTGTAGTATATAAAGTAATGTTTAAGCTACTCACGGCCTCATGTTGAAGAGGTCTTTAACGTCCATGCCTTCTCTGTGTCTGTTCCTCTCGTTGACCAGTTTCTCTTTGGTCCAGGTCATTTGGACACGGTTCGGCGGTGCACCTGCATCTCTGTCATTGGTTGCGGAATGAGACGCCGTATTCCGATCGTGGATCAACTGGGCCTAAACCCAGACGATGAAAAAGACAGTTTAAAAAAAGAAAAGAACACTATAAGACACATTCTCGTACTTCTCTAACTTCTCGTAAAAAATGTTTTTTATCTCAATTCAAAACCGTTCTCCTAAAGGCTCGACTTAAAAACATCCAACTGATTCGACGTTTCCGTTCAGCAGCATCCTGTATTTTTCTTTGCATTTTTTTTTCACATCTTAACCTCAAAGCATATTGTTGTTGCAAATATGTCATTATGTGGGATGTTCAAACATGACCAGAAGAGGATACGAGTACAAATTATTTCGAGTTATATTTTGACATGCAGGTAAAGTACACAGAAAAACACACTGTCTCCTCGATCAATGTGAGCCATTTAAAAAATATTTACAGTATAAATATAATATAAAGTATTCCAAAATTTAAAAAGAGTCATTTAAAAAGAATCAAGTGAAATCTTCTGAAACACTGAAATGTAGCATATCTAAAGTGCCTTTGTCACAACAATAAATGCAAAATCCAATGAGTCTCATCCAGGTATCTGTGTATACTTCCTCTTTTTAGTTTTTGGGGCGGCTGTAGCTCAGTGGGGTAAGGGGGTCGTCCTGCAACCCCAAGGTTGTCGGTTCGATCCCGGCTCTCCCCATTAGTTGCAAGTCGAAGTGTCCTTGAGCAAGGCACTGAAACCCCAGTTGCTTCCCGGGCGCATCATTGCAGCCCACTGCTCCTTAATAACTAAGGATGGGTTAAATGCAGAGAACTAATTTCCCCTTGGGGATTAATAAAGTATATATCCTATCCTATCCTATCCTTACCTGGATTGTTCAAATCTATACAAGCACGACTATAAAATAATGTATATTCCTTAATGCTAACCTTCTAGTATCATACGTCAGATAACTCTTCACCTTAGCCAAGAAAAGAAACCACACAGGCTTCATACACATTTTGACCAATGGATTTACCTGACTTTTCCATAACTATAAAGCAAATTTCCATGACCAAACATTTTGTTCTCGGTGCAAATATGAAAAAGTGAGAACATTTAGTATTTAAACTAACAATGAGAATTCCAAAGCATACAGTATACCGTAACCTTACATGACACAAATATGCAGAGCATATACAGCTTATATTTTTTAGATTTTGAGCGTCATTCTTTTAAAATTATATTAATTATTTAAAACTCAGCGTAAATGCACATATGAATATAAAACATTACCATTTCCCCCCCCTCCCCCAAGACTTTTCATGGACAGGTTCAAAGGTAAACAACAGCAGATCACGAGACTCCTCTCGTGATCTGCAAGCACGACTATGGGTTGAGGATAGCTGTATCAGTTTAGTATTTTATAGTTTGGTATAGCATGTCTACATGTGTTTTAATGTGTAACAATTACACCTAAATATTTCAAAATAAAATATATACTTTTGAGTGCATACTATTTATAGTGTAGTTTTGCATCAATGTTTACAATGTTTTTTATTTTTTTTATTTCAGAGTTGTGCATAGCTCTTATGTTTATTTTGGTGACACAATTTAAATTTCAATTGACCCTTCGCCAAGTCCCGCCCTTCAAATGCAAACCAGCCAATCACAGGTAATGTGATGTTTCACTTTACACTGTGATCTGTAGGATTTAGCGTCTACCTTTATTCTTTTTACTTGTTCTTTTTATACTGCTGAATCAGTTAGACATCATAATATAATCTTCAAACACATATTGTTTGGTTTGCTTCTCTCTAAAAATCTTTTTTTTCTTTTCCAAAAAATTTGATCATATTTATTCAGGGAGCTTGTGCAGTCATGATGCAGCAGGGGGCGGGGCTTAGCAAAGGCTCAGAAACCACTTTTCCTTGAACTCTGTGGAAAACGTCATGGGTTTAAGGAAAGATGGGAAGGAGAATTTATGAGGAGTTAGATATTACGTAGTTATGAGGCGATAGCCAGCGGATGTTAGTGACGTCGGTCTGCAGCGGTGAAACCACAATGTTCCGGAGATGGACAAAAAAGAGCATCTCAGATACTTCGCCTGTGTCATCACGACATGAACAACCCGGTTCATAGTATGACTTCATTAACGAGGTTGGAATAGAAGTGAAAAATAATAATAGAGTGAAACCAAGGGATTGTCACAGAATGAACTAAGTCTCATTGTTCAGTTTCAGATATGCCGAATTAAATATGTGCCCCCACTAACAACGTCTCATATCCCTTTATTGTTTTAAGGATTATATGCTGATTATAATCTGATCATAAGAATACGCATTAAACACCACACAAATCGGTGTGACCTGGACGTGTTGACTTGATGTGGTTTTAAAATTGTAATGTGACAAAATAGTTCATTCAAAAGATGATAATCATAAACATGACTCAGACTGAAGAGCTTGTTCAGTTTAACACTTTTATCAAAGCTTCTCTAACTTAAGTCTCATAAAAGAATGAGGCTGCAGTACAACACCAGAGAGAGAATATTTAAACACATCAGTTTTTTCACTTTTCAGCAACAGCAAAGAAACAACGTAGTTTGCCAGCAGGTTTAACAGATTATTAAAAGTATTTTCAGGTATAGCAACGGATATTCATATGATCTGCGTTTGTCGGTCATGATCATTTGTTCTCGTGGTGAGTTGCTTTAAATGTTACCACGAAATGATCTCCTTTCCTTTTGTAAAGGAAGATCCAGTTTAGCCGATGCCAAAGAAGCTAAATAAAGAAGCATTGAAGCTCCTTTCCTTTGCATTGAGAGAGAATTCGACCAGCACTTATCATGGCGGCCACTTCGAAACTTCGGGTCATTTCCGCGAGTAACCTTCCTAACCTAAAAGGAATATTCGACCACAGCCCGAGGGTTACGTACCTCTCTCTCCCTCTCGGTGCGGGACAGCTGCATCTGTTTGAGCAGTTGAGACCTCTGCTCCATCACCAGTGTCTTCTCATAGGTGAAGGCTGAGATGTCGCTTTCATGCTGTACGGACACACAGAATAGATTTGTAGTCACTCTGGTGAGGCTGATGTTCTCATTGAGGGTCGTTTAGAGAAACAGATAGCCTTTCTGTATCTTAACCTAGGGCAGTGGTTCTCAAACTTTTTCTGTCATGCCTCACTTTGTTTGTGCCCAACGCTCCAACAAAATTGTGACTAAATGGTCCATGCTGAATAGATATTGAAATAACAACTTGGTGTGACTCCTCCATTTAGTGCCTTTTCCAAGAAGCAATCACTTTGGTACAACAATGCAAATAAAGTTGTGCAAAAAAGCACTCATATTTGGCAAATGGCTTATTGTGGCTGCAATTAACATGTTTGGCATGGAATATATTTTCAAGATAATAACAATAAGTGCAACCTGTGAACAACTAAACAAACCAAGTTCAAATATTTGAGTTTTACACTAAAACTCTTTTCAAAAGAATGACGTGCAAAACAAAATCAGTGCAGGTATGTGTGAGCCATCAAGTTGTACCAGTTTTAATTAAAATTCACTCATATTCTCAAAATAGTCAATATTCCCTTGATCAAGTGTGCTGACCCCATCTCAGCTTCAGTGAAACCTGATCTTGTCTGCAGCTGAGGAAGGTGCTTGAAGAAGATAAAGATTTAATTCATTCAGCTTTCCAAATATGTCACTGCCAATTTCATCAGAAATTATTCATCCGCAAACTTAATCATTCTAATTGAATAAATAAATTTGACTCCAGAAAGTATATTTAAGACCAAATAAATGATAAACTGAGTCCACCTCCTCTTTGCAGAATACTATGTGTACAATTTAAATTGCATTGTCCTGTCCTTTATGGCATATGGCATCATATGACGGATGTTTATTGTCACAACACGTTTCCTCGTGAGAGGCACTGAGCTTCACTGTGAAACAGCTGAAGGCTCCCGTCTCCTCACAGAGCAGTTGATTTTATTTTCCCTTCTGCCAAATGTCTCTCCGTTGTACTCAGCTACACGTGAGTCGCAAAGGATCTTGGACGTTGCGATTGTGCATGCGCAAGCGTAACCTGTCAACGCCGTAAACGTAACATCACATTTACACATACTTTTGTAATATGTGAAATTCTCCCCACTGCCCCAGAGTCCCATCTGTAATACCTCGGCGCCCCACTTGAGGGGCGTGCCTCACAGTTTGAGAACCACTGCCCTGGGGTCATGTAGGACCACCACCACTTGACTCAACAATCATGAGACATTTTAGGATACACTAAGCACCCCCTCTTCTCTCTCTCCTAATGGATGCATTTATATATCTCTATCACACATTATTAACTCTGCTTCCTCCCCGGAGTCTTTGTGGATTGGACCTGATACCTCCTGCCTGGTGGGCCGGCCTCCTGTCATGGCCCTGCTGATGCGTAATTTGTGATATTGGGCTATAAATAAACTTAATTGAATTGAATAAGATACCAAAAGGAAATGACTGAATATCAAATTCTCTCACCATTTCTACCACCTCCACCACAGCATCCAGACGTAGATGGTAGAGAAACATCTGGAGATCCTTCTTCATCTGGATGGAATTGTCCTCCATATGGGCCACCGTGAAGATTCGCATTTTACATTTCCTCCACACCTGCAGAGATAAGAGATGGATCAGCTGATGGTTACACGCAGCTGATCGGCCAATCCAAAAGCACTAAATCCTGACTGCTTACTTCAGGAGGGACACGTGAGCAGGACACTTTCAGCAATCAATTTTAATTATGCACACAATAAAATCTGTTTTAAAAGGGTATGGTTTTAAATAATCTAAAAGGGAAAAGACAATTTAGACAACACACACACACACCTTGTGTTGACTCAGTAGAAATGGGAGCAGCATGAGCAGTCCACCATCGTGTACGATCCACCACACATCGATGGTTCCCTCCTTCAGACGATCTTGGTTGCCAGGGAAATGGTCGATGTTCTTGGCAACCAGCAGAGCCTGTTGGGCCGCCGTCGTCTCTCTCACCGTTTCTGCAGAAAGAGAGAGAGAGAGAGAGAGAGAAAGAGGTCAGGGGTCTGTGTTTTCCCCTCAACTCTTTCCACGATTGTTTTTTAATTTTGCCGCACACTTCATGCATTTTACCAATGAAGTTCCTCCTCGCGGAGGCGTCCCGGGCCTCAGTCCAACCCGTGGGCCAGGCCATCAGGACGGCGTTGTGTTTCATTCCTCCCAATCCCGCTGACTGGATGAGCAGGGAGAAGCCGTCTCGCAGGTTGGAAGACACCACAACGTGGGAGAAACCCTTCATCTTCTCTGCTGCCATGGTCGCTTTCAAGTTCTGAAGTGGCGGGAGGAAAGGGAGGAGGGACAAGGCACAGGGAAACGGTTTCAGGTAAAAAAAATTGGGGATTTAGATGTAAATTGAAGGTGTGCTGAATTATCAGGGTTTACACCGATGCTTGTCTTGAACATGACATTGAGTTTATATAAATTGTTTTCTAAAACTTTTAATGAGAGATATAAACACACTGAAGCAGGACTAACGATGACTTTATTGTATTTGTGGCGTAGTAGCTTACATTAAAAAAAGCATCCATCTGTCCTCACTCAGGACTGAATTTGACACTTTTACAACTTGATCATTTATTCATATACGTTGTGTTTTCAGCTTGTTCTACTGCCCCCAAGTGGCCAAAGAGAATATTTTAAATGCAGCTTCAAAATGTATAAAACACCTCCACAATCAGCTCGCTAGGATTTTTTTAAACTGAAATTTAAAAAGATAAAAACGGACAATTAATAAAATGTTGCAGTAGAGTCCCAGACTTTTGTAAAGAGAGTCATGTAGTACACATATTTATTTCACCTTGTTTATAGTTTTCTAAATGCATATGTACTTATTTTGCATATTATATCACTTTAAAATGGTTGTAGCTGCATGATAAATGATATAATATACACTTTATACAGTACACCTGTCAGCATGTGATTCAACTACAACTGTTCATCTCAGTAATCAACATGGATCAACAATTGACATGTTTACAAAAAACTAAAGTTCTTCAAAAAATTACAATCTATGTCTGTTTGCTGCTGTGGATTTTACAAGTGTGCCTAATAACGTGGCTACTATGGGTATAGGTTTAAATGTAAATTATCACAGCATTACATCACTGTGCCAGCAGCCGAGGCCAGATTGGGGACAGCTGCCACAATCACTTTTAAAGTTTGCACGCAGAGGACTGAACAAACCTTCTCTCCCGTCTTGGCTTCGTTTCCCCGGGTCATGAAGGTTCCCTCCAGGACCGAGCTGACGATGGTCAGCCCCTTTCCCGCTTTGAGCTGCGTCGTGAATGACAGGAGGCGAGGGTGCTTCACCCCCAGGTCGGAGTCCAACTTACACAACACCAGCAGCTGAGGCCTGAAGACCGAGACAAAATGTCAGTAGTAGAATACAAAGGGGTGAATAAGCATTAAGAATAACATATTACAAATCTATTGTTCTACTAAAAGGGCCAGTTTGACTCGTCACAGTGTGTTTACATGTCTTGTCACTACTAGACAAATCCACCTGAATCCGAGACTGAAATGTGCCCATTTGCTCCCAAAGCACATGATTGTTTGCATTATATTTTGCACAGATTTTTATTTTTAGACCTACAGGGAAAGTTGCTTTGGAAGAAATCCAGGCATGAAAAGAAATTAAGACCCTACCCTTTGGAAAGCAAATCATAACGCACACTCACCTCCAGTTTTTGGTGTGGAGCGGCACTTCCTCCAGGCGGATGAGAGCGTAGCGTGCTGCATTCAGGGACAGACCTCTGATCCCATCTCCCCATTCCTTCACTGCCCTGCAAAACCACACAAAAAAGTCCAAAGCGGGCCTTGTTTCACCTCGTTCCCAAACGCGACACAATAAATTGAGACCTTCGCAAGCGACAGACTCACCCTCTGTACTCAATGTACTTGTAGAGACAACCGGCTATCACCATGGCAACCAGGGCGTAGTACCAGGAGGAGATGAACATGAGAGAGAGACACAGGCTCATCCCCAAGAAGGACAGGGTCCTACAAGGACACGATATATTAAAGCGTGGTTTTAATAAAAGCTTTACGCTGCGTTCACACCAAAAGTGTTGCACATTTTTCGCGGGAGTAGATCTTCTGCAAGGTTAATGCAAGGACCCAAATGGTTACGTTTGATGCGAATTGCATGGCGAGAGTAATTTGCCTCTTGAAAGTCACCGAGCTGTGTGAGCCTACTGGTGATGTTATGTAAAAATATATATGTATACATGATTTTGTTATTAAAACAGACACAAAGTCGTTAGATCAGCGGTTCCCAAACTCAAGAATGCCGCGGCCCAATTTGAAATCGGAAAATCTTCTGCGGCCCACCCAAGCCTTGAATCACAACCAGCATTGACGACGCGTTGTCGGGGGGGGGGGGGGGGGTGCTAGTGAGAGGCTGTTCACCCACCTGTGCAGGGTTTTTCCTGCATAGAGAAAATGTGGGCGCGCGCCTAAGCCGTAATTTAACACTGCGCGCGCCGGCATCGGAGCTCTGGCGCGAGCGAGCCGAGAAGAGTTGACGGGGGGTAGACTAAAATTACAGGGTGACGGGTGGTCAGATTTCACCTTGTTATAATAGTAGGGAAAACACTGGAGTTGATAAGCGTGTCTTCTTGTCTGATAAATACGAAACTGTGAGGTGCGCGACTTGTCTGAGCGGCCAGCTGCTGATCACTCACTCAACAGCCCGACGTGCATGAATAGATGGTGCGCTCGCAGCGTGCAAACATTTTTTTTGGGAGCACCGAAGACCCATTTTGACCCAGGAAAAACCCTGCTGTGTGCGCGGATGTGTCGGCGCGCATCACGGCAGACAGAGCGATGCGACCCGAGAAGTGTTAACGGGAGGTGCTGAGCGATTAAACATCTCTCTTGTTCTGCCTGTTTTGTGATATACATGCCTAAAAGGCGCCTAATATTTCTAGACTGAAATAATATCGGCATTTTGTGGAGCCCCCTCAGGACTCGGTGCCCTACGCGCAGCGCGTGGTGCGCGTTATGGGAGCGGCGGCGCTGATCACAACTCTGATCAAAACATAAACTAATACTACAAGAGGGCGCCCCATTTGACATTGTTTTGTTTGGCGGTCAGAAAAATAGGTCAGATAAAAGAATAACACGTAATTTAAATCATAAATATTTTTATATTAATTTCAAACTTTTCAAAATTGAAAATTAAAAACATTTTATTCATTTATTGTAAATGACCTCTCGCGGCCCACCTGCAGTACCTTCGCGGCCCACCAGTGGCCCGCGGCCCACAGTTTGGGAATCGCTGCTAGATGTTCCGACATTTGTGGGATGTCCTCAACAAGTATAACGCAGAAATAGTGGTTATTTCTTCCGTAGTGGATGGCGGAAATGATAACTATTTCTGCGAATATTCGCAATGTTTTTCATTGTGAACGCGGCATTAGAAAGCTTATTTCTCACATTTTCTTGCGCTTCATCGGAAGCTGTTCTTACCAGTGATAGAACTTGAAGCGAGGCCTCCAGTTCGGGGTACAGAGCAAAGTCTGAACAGCACAGGCCAGGTTCACAAACAGATAGCACATGAGGAAAAACCTGAGCGGGGAGCAAAAACAGTAAGATTATCGAGGAGAGAAAGATTAAAAAGTAACGTGGAAATGATGGGGATGTGAACAAACGGACGATCTCTGAGGTTGGAGCGTTAGTTTGAGGTGTTTTACAGGGATAAGCCACGTACATGGAGAGGATGGGGGCCACGGCGTCCAGAGAAGCGATGAGGATCCCGATCTCACAGATCCCCACTGTCAGCAACAGAGCCCAGGTGGGCTCCCCATTAGCCTTCCCATGACCGAACACCTGTGTGTGTGTGTGTGTGTGTGTGTGTGTGTGTGTGTGTGTGTGTGTGTGTGTGTGTGTGTGTGTGTGTGAGAGAGAGTGAGTAAGTGAGTGAGAGCTTATCGTTGAGGTCATACACTTTCCAATTTCATTTTTTTGACTTTGAATCTTACTGCAATGTAGCATTGTAAGGATATTGTATATGTGATAACTGAGTGTTATTATTATAGCAAGTTATCAAGCAAAAACACCAGTTTAAAAGGCATCAAGGAAATTGTAATGCGTATATTTATTTTTACAATTGTTTAGACGAAAGAATTATTACAGATTATTCCACAATGGTCCTCCTGTATAAAGAAAACGTTGGTTTTCTTATCTTAGTTTGTTCGTAGGAGCCGTAAAATTCTTTACAGCCTGTTTCAGCCTGATGAATGTCACCCATTAAGGAGGTGCATTTCATTTCATTTTATTTATTTGTACAGGGACCGTACACATTAATCAACCCAAGGGTATATGTGTCAACGTTAGCAAAGGCTAAATTTCCCTGTGGCCAGATGTTACAGCCTTCACTAATGGAGAGAGAGGTTAACACAGTAACATAATAAAAAAGCAATAAACATACAGGTTACGATAAAAAACTGGCCTTATCATAAAATGATTTTTTTTAAACATAAAAATCAATAAGTATAAACACAATCACTGAGGAGGGAGTCACGATTCATGCTCACACATTTGATTGGTAAAAAGCCAGTTCTTCAGGCCGTGTTTAAAAGAGTGATATGTTCTGCTAGTGCGTGGAGATGCAGAGGCAGGGCATTCCAGAGCTGTCCTGCTTTCACCGAAAATGCAGACTGACTAAAAGAACTCTTCCTAAATGGGATGATACAGTCACCTCTCTCCACAGATCTAGTTTGTTTGCTACTCTGTGTGTTTTGTTTAATAAATTCATCAATTCATTTAGAACTTTAAAAACTAGACACATATTGGAGAATTTAGTGAGGTTATCCCAGCTCAGGAGACTGTGTTTAGTTAAAATGGCACAGTGATGATAACTGACTGGGCTTCTGACTGGGCTTCTGATCCAGTATTTTAAGAGCCTGCTTTTTTGTTTGATTATTTTGTTTATTTTGCCCCTAAGTGTACATTCCAGTTTTACTCTCCAAAGAGTTAAAACAAGAATTTCAAAACAAATAATAATAATAATAATAATCATTTATTTTATATAGCGCTTCTCAAGGCACCCGAAGTCGCTTTACAGAGTCCAGAGTCAAGTAGTCATACACACACACAGTCATACCGGTGGTGGTAACCTACATCAGTAGCCACAGCTGCCCTGGGGCAGACTGACGGAAGCGTGGCAGCCAATCAGCGCCTACGGCCCCTCCGACCAGGCTAGGGTCACGAAAAAAAAGACCACCTGTAGCCGACATGACTGGTGCGCAAATTAATTGGTCATTGTGGGTTTTTTTATTCTACAGTTGTGTAATATAGGATTTAAATGACTATATGTTTGTGTTGCCAATATGACCAATTATTAAGTTCACTATTTTATAAAATATCAGAATGTTATGAAAACAAATACAACATATATATTTATTAGGGCTGTGAAACGATTAAAATTTTTAATGGGATTAATCACAGGTTTTTGTGGATTAATCATGATTAATCACATATTACCGATATTCTCGTTATATTTTGTGAGAACATAGAGATTTATGACAAGACCGATATATACATTTATACATTCTTCTATACAATGATGCTGCAACTCAGCAGTTATTTAGCAGTTTTCTTCCATATGGAACATTAATACATCTTCATCCTAAACAGAATGTTTAGGATGAAGATGTATTAAATTGACCGTTCGGGTCAATTTGACCCCATTCAATGTTTAATGTCGGTGTTCTTTGGGGTCAATTTGACCCCAGGCTGTTTTTCACTGTGTCAAACATATAAGAAATATCAACTTTTTTATTTATTTAAAGGGCTATTTAGGTAGTCAACAAACAAACATAAAGTACCTCACACTTAAACTTGGGAAGCAATATTAATTCTAATAATTTTCTGGAGGTTTTAATTGCTGGGGTCAAATTGACCCAGAGGGTAAAATATGTTAGTAAATGTAAAGGTAACAGGAGGGTTAAACAGAGCATTTTTCTCTTGTTTGTCAACCATTAACTCCACCATGATACAATCTAAAGGTGGACAGATTGACAAGTGACATTTTTTTTGCTCGGTCCCGATGCGCGCACGGAGCTCTGTGGCGCGCGAGACGGAGATCGATAAGTGTTAACGCAACGCGAAGAGACAGAAATGACGTGCTGCTGTGGAGATACGATCAACAACAGACTTTTAGTTTAATAAAAGAACAAAGACGTGCTATAGAGAACATGTCAGGGGGCGGGCCAATCTTTTTAATGTCATGCGATCTACCGACACTACGCCGCGATCGACTGGCAGGTCGCGATCGACGTGTTGAGACCCCTGATCTACAGGAAGTAAAAGTCGTAACAAGGTTTCCGTAGGTGAACCTGCGGAAGGATCATTACCGATAAACAGACCGTCTGCATGAGAGCGGATAGAGTTCAGATTGAAGTGGTGTATTGGAAGCTCATTTTGCAAGTGACTTTTTTTTCGTCCCGACGACCAACAACAGACGGATTGGAAGCTCATTCTGCGCATGCGTTAAATGCGTTAAAAAAAAAAAACTAGTTAAACCTGTAATTGAATTAACTGAGTTAACGCATTATTTTTCACAGCACTAATATTTATAAATGCAGTCAAATAACCTTTTTGAGGGATTAGCTTTCCTGGGAGTCGGATCAGCCTTCCAGCGGGCAAAATACAGGTGAGAAATCATTATTGTTTATTATGTAATAGTAACTGTCATTTTGTGGTTTGGCGACGCTTGACTTTAAAAGCACACAAGATGCATTCATTTTTCCAACACTGACCTGCAAAAATGGGATGATTTCATCCCGAGCGATGGCCTGCAACAGCCGGGGGGCGCCAGTGAGGCTCTGAAGCCCCGCCCCGCAGCAGGAGAAAAACGCGCCAATCACAATCACCCAGGGCGACGGCCAGGCCAGAATGCCAATGACCGGGGTTTTGTTCACAGAGTAACCGAACCTGCAACGGCCACATCCACACACCATCAGAGGACCAACTGAGAGTCACTTAGGAAACAGGAAGTGCGCGTCATCTTCGTTACGGAGCATCTTTTGATACCATATCCTAAGTACACTGTACCTGTGTGAGCTACGTCAAAGACACCCAATGCACTATAACTTTTTCTCCCCATCAATATTACCTGTAAAATACCAATTATGTATTCTGCAGAGGTAAACAGATTCTTACTTGTCTCTCAGCACCACTCCTTCAATACAGGCTCCAAACAAGACCACAAAGGAGATGTCTGAGCGCCAAGTTTAGATGGAAAACTTTGCACGTCGTATTTACTTAACATCTCCTACACATGTACAAACTAGTTTTTACTGTAGTGTGTCTCTATGTTTTGAGGATACAAATGAACGAAGTGGTTAGAATGGCCATTATGGTTCCTACTGGGATGGACCTCTGAGCGTCTCTGAGATCACCAGACCTATTGGAGCCGGCCATGATACCTGAAATATCACACACACACACACACACACACCGAAGCGCCAGTCGGCTTTGGAGGAAGTATTGTGACCCTTTACTTCTACTGTCTACTTAAGTCTCTTTTAAAAGTGTTTCAATATATAACATCATCAGAATTTCTTCTCGATATATTTCTCTGACTCCTCCCCTATTAATATTTGTTAGGTATTCGATCTACCTGTGACGGAGGGGAAGTATATTCCCACCAGCAGAGTGAAGTAGGTTGCGATATCATTGGAGACGTAGGGCATGGACGTGTCCCCGGACGAGTCCTGGACTTGCACTGAAGGCTGGCTTTTCTTTTCTATGTTGGTATTAGCTGGACCGTATTCGCCCCACAGGTTGTCTAGGGGAAAGACGCGGAGGGAAAAAAGCAACCGGGTGAACATGAGGAGTTATTCTCATTGGGCGATGAAGGTTTCTGGAAGTGAGAGAGAAACAATACTAGATCTCAGCATCATAAGGGGCCGACGCTTCAGAATCTTACCATTGATAACCCCGCTCAGTAGCCCCGGTATGGCCTGTATTTCCGTCAGGTTGTTGAGGGTGAAGTATTCATCACAGGTTGCATTGGCATCGTCGCTTTCGCAGAAGATGCTCCACAGCTCTGTGAATGCTGTGACGTTTTTCACGAGCGCAGTCTTGGCACACGTCTTAAACATATAGTTCTTCAGAGATCGGTTTCCCAACAGACAGGTGCTGCAGAGGATGGAGACAAATGTGCCCACAAGAAATAACATTTGTTAGGTTTGGGAAAATAATGTGTTTGAGTTAAGCTGCGTGAGTTTCCTCTCTTGACTATTTGTGGCTTTTCGCGTCAAATGCTTCATCAGCATATCTCTGTGGCTTTACTCCGTGGAAACCATGTAGAGGACATCCCACAAACGTCGGAATATCTAACGCCTTTGTGTTTGGGTTCATAACATTAATATCATATATACTGTATTTATACATAAGTCACTCAGCTCGGTGACTTTCACCGATTCCGTCTGAATAACTTCCGCTTCCAGCTCCATTAGAGCAGCAGCAGCCAGTTAGATTCACCAACGGCGGCGCATCTCAATGCTGATTGGCTTTCGTAACTCGGCGTCGGGCGAATTTTTCGCCAAAGTTGAAATATGCCGAGCGAAAATGTGCATCTATTGCAACCACTAACATCTGGATGTTGACTTAACGTGGGATCTTATCATGCGAAAAATTTGCACCGATTTTGGTGTGAATGCAGCTTTAATGGCGCTGGATTCGATATTTAGCAGAGAAGATCATCTCCCAAAAGGGCGGCGACAAATTGCAGCAAACGGTAACAGCGGTAACAGAGGTAACAGCGATTCTAGTGTTGTTTACCGGAGGGTGTATGCTACGCTACGGTTCGGGGGCGAGGTTCTCAGCTGTTAAAAAAAAACGTGAAGTAATAAATGATTATTCAGTAACTCACTTAATCTCCGGTGGTTCAATGATCGTCTTGATGGCTCCTGCGTAAGTGGCCAAGATGGAAAGAACCACCCAGGCCAGAAACACCAGAGACAGTTTGTTAACATACCTGCAGAAAGAATGGGAATATATAAGAGTCTGCATGCTAATGTATGTGTGTGTGTGTTGGGGGGGGGGGGGGGGGGGGGTTGTGTGTGAGTGTCGACACTTACTTCACCCCTACAAATACTACCAGTGCCATCAGGAGCAGGCAGCATGTGCCATACACACGCATATTGTTGGACAGTTCTTCAAACATCGGTGCCTTCGGAGCGATGTAGATCTGGCAGTGGGAAGGTCATCAAGGTCAGAAAGTCATTAATGTACAGCAGAAGTGATGTGGCCGACCTCTTAGCACCAGAGTGGTAACATACCAGCAGAATCTCAATGGTGCCCAGTATGTACATGGATCCAGCGAAGGTGGTTCCCAGGTAGAAACAGAGACCCACCGCTCCTCCAAACTCAGGCCCCAGAGATCTGGAGATCATGTAGTACGAGCCGCCGGCTGCGAGAGAAACAAAATCAGTTAGTTTGACAGCTAATAGATGTATTTATTGGTATTTCAAGATGGAAATGGGGTTTTCCATTTTTTACTGGGAGAAGCTCTAATCTGATCAAAATGTTAATATGTTAAAGTATTGGTCTCATTCTCATAGAAATTAAGTGTCAGTGGAGTGAAGTAAGTTTTTAAGGGAATGCAGTAAAAAAAAAAAAAATGTTGTCCTTATGGCATTTAAAGCAACACTATGTAACTTTTGTACCTTAAAATAACAGCTTGAAAAAAATTGTGCCGCTACAATGACTTTTAATATGACGATTTGCGTCTCCGCTATTGCCATCGGGGGTCTGTGGGGAAATAACTCCGCTATGTAAGATTCTGGAGCCGCCCGGTCCATCCGGCGGATGTACTTCGACCTGCTTTCTGGCAGTGATTACGCAATGTCATAAAGTGCCACTCCACGCTCGCAGCTCCAGTATAAGGGTAGCTTTTTTATGTAGCTTTTTGGTGTTGTCAACAATATCGTATTCGATCACACGTACTCCACATTTGCAGTCCCCCAAAACAAAAGTAAATGACTGCACGCGCGCACCCCCCCCAAAAAGCCGGCAAACAGCTGACCGACCAGGCGGAAACGTGGCGAGGCGCCGCGTTCAATCCCCGCGCTCCTTCACCCTAGTCCGGTAGGTGCTGGGCCAGTTCACAGTGTTCCTGCGCAGTCTTCTATTAGTGATCCCGCCCGTTGGTATGAATCCAAAATAGAAAGTCGCCGGTTGCTGCCGTTCTGAGTCCGCCGCCTGTCAGCGCGCTCCAAACAAAAAAAAACTTGCGTCACCTCCCCCTCGTCACCTTTTATAACCCGTGACACGTACAAATAATAATAATAATAATATTATAATACAGGACAACACATGATCCCAACTCAATACAAGTGTATGCGAGGCTGCATCTATCGTAACTGGGTATTTACGACACTGAAGTAAACGTTAAATACCTAAAAACCTGAAGGGGGCGCTAAAAGGGAAAAACTACATAGTAGGGCTTTAAAGGTTGACAATTGAAGAATAGTTGGAAAAATTAAAATTATTATTTAACATTATTAATGCCAAGCAGATTCTAAGTGATTTTAGGTATGAAATGCAACAATTTAGTGGGCTTTCTGCCATTATGACTACTAATGTCTTTTCCCCAGCGACATCCTGTGAGGTTTTTAGTAACTTACAGGCCATCAAAAGGTATCACCATTTGCTTTCAGAGCAGAAATGCTGTTGGACAAAGGGCCAAATGTATTGTGTCGTATGTATCGCATCATGTCGAATCCCTATACTATATATTCAGAATGCCAGACAAGGTTCTGCCAGTACTAAAGGAAAACACTATATATCTTGATCTAAGCCGTTCGTTGCTTTTCAATATGGAAAATTTAATTACAAAAAATTATGGAGGCATTATACGCACCTGGGACCACTCCGTTGGTTGCTATAGCACTCATTGATATGGCTGTGAGCAAAGTCTGCGTGGAGACGAAGAAGACAGATGTCAGGTTTTGGATGGAAGAAAATACAGATGTTTGCCATGTGCAATTAATGTATTTTGTTTTGTATCGTTGAAGCAACAACTCAGTAGCGTGTAGGGCCGTGTGTCAATTTATAATTAAAATGACGTGCATTCAACCAAACAAAAGAATATTTTGTACTTCTACTACAGTAGAATATTATATAACGCTGATTGCTAAACCATGAACAAGTTCTA
Source organism: Pseudoliparis swirei (assembly GCF_029220125.1). Lineage (NCBI taxonomy): Eukaryota > Metazoa > Chordata > Actinopteri > Perciformes > Liparidae > Pseudoliparis > Pseudoliparis swirei. Next base: position 20,220,425 of record NC_079395.1, on the reverse strand, counting down.
AAAAAAGGGAGTGAAATGAAAGAAAGACCGCTGCTCGTCATTCAGTGCGTTTACATGATGGTATAATTCGAATCTTGCTTTAGTCGGACTATGCTATCTTTTGGGGGATCTGCTGTTATCCCAATATACATGGCAGTGAGTAATTCTAATCATTGGCCGAAAGCATGTCATATCCGATACGATAGGTGGCGCTGTTTTCATTACAACTCGTGGTGATACAGCCATTTCCGCTTGACCTCTTCACCACTACCAACAACAAGCAACAACAACAACAACAACATTTCGAGAAAGATGGCGAACAGAGAGCAAGGCGAAGCTACATCCCTCTACTATTCTTGCATGATGTTAATAGTGACATTATCGTCTCTTTCGACTCTTTCAACTTCCGGGTCATGACATGGGAGGGAGGGAGGGAGGAGGGCGGCGGGATCTCAAAGCATGCGCAAAGACGCAAAGTCCAGTTCCTAATCCAATTCACCGTTACATGCCGCGATAGTCGAATTATCAACCGGATCGGATCGAGTTATCCAGGGGTGTTAATCGGATCGTAGTCGGACCGCACATAGTCGAACAAAGGTGTTTACATGAAACGGATAATTCGATTTCAGTCCGACTAAACCAGTTATTCGAATGCATGTAAACACGGTCATTGAAGCACGGCAAAAAGTACATGTCATACAGAGTAACGCATATATAGGTAACTACAGTTACAAAGCATAACGCATCATGCAGATCCACAGAGATCTCCTTTTATAGTCCACACCACATATTCTCCAAAAAAGGAAAGAAACAACGAGAAATGGAGAACTGAAATAGCATTTTTTTTTTTTTTTTAAAGAAAGGCCCTAAAATCGATTATTGGCTTTCTTAGTGATTCTACAGCTAACTCTGACCACATCCTGTCCCACTTCAGACCTAAAGACCTTCAATCTGTTTTTTAGTTTGAATTCCTTTCTCTCTAAATGGAATAAGTGGGATACCGCTGGCTGAGGATAGATGGGACAAAGGAGTTATCTGAAAAAAATCTAATCTAATTTTTAGGAATATCAAAGGTCATCAGGATGTTCTTTTTTATTAGAGCTCTCTCCGTCTGCCCCATAGGGGAGTGGGTTTGGGTTTGGTGGATTACAGAAGTCCCCAAACTTCCTTGTTTAATCTCCAAAGATGTCTGAACTCCCCGAAACAGAACAATGGCTCAAGGTCAGAGATCCTAATCCTAACCCCTAATCCCTAACCCCCATCCTATCCTCAATTATCTCTCTGGTCTGAAGGACCAGAGCCTGACAGAGTTGTGGGCGTGTCCTGCAGGAGGTCTGCTCACATCACATGAGCGATGACCATTTTGAGTTAAAATTTCTCAAACAGTCGGCTCTCTGTTTAGCCGCGGAGCCGCTGACGTACAAGCCTGGGCTGCAAATGTTCCGCTCGGGTCTTTTTTGTGTTGTTTTTTTGTGTGCGTTTCTCTTGAAGACCCAACTCTGAGCTCGGGCATGAAACAACTTCACAGGCGCAGAGGAGGGCGTGCTGATTGGCCTGCGGTCTTGTTGCCGTGCTCTGAATCTCAGACTGAAGCTCAGATTGATAGATAGATAGATAGATGGACAAATACTTTATTAATTTATTGCATTATGGCCGAGAGGGGACCTCACTTGTTTGTCTTTCCTTCATTCAGTGTCATTGGTGCCACCTGTCTATTTTAACCTCCTCCTCCCCCACCCCATTAAGCTCAGTTTGAGACCTCATTTCTTCCTGCCGCCCTTCTGCAGAAAACCAATACGGTTGTTTTTTGTGAATCACTCACGCAGATGCAGCACATGGAGACGATGGCGAAGGAGCCCAGGATTCCCGCTGTGCCCACGATCCAGGTGAGACGCAGGAAGAGGATCACACCCAGGATGTTCTGCATGCAGGGCAGGTAGACGCCGATGAAAGTTCCCATCTGGGGCACCTGGGGGGGTGGGGGGGGGGGGTTAAAGAGGGACACACATATATATATAAATACATACATACAGGTGTCACGGAGGTGAGGCTCGACAGGGGAAACAGATGAGACTGTTAAAACACAGCCTTCATGTGACCTCTGGAGTCCATCATGCACAAAGAGTTAAATACATTGCAGTCATATGACAAAAGATGTGCTTTTGAGTTTTTTTATAGGTGTTAAAGAAAATAAACTCTAAAAGAAAATAGTTGTTTTCTTTCGTGCTTTTATCATTTAATATTTTTAAACTGGTTAAGAATACTTAATATTGCAACTGAAGTCTTTTTTGTCATATTGTGTACGATGACTTGAATGAGACATTGATGCATTTATTTTTTTAATAAACTGCTCCATGAGAAAAACTTGACAAAATGTGAAATGATGCCTTACCTAACATGTTTTAAGATTCAGAAGATTAATTGTTAAACAACCTGCTAAACGTGCATCTATTCCTTCAACATCATGAAAAAGTCAGACGAATATGAAAATGAAGGCACATCAAAAATGACAAAAAAGGCCAGAAATTCTAGTTTCCATCCTGACTCATAAATGTACACTCATTTGTATTACTGGTGTGATAAGAGAAGACAGCTTATTTATGTATAAAATATTAAATATTAAAAGAATATATATATATTTTTTTTCATCCAAGAAGTTTTATGTATATATATCTATATATATTCTGACTCATTCATTTACACAATTATGTACTACTGGTGTAATAAGAGAAGAGAGTATTTTTGTGTGTGTATATATATATATACTGTCTTCTCTTATTATAACACCAGTAGCACAAATTAGTGTAAATTAATGAGTCAGGATATATATATATATATATATATATATATACACATCCATATATATATATATATATACATACATATACATATAAACCTTTTTCTCTCCCCTACAAGCAAGGGGATATATATACTGTCTTCTCTTATTATAACACCAGTAGCACAAATTAGTGTAAATTAATGAGTCAGGATATATATATATATATATATATACACATCCATATATATATATATATACATACATATACATATAAACCTTTTTCTCTCCCCTACGTACCATTTTGCCAGTTACAAACACTTTATCCTGAGCTTTCAGCTGTGGGTTTAAATACGGTGATGGGCCTGACGTTGATCTCCAGATGTCCCACATCTTGCCTCTGGTGTTTGTCCGTCTTTCTTTCCCTGTCTGGTCCTCTGCCCCTCACTCTCCCTCTGCAAGTCTGACTTATTCTGCTTAAGTATCCAAACTTCTGCTCTTAAAGGAAAAGCACAGCTCCTCAGGGGGCAGGTTTTCTCTGAGACGTTGTCAGTGCCTCAAAGCTACGGTCCAAGGTCCCACACGTGCCACCAAAAGACAGCGGGGAGACCGAGAATATTTTAAACATATTTGCATTTGCAGTTTGTATCCGTCAGTAATGTGGCAAATGAGAGCATTTTGGTTTTTTTCTTCTTTTTTTTCTGATACATTTCAGAGGATTTGTGGGGAAGTTTATATACAAGTGGGTATATGTTGAGCATTTTAGAGGCTGATTCTAGTCTTCTTCTTTTATTACTCAATGTATTTAAATTGAACTACCTCAAGCTACTTATACAAAAGTAAAAATACTGGGTTCATTACTTCCTCATCAGAATTGTATTCCTAGCAGTGTGGAGAAAACTTTTCAAGTAAGTGACCAACAGAATATGAATCAAGTAAAATTTGCCATACTGTGAAAAGCTGCGGTTATATTGCTTGACTTGATCCGCCCTTGAAACAAAACCAAAAATCAGTCTGCTGTTTTCTTCATGGGCTCGGCTTTATGGGCTAGGCTTTGTGTGTTGTCACAAGTTTTCCATCCCTATTTGCTTTTAGGCAAGACGCCTCAGGCCAAAGAATATATATATATTTATTTATGTATTTATTTTTTAAGCGCAAGGACATTTTTGATTTTGAGCTTTTTGGGAAAGAAAACATCCAAATTAAACATTTAGGTGTTTATTTTACTACCTTGTCTGTTTGCGTCTGCAGATTTCTCCTAAATTCTCCAGAAGGTGGCGTCAGATAATGCCTCATTACCTTCGCATTGAAAATGCCGGAAGGTTATGTTTTGATCGCCGTGTATTTATTTATTTGTATGCGTGTTATTCGCAAAACTCAAAAAGTATTGAACCGAATCGCATGAAATTTGGTGGGATGATTGTTTATTATCCGGGGACCAGTTGATTAGATTTTGGGATCGATCGGGTCAAAGGTCAAAAGTCATGAACAGGTCAAAATCTTTCGCAGAACTCAAAAAGTATTGAACCGAATCGCATGAAATTTGGTGGGATGATTGTTTATTATCCGGGGACCAGTTGATTAGATTTTGGGATCGATCGGGTCAAAGGTCAAAGGTCATGAACAGGTCAAAATCTTTCGCAGAACTGAAAAAGTATTGAACTGAATCGCATGAAATTTGGTGGGATGATTGTTTATTATCCGGGGACCAATTGACTAGATTTTGGGATCGATCGGGTCAAAGGTCAAGGTCAAAGGTCATGAACAGGTCAAAATGTTCTTGAATCGCATGAAATTTGGTGGGATGATTGGTTATTATCCGGGGACCATTTGATTAGATTTTGGGATCAATCGGGTCAAAGGTCAAGGTCATGGAAAGGTCAAACTCTTTTTTTACCATAGCACGATACATTTTTGTCCAATTGGCATGCAACTAATGCCAAAATGTTCATAATTCAATGCCCAATCTTGTGATATGCGAAGGTATGCGCTCTACCGAGAGCCCATTCTAGTTACCTTCGCATTGAAAATGCCGGAAGGTTATGTTTTGATCGCCGTGTATTTATTTATTTATTTATTTATTTATTTATTTGTATGCGTGTTATTCGCAAATCTCAAAAAGTATTGAACCGAATCGCATGAAATTTGGTGGGATGATTGTTTATTATCCGGGAACCAGTTGATTAGATTTTGGGATCGATTGGGTCAAAGGTCAAAGGTCATGAACAGGTCAAAATCTTTCGCAGAACTCAAAAAGTATTGAACCGAATCGCATGAAATTTGGTGGGATGATTGTTTATTATCCGGGGACCAGTTGATTAGATTTTGGGATCGATCGAGTCAAAGGTCAAAGGTCATGAACAGGTCAAAATCTTTCGCAGAACTCAAAAAGTATTGAACCGAATCGCATGAAATTTGGTGGGATGATTGTTTATTATCCGGGGACCAGTTGATTGGATTTTGGGATCGATCGGGTCAAAGGTCAAAGGTCATGAACAGGTCAAAATCTTTCGCAGAACTCAAAAAGTATTGAATCGAATCGCATGAAATTTGGTGGGATGATTGTTTATTATCCGGGGACCAGTTGATTAGATTTTGGGATCGATCGGGTCAAAGGTCAAAGGTCATGAACAGGTCAAAATGTTCTTGAATCGCATGAAATTTGGTGGGATGATTGGTTATTATCCGGGGACCATTTGATTAGATTTTGGGATCAATCGGGTCAAAGGTCAAGGTCAAGGTCGTGGAAAGGTCAAACTCATTTTTTACCACAGCACGATACATTTTTGTCCAATTGGCATGCAACTAATGCCAACATGTTCATAATGCCGGCGCGCGCAAGTATTTGCATTGCATTATCCAATTTCCACTACCATAAAAAAAGTGGGCTGGTCTTGAGCCTGAAATTCCCGGGCTGAAAAGTGGCCCCACTCCAACCCTGTCTGCAATTGATTCAAAAATGAAAATGATGAGGAGTTTGTAGCCCTACTTTCTGTCCATCACATGACCAGGACCAGAGGTGGATTCTTGCTCTGCGCACATTTCAAGTTCGGAGAATATGTTATGCAAATAGAGGAACTAATGCAAGTGGTCTAATGTTCTGTCCCTCAAAATTGTGTGTCTGTGCAGAAGAGGGGTTACATTTCCTCAACGGTATCTCGGACGTGAACATAATCACTCTCCAATGAAAGCCAGCCCTTGATCATCACAGTTATTGTGTAATCAGACGCTGTGTATCATGAAGTGTGACCTAATACCGGGTCAAAATATGAATCATAGAGGAATAAATCTGACAATAAAAAGTAATTAACAAGACATGACCTCCTTATAGTTGAAATATCCATGTCATATAACGTGCAGCACCAGTCCCTGAAGCCCAAATCTGCACCCCAGAGATGCGACAACGCGTTCTTGTAGGTACATGCTGCACATCAGGAGAATACATCCTCTTCTTGCGGCACAGGTTCTGGTCCAGGTCATTTCACGCCTAGACTACTGCAACTCCCTCCTGGCAGGTCTACCTGCTAAGGCCATCCGACCTCTGCAGCTCATCCAGAATGCAGCTGCTCGACTGGTCTTCAGCCTCCAGAAATTCACCCACACCACTCCGCTCCTCCACTCTCTTCACTGTTTACCGGTGGCTGCCCACATCCGCTTCAAAACATTGGTTCTGGCGTACCGTGTTACGAACGGATCGGACCCCATCTACATCCGGGATATGGTCAAACTTTACACCCCGGCACGTTCTCTCCGCTCGACAACAGCCAATCGACTTGTGACTCCTGCACTTCGAGCTAATCACTCGAAATCCAGACGGTTTGCTGTCCTTGCTCCTAAGTGGTGGAATGAGCTCCCCACTGACATCAGGACAGCAGAAAGTCTCTACATCTTCCGCCGGAAACTAAAAACACATCTTTTCTGACTATGTCTGGATTAAAACACAGATTAGCACTTCAGTGGCACTTAAATGGCTCTTACTTATGGTACTTTTGTAGTTCGACTTTCTTGAAGAAATGTTACTATCTGTATTCATGTTGTTCTTAGTTTGTACTCTTGGTTGAATGCACTTATTGTAAGTCGCTTTGGATAAAAGCGTCTGCGAAATGACATGTAATGTAATGTTCCCAGCCAGTTCACTGTGCATCTTTTGTACAACAGTCAATGCAAAATCCACAAATTAGATATAAAAATCCCACAAGATGAAAGACAATACCTGGGTTCGGTTGGTACCGGGCCGCACAGAAAAATTGTTTTTTTTAAATCGAAGTCAGAAAAATATTTTATTTTGAAAAAGGACCGCATACACCCGTGTGTGCGTCTGAGCCTCTCAGGTGGTCACGAAATATGTGACCGACTCAAGAAGTCACGTAATACGAAAAAAGATGTATTAAATAACTAGTTTTAAAGGATTTTTGAATGGATGCTAATTTTTTATATATTTTAAAAGAATATCACATACTGCCTGGCATGCCTTCAGGTACCCCTATTAGAGAACCACTGCTTTAGTGGATAAGAAAGATGCCAGAATTTGTTTTAATAATGCTTAAACCAGATTAGAAAATCTGACGATCCCTAGTAAACATCACACATCCAAAAAAAAAAAAAAAAAAAAAAACACTTGTTCCGCACCATGACAGCGACCCTCCTGATCCCATCCTCGTACTCGGCCTCCTCGTGCTCTCGAACGCCCTGGGTCAGGTTGGTGTAGTTGGCCAGCTTGTTGAGGAGAGATGACACCATCGGGTTGCTGTCCATTTCCTCCTGCAGGGGGACAGAGGGGAGACAGAGTGGAGGGGGAATGCACGAATGAAAAGAAAAAGCATGTGCATTTTGACTTTTGACAGGAACATTGCTCCTGTCCTTCCACCGGATTATTGATTACTTCAAAGACTCGTTGTGGCTTCGCTCCTCGTTATATTTCTCACCTCTTTGTGACATTGCAGCCTGTGCATAGTTTGAGGTACTCAGTCAGAGGTCTTATATCTGTTCCACAGTCCGGCTTTAAACTAGAGGGCACCGAGCGTTTACAATCAGGGCCCTGACCTTATTTTACAAACTTCCATCAGAAGCCTTTAAATTTGACTTGAATTGTCTTTTTGTTTTTAAATCAAGATTCTATTTGCTTCTATCTTACATTTCCATCTCATAATGATGAAAATGGTTGAATCAATCAATTATCATGATAAATATTACCCACATCTGAAGGTTTCTGATCATAGACTAGAGCTGTGCCTTGAACGTCTGAGTTTTTTAATAAAGTACCTTTCATGAATCTCAATTTGCTTGAAAAATGTCACCGTCATTTTTCTTTCATCAAATGGTTTAACATTCATAATCAGTGGACATTTAGATGTTGTCCTACCTCAAACAAGGCCATGTTCTTGCCTTCATAATAATGTTCTCTATCATTGTCTGTGTTGATGAAGGGACTGGACTCTCTCTGACCGTCATCTCCTAGTGGGAACACACGGTACACACACACGCACACTGTGAGACGCACACACCACTGAGCAGCTGGATCACCATGGCACTGTGTGCAGTATCTGTATACAATACTGCAATGTCAATGTGATGAGAAAACACACTAAAAACACATGAATTATGATTCACTTTATAAAGATTTATTTAGGCGAGTTCCATGTTTTGGCCATGTTTACTGTGTACATGTTGACTATCTACAGTTTTACTTCATATAACAATGTATTTCTATATGACCATATGACTTACATTCCCCCAAACAAGTCAATAGTACAAGACAATGAATATTGATCAATATGTGTGTGTTTATCTACAGGGTTCTTACACATGTTGACCAATGGATTTCCAAGACTTTTAACCACATTTTAATGACCAAACGTTTTTTTTAAATCTCGGTGCATACATGAAAAGAGAACATTTATTATTTAAACTAACAATGAGAATTCTAAACCATACAGTATACCTTGAATAACACAAATGAATGAGAGACAATAGTTTGATGAAAAGAGTAAAAATGTATGTCTTTTCAGTTAAGGTGCATTCACTTGCAACACAAAAAATATGCATGTATTTTTTATATGTTGAGCGTCATTCTTTTAAAAGCATGTTCAGTATTTAAAACTCAGTGTAAATGCACATATGAATATAACAAAATTTCCATTACTTTTCCAAGACACATTTTTGCGCCATCTTGACCATCTTACACAGAGTTTTTGTAACTACGTCAGGGGGAAATGAGAAGAAGGTTGACCTTGAGGAACCTGGCAAACATTATCAGAACCAGTGATAGTGTTTCCGATTACTTTAAAAGTTGTAACAATTCTATAAAAATTAATTAAAAAAACAAAAAATGTAAGGCTCTGCCACCTGTGATCATTTTGCTACAATTAGCTTTTTTTAAAAAGACAAAGCAACAGAGTAACACAGTGGGCCTTTTACAACACTGCTCAATTTTGGTCACTTTAGCCCCTGGTTGTCATGCAGTGGTCTCAGTTTATTACAGTCGGTATTTTATCACACTTCAGCCCGTCTTTATTGCCTTGAAGGAACCGAGACCTGACAGTGTTTCAGAGATCACTGAAGAGCATTTAATAAGATCAGTGTACTGTGGATTGCACATGACATGGTGAGGATTGTAACAACATGGAAGATGAAACGATGAGATGTGAAGTCTCTCAGAGGCCGCTGAGCCAAAAAACCCAGTCCTTAAAACATGGAAATCTTAAACCCCGGTGGTGCAGGATTTATATCGGCAATCAGTGTTTCGGTTTGCGTCACTTTGTAACCCGTGATGAAAGGGAATACATCAAACTGAACCATAAGGAAGTACGACAACTGCTCTGCCTGCCTTTGCAACAGGAATTATCTCAGCAGACTACGTTACAGATTGTTTGACACATTTAATCTGAAAGCCACTATATATCAGATCGAGGTGTCCGGAACACGTCAGTATATGATTGGCTAAGCAGTGAACAAACGCCTGAGCAACATTAGGTCAGCTGTAATAAACTTTCATTGAAGAGCTAAAACATATTGGATTATCTTTCAATGTTCACCTCAGTGATGGAAAAAACACCAGGAGGCCGGATGTGGTTTGAACACAACAATGACGTCGACATTATTGATATAGCTGGCCAGTAGTCGTATTAAGTCATTACATCCGCAGTAATGACTTAATGTTAAAGGAAAGCAAATAAAAGATAAGCTAGAGCAGTTTGGTTGCATCCAAATAGTTTGGCACAAGGAAAAGACAACACTTGCTGGGCCCACTAAAGTCAACGGGGCCATGGGAGAACCAGAACCAGGACTGCTAACTGCCTTGTCCACCGGGACTGCCAAAATCAACACAAACTGAAAGCACCATGTAGTAGCTTTAAGGACTGCTGTGAATCATAGGCTGACTAAAGGTTGATCAGACACAAATACAAAATGATGTGTTTTGTGCATACTGACACACACATAAACACACACACACATACATTACATTATTACATAACATGTCATTTAGCAGACGCTTTTATCCAAAGCGACTTACAATAAGTGCATTCAACCTAGAGTACAAACTAAGAACAACAAGAATACAGAAAGTAACATTTCCTCAACATAGTCGAACTAGGGATGGGCGATATGGCCTAAAATCCATATTGCGATATACATTGCAGCTATTGCGATAACGATATATATCACGATATATACTGTAAATCATAATAGAACCATTTCAGAACAGGTTACATAGACTCTAAGGAAAGCCAAACTGCTAAATGTATAAAACAAAAGAAGAAAGAAACTTAGTATGTCGTTTTGAGAACATTTGCGTTGCAGACGGTTGCAGCTCGTTGTCACGGTCGCGACCGTGTCACCGGGCTTGACGCGGTGGGGGCGTGGCTGCGGACTCCGCTGCCGCGCGCACACACCGACAAGCAATCACAAATCAACGGGACTATAAGAACCCCAGCTTGACACCCACGAGTTGTGGGATCATTGTACTATTGTCACATGCGTTATTGTTATACGTAATGTACACCCGCCAGAGGATTACTCGTTCCGTCAGCAGCCAGCCGATCATCCGTCTGCCTAGTGCCTACCCGTTCCTGCCTCGCGCCTCCCGCGATCACCGCCCGTCCCGCTGGGTCCACATCCGCTGGGTCCACATCCTGTACACATCGTGACACTCGTGGCACTTTATATTTCGCGGGTCATGGATAGATCGCGTCAAACATGCAATATCGCGATAGAGCAATATAACTAAGATCTCTATCGTAGGCCATTTTTTATCGTTTATATCGTATATCGTTTATATCGCGCATTCCTAAGTCGAACTACAAAAGTACCATAATAAGAGCTATTTAAGTGCCACTACATACACATAAGCTGTAGAAATGGGAAGATTTGCCTCTCTACCGTGTACACTGTATTTCTGTCAGCAAAGTATTCAATACACATATAGTCTGGTTCACCAACATACGTTCTCTTTCATGGCAGTAAAGTGTACACACAGCTACTCAAGCAATTGGCACAATATTGCTGAGTTTTCCGTTGGACTCTGGAGTCAGACGAACATACAAATATGTATACCTTTGTTGAACATCCACTTTCTCGGGTTAACATTGACCTTCAAAACCAACTACTTAGCTTAAACTCTCCCGGTGACAAAATAAGAGTCAAAGTTCTGTCGCAATTTTTAAATGCTTTACTGAAAGAAAGTCCATTCATCCATTTTCATCCGCATAATCCGGGGTCGGGTCGCCGTGACAGCAGATCCAGCAGGCCGACCCAGGCTTCCCTCTCACCCGCAACATTTTCTAGCTCATTCTGGGGGATCCCGGGTCTCCTGCCAGTTGGACTTGCCTCAAAAACCTCTAATGTAAGGTGTCCAGGAGGAATCCAAATTAGATGTCTGAACCACCTCAGCTCAGACATAAAGTTATCATCCTTTTTATCAATGAAGGCAGAAGTTAAATAAATGCACGGTAGATTTAAAAAGTATGAGTATCTCTGTCTGCTGCTCTCGCACATTTCATCTTTTTAACACAAAAGCTTCCCATGCAGTGTAGTGGATCAGTTCATCAAGTATATCACAGCATGTACAAACTGCTGCTAAATGATTAACAACTAGTATACGAAGATAATTGTGGTTGTGTTAAAATAAATATAACGGTACGATCATGCTCCTCTTTTATGGAACCAGCTTCCACTTCTAGTCCGGGAGGCAGACACAGTCACCTCATTTAGGAATAGACTTAACCCTCCTGTTGCCTTCGGGTCAATTTGACCCGATTCAATATTTCACCCTCCTGCCGCCTTAGGGTCAATTTGACCCGATTCAATGTTTAACCCTCCTATTACCTTTATATTTACTAACATATTTTACCCTTGGGGTCAATTTGACGCCAGCAATTAAAACCTCCAGAAAATTATTAGAATTAATATTGTTTTCCAAGTTTAAGTGTGAGGTACTTTATGTTTGTTTGTTGACTACCGAAAGAACACCGACATTAAACATTGAATGGGGTCAAATTAACCCTAAGGCGGCAGGAGGGTTAAATATTGAATCGGGTCAAATTGACCCTAAGGCAACACAAGGGTTAAGACTTTCCTCTTCGATAGCGCTTATAGTTAGGGCTGAATCAGGTTCACCTGGTCCAGCCCCTAGATATGCTGCTATAGGCTTATAGGCTGCTGGGGGACGTTTTAGGATATACTGAGCACCTATCTCCTCTGCTCTCTCTCCTTATGGATGCATTTACATTTCTTCATTGCACATTACTAATTCTACTTCCCCGTGACTTCATGTCTTATAGGGTCCATTGGACTTGGCTATGTCTGAAGCGGATCCTGAGTCCTTGCCCCTGCTTCCTGCATCCAGCCTCTGGCCTAGACCTGGCCTCCTTCCCAATGGCCATGCCTCCTTCTCTGTGACTCCTGCCTCAAAAGCCGACCTCATAGGTCTGGCCTCTTTCGCGATCGATTCTTCCTGCCTGGTAGGCCTCCTTCCATGCCCTTTCTCTCTACCGCCTTCTGTTTCATGGATTGTGGAAGTCTGGATCGTGGTCCATGCCTACTACTTATATTCATACTGTCATATTCAGTGAATATGTTTATGTAACTCTGTAATGCTTCCTTCTGTACACATGACATCTATTCTTCTGTCCATCCGGGGAGAGGGATCCTCCTCTGTTAAAAAGTTTCTTTTTTCTATTTCTTGTGAGTTTTTCCTTATCCGATGTGAGGTCAAATGTCAGGGATGTCGTATGTGTACAGATTGTAAAGTCCTCTGAGGCAAATTTGTAATATGTGATATTGGGCTAAAGAAAGAAAACTGAAACGAATTGAATAGCACTCTGCTAAATGCACTGAGGGTGTTTATATTTCAGAGAAAGCTAAGTCACATCAGTTATTTTTCTTCGATTGTTTTTGGTTTCCTCTGGTATGAAACACGGAAGACCCATTGACCCTTTGCCAAGCTCCCCCCCCTTGATGGAAGTTAGACTAACTTCCATCAAATTGCTAAATTTAAAATCTATAAATACATAATCAATGGTTTCTGCCAGATCTGCAAAAAGTGCTGTGTGCAGCCTAAGCAAAAATACTTCAAGCAGAACAAAACCAAAGACGACACCAGTTAAAGGATAGCTTTGGAAAATGACTGTACTGAGATGTTACTGTTTATACTGATAACATCTTGTCTAATCAGCACTTAGCGCTTAAAGTTCTGTGCCTCTGCAATGAAGCACATGTACAAGTACTGCCACTAATAGATGGTGATATTCGGAGCCCTGCTGATAGTGTATCAAAAGGGATAGTTAGGTTTTCGGGAATTTGCTCACAATGGGGGGGAAACATGTAGGGGCACTCTGAATATTTTTCACATTAGTTTCAGTTTAACCATCAATATCTACAGATGTACAATTGGTCTGTGGCTCTGGGAGTCTAGAGTAGGAAAGAAGTGAGCCTACCAGACCTCTGTAGCACACTTCTGCTCAAGTCTACATGCTTGGCCTAATGATAGCGTGCTACAAAATTTGCATTCTGGGAAATGTAGGATTAAGCGTTGTTGGGGCTGAAACCTTAAGGGCTGAAAGCCAGGATGTCACATTAAGTTTCCTCTTTAATCATCCTTTTTACGGTATGTTGAGAATAACAATCAGCCTAGCTTAGCATAGAGACTAGATATTTATGGGGTTAGTTTGTGTGCCTGTGTAAGTGTGTGAGTGAGAGAAATTATGAAAATCATACTGCTTCTAAATAAATGTTGAGATAAACAAATGCCTCCATGATTGATTTGTTTTTGGGTGACAAATATAAGAAGCTGTCATTTAAATTGAGATCTTTAGTCAGATATTTTTTCTATGCTTTTATGCCAATGTCCTGGAAATGACTGATTGTTACTTTCATTTTCAGGTGTTACCACACTCAGCCAAACAATCCACATTATTTGAATTTCCCAAAAACTCAGTGAACAACGAACTGATATAAGTTGGGGAGGGTAGGCCATAGCGTCCTGTTAAACAGGATTTGTCCAGCAAAAGCATGTTATCATCGTAGCGTGGAATTAACCAGCTGCAGACCCTTGTCAACAGAGCACACTGCATTCTGTCATGTTACCTCAAAGTAATTACCGAAGGTGATTGCTCCGAAAGCAGTGTGGACTAGTTTTGCTAAAAAGGAACAGCAAACACAAATAAATCTGACCTGAACCCATCAACACGCACAGAAAGAAATATTGAAAAAAAAGGCAAGGAAAGACAAGATATCCCAACATTAAAATCAGAATTTTTGGTTTGATCTCGTTGGTTAACCTTCAGTGCAAATCTCCCCCCAAGAAACTGAGGACATCTTGGTCACTTATTGGCAGATTTCTTCATCTTATCAGAATTTTTGGTTTGATCTCGTTGGTTAACCTTCAGTGCAAATTTCCCCCCAAGAAACTGAGGACATCTTGGTCACTTATTGGCAGATTTCTTCATCTTTGTCAAACATTAAGTTGCAATGGCTAACTAGACAGATACATAAAAAGAGCTGAGGCAGGTGTGGGGGTGGAGTCTCCAATTTGGCCTTGGCTGCTGGCTGTTTGGTAATCAGCCAGCTGCTCTGGTTGATTGGCAATCAGTCAGCAGCCTTGGCTGCTCTCATAAAAAGGAGCAGTTGAGAGTGGAGAAGAAAGAGTGGGCAGAGGTGCCGTCGTGCGGTCTGCTGTATGTTGTCAAATATCCCGGTATTGGTGTCGAATCTCTGGTGCTTTGGGGGGAAACCTACGGGTGACGGCCATGGAGTGGTCACAAGAGCTAATAATTTTTAAAAAACGTTAGAGCTTTGTAAAGACCAAACATCATTACAAAACACTGAATGTTAGATGTAGAAGGAAAGCAGGATTGTTGGAGACAAAACTTGGTTTAGGAGCAATCGAGTTAGCGTGCCTTCCCTGGGCCCAAAATTGCTATCAGTAGTGTGGGAAATTAATGAGTGAACAAATGAAGAGTCTGTCCAAGAACACAAAATGACCAGAACACACCTGCCAGGTTTAAACAAAGAGACAAAATGACCATAATGAGAAGCAACTATATAAACAGGCAAAGCAACCACAAAAAGACACTAAACAACCACAAAGAAACGCAACAACCACACAGAGACACTAAACAACCACAAATAACTGCAAAACAACCACAAAGAGACACCAAACAACCACAAAGAGACACCAAACAACCACGCATAACCTCAAAGAGACACAACACAACCTCAAAGAGACACAAAACAATCACACAGAAATGCAAAACAACCACAAAGAGACACAAAACAACCACAAAGAAACCCAAAACAACCACAAAGAAATGCAAAACAGCCACAAGGAGACACAAAATGACCACAAATAAATGTGAAATGAATGCGAAAAGGTGTGATGCCCTTGTTTTGGTCTTTTTTGTAACTCTTTCTGTCGTGGGTCTTGCCATTTGTGTCCATCTTGTCTCATAATCTGCTCATGACTGCAGACTGTCTGGTGTAACAAATAGCTGTAGCCTAATTTATATACAAAGAGACAGTCAGATGAGAAAAAACTAAGTTAGCTAAACTGCTGTACGGTAAAAGTACCATTGCCAATTTCTGTAGCTGCCATCTCTCAGCTTTTGACTTGCAACATATTAATAATCATAATTTCTGCGACATGGTGAACTGAAGCTAAACCACGTATATTAAATGCATTGCATTGGAACTGACTCCACTATCTTGTTGTATGCTGCGATTGTGGGTAGACAGCAGACAGCCAGCAAAACAGAGATACATGGTCTGTAAAAAATAAACATGAAAAGGCGCTAAACACGAAATTGGAAGCATTTCTATTGCCTCTCGACAGCTCTTAACATGAGACGGCTGAGCCGGTGGCTACCAGCTAACAGTCGCTTTCGCGAACAGCGCGCTATCAGCTGATCACGTGCACGACAACCATGCCCCTCCCCCCCTCACATATGTCAACAAAGCGAGGAACTCAGATCACGTCACACACACACACACACACACACACACACACACACAGAGGGAGAGCGGTTTTATTCTCTGCTCGGGTGGACTTGAATCCAATATATCTTTACATAGCAAATAGTTAGTAGCTGCAATATTATTGCTTGGAATCCCTGACAATTGAAAGTTCAAAATGAACGAGAGAGCTGAGCCTTTTGTCGGTAGACGGAGCTAGGCTACATTTTAATAATCAGCCTTAAAAATACTTGTACTCCTTACTAGGGATGCACCGATCTGATCGGCGCCGATCCATATCGGCCGATATTGCCATTATCGGTTTTGATCGGCGTTCTCAAAACGGCCCATCAAACCGATCGATCAGATGACGTAACATCTGCGAGAACTATCAGACGTTTCAATCGCCGCGCACCGCAACGGAGACTATGCGCCCGGCGAGGGCCGTAGAGTGAGAGGTCCACGAGGGGATCCTCACGCAGCGAGCGGCGTCCCCGTCCCCCGAGTTGAATCACTGGGTCAACTCAGCCGACTCTCACATGTCTGCCCCTATAGACTGATGCTCACGGTAAACGCATTCGATCGGGAGCGCGCGATCGTTTTGATAACGTTAGCGGAAGGATTTATGTGACAACATCCGGTTTTGCAAAGTTAGCGGAAAGAACCACGTGAAACAACATCCGTTTTTCAAAATAAGATGTCGACAAATCATACACTAGCTTATAAAAGTAAACAATGAACTGATTTTGTATCTTTATAGATCGTTTCTGAGATTTAGCTTAAATTATGCTAACATTAGTCCTAGGCAATAATGCTACACAATAAATAGAATGCTTCAATCGACACTGATCGGTGATCGGTATTATCGGATCGGCAGATACTGATTTCAGTGATCGGTGATCGGTGATCGCTATTATCGGTGATCGGCAGATACTGATTTCAGTGATCGGTGATCGGCACAAAAAACCTGATCGGTGCATCTCTACTCCTTACAGTTCTAACAGCTTTTCAAAGGCTTAAGTAACACAATGTGTGTGTGTTTGTGTTTACACCATGTGCCTGCTATAACATGTCAGCGTGCTTCCCTTTGTAAGTGTTCAATTTACACACTCAGTGCGTTTACATGCAATCGAATTATTGGCTTAGTCGGACTGAAATCTAATTATCCGTTTCATGTAAACACCTTTGTCGGACTATGTGCGGTCCGACTTCGATCCGATTAACACCCCTGGATAGCTCGATCCGATCCAGTTGATAATTCGACTATCGCGGCATGTAACGGTGAATTCGATTAGGAACTGGACTTTGCGTCTTTGCGCATGCTCGAGATCCCGCCGCCCTCCTCCCTCCCTCCCTCCCATGTCGTGACCCGGAAGTCGAAAGAGACGATAAATTAAATTCTCCGTGTACCTTCGGCGACGGCGTCTTCTCTCCGTTATCAACTCAGCCAATAGCGCCATTTGCATTCGCTGTACTCCTATTAACGCCATGGAAGAATAGTAGAGGGATGTAGCTTCGCCTTGCTCTCTGTTCACCATCTTTCTCAAAATGTTGTTGTTGGTGGTGGTGAAGAGATCAAGCGGAAATGGATGTATCACCACGAGTTGTAATGAAAACAGCGCCGCCTATCGTATCGGATATGACATGCTTTCGGCCAATGATTCGAATTACTCACTGCCATGTATATTGGGATAACAGCAGATCCCCCAAAAGATAGCATAGTCTGACTAAAGCAAGATTCAAATTATACCATCATGTAAACGCACTGAGTGAGACATAGAGTTTAATCAAGCATGCACATTACAACAGGCAGTGCATGCTGGGATAGGTTCCAGGAATAGGGTCTGAAAAGCGGGCCTCCACAGCTGTCTGAGTATGTCTACGAGCCAAAGTAGAGTTTTTTGTCTTACACTGTGTCCTTACCGGAGTGAGGTCCTTGTGAGTTGTCGTCATCTTCTTCCACCCTGAAGATTTTGCCCAGACTGACAGGTCTGCTGCCTTCACCCACCGCCGCCACGCTACTGCTGCTGTTGCCGCCGCCGCTGCCTTCTGCATCCTCCACAGGCACTACGGTGAAGTTGATGGGCATCTTGACTCCTCAGTTGTCTGGAAGAAAGTTTGAAAGAGGTAGTCCAGGGAAGGCACTTTGTGTTGTGCAACGTTAACCCACACAGGGAAGAGACCAACAAACATCCAAAGCAAGTGAAATCAAGGCCCCGGTGCGACAGTTAGAACTTTGGCTTGACCTCAACATGCTACTCGCTCTAAATCTTTGGTTCCATTCCTTTTTGTTGTGAGATCCAGTGTCCTCTAAACTCAGGGGGGGAAGTGCCTCTGCCTCCTGCACATGGGGCAGGCCAAAGTCCTGCAGCATGCATATTCTTTACTCTCTCCTTTTTCCCTTCCCTCCCTCCTCCTCCCTCAACCCCACGGCTCCCAAGACGATTGCCCCATGTGACCCTTTTTACCATATGAAAAGAGTTGGAGTCCATACATGGAGACCACTGCGGCTCCTCCCAGTGCTCTGACCGTCCCACTTCTCTGACTCACACCTTTGTCATGCCAAAAGGCAGAGAAACAAACTCTGAAGGATCTGTTAACGTTTCCAGATTACATATCAAATCCACTTTGACTGAAAACAGCTGGCTGGTGTTTCAGAATCCAAGTGTGAGCTGCTTTTCTTTCTCCGTTCCTCTGGCATTCCTTTGCTTTACTTTTGCTTCCTCTTTCCAGACTGGTCGAAGTTTCTGTCTGGCTTCCTCCAGGTAAACAAAAAGGGCGTTACATTTCTTTCTCCCACAGTGCATTATGGGTAGCGGTGCTGAATACCTCATGCTCACAGACATTGTGTCGGCAAAGGAAACGCCTTGAGAATCTTGGACACAAACTCTCCTGCAGTATAGGTGACAATGGACAGTCTCAGGGGAACAGGACTAACCTTGGTATTAACAATGGACAAACATAAACAGGAATTGTTTTTAGTTTGTCGGAATGGTTTAATTGGCACGTTTTCTCAAGAAGTAGGGGCATTTGTCTTGATGCACTGTAAACTTTCATAACTACTTTAGAAGGATATACAGCAGTGCAAGTAATATAAAGTGTGTAGTGCACATGTGTCAAACTCGCGGCCCGCGGGCCACATCCGGCCCGCGAATGAATTTCCTTTGGCCCGCATGATAAAATCTATTTACTATTAGAGCTGGCCCGCCGGTATATCGCACGCACCACCATAATACTACAGATCCCACAATGCACTGTCCGCGTGTCGGCACGTCAATCGCGGGCCCGCGAATGCGCGCCTCACAGTCTGTATACACACCACTTCTGTCAACTTTCAACTATCTCCTCCACAGAAAATGGCGAAACGAAAGGTGGAATTTGAAAACAGGAGTTTAAGACAGGTGGGAGGCACAGTGTATGTTCGCGGATGTAAATGTCAAAGCTGTGTAATACTGTGCGGAGACAGTGTGGCTGTAATGAAAGAACACAACATAAGAGCGCGATCACACCAGACGCCACTTTTAAATACGCAACCGCTCCAAAACCGCCGGGCAAAACAGCGCGTTGGAGTCGTGTTTCGATTTAGAATTATAAAACTCTTCGTAATTAATTACCGCTAATATGAGTGCATTGTCGGCAAAACAGGCGCGCCTAAAAACGCTACAAAAACGCACCGCGCGGCATTTGAAAGGCATTCACACGGCGATTTGCCGATTTTGAAGCAGTAAAAAACTGCGGTCAACTCAGCCGACACTCGGATCTCCTTGGTCAACTCAGCCGACAGTGCCGAGACTTACATTTCTGTGCACCTATAGACTGATGTTGACGGTAAACGCATTGGATCGGGAGCGCGCGAGGGTTTGATAAAGTTAGCGGAAGGATTCACGTGACATAACATCCGGTTTTGCAAAGTTAGCGGAAAGAACTACGTGAAACAACATCCCTTTTTTCAAAATAAGATGTCGACAAATCATACACTAGCATATACAAGTAAACAATTAACTGATTTTGAATCTTTATAGATCGTTTCTGAGATTTAACTTAAATTATGCTAACATTAAAACTTTTTTACTGTACCAAGGAAGAGTTTATAAAAATAAAAGTCAGACTTTTGTATGTTAAAAAATTCCTGTATATAGATTTCCCCAAGAGTTCCAGGAAATGAATGATGCAGCTGTGTTCAAGACAGTCCTGACTTCCATTATCCTGGAAATCAAACTTATCTATGTTCCCAATTGGGAGATATTTCAAAGTAAAAGTCCTAAATGTTTACGAGAAATCTGTCATTTCATGTTTGAGGTGCTTTATATATGTTTTTCCTCAAAACCCCCGGCATTGACTGATGCAGCCGTGTTTAAGACAATCCTGACTCCCATTATCCCGGGAATCAGACATATCTACGTTCCCAATTGGGAGATATTTCAAAGTAAAAGTCCTAAATGTTTACGAGAAATCGGTAATTTCTTTCATGTTTGAGGTGCTTTATATATGTTTTTCCTCAAAACCCCCGGCATTGACTGATGCAGCCGTGTTTAAGACAATCCTGACTTCCATTATCCTGGGAATCAGACATATCTACGTTCCCAATTGGGAGATATTTCAAAGTAAAAGTCCTAAATGTTTACGAGAAATCGGTAATTTCTTTCATGTTTGAGGTGCTTTATATATGTTTTTCCTCAAAACCCCCGGCATTGACTGATGCAGCCGTGTTTAAGACAATCCTGACTTCCATTATCCTGGGAATCAGACAAATCTACGGTCCCAATTGGGAGATATTTCAAATTAAATGTCCTAAATGTTTACGAGAAATCGGTCATTTCTTTCATGTTTGAGTTTGAGTCAGCCTTCAGGAGCGCTGATCAGCAAATATTACTACATTGTGACTGGAAAAGGACAAGAAGACTTGATCGGGCTACCAATTCTGCATCGCTGCCACACGTTATGAAGAATGCCAAAGATTTATGTCGAAAACTGAGTAATTGCTGTTCATACTTATCATTTCTGATCTTTTTAACGTGAAATCTTTGTAATTTTACAACCTTTTTCTTTCAGTGCCCCCAGACATTACCACCTGGCCATGCACGTCTTTGGTCTAATGACACAGGCAACAACCCTAAATGACTTAGGCGAACTTGTCATCAGTGCAGCGGTGGTTTTTTCCAGTTCCCACAGTGAGAGTAATGTTGAAAAACATTTCCAGAGACCATTAACAAAAGCAGGACATTGTGACATTGATGACACAATCATTGTGGAGCAAGACTTTGTGGTATGTAACTTAATAATTTTTTATAGCGCAACTATTTTATCCCAACTTGGATTTACATAAAGTAAAAAGGGAAGCTTTTGGCAGGACTGTATTCACCTGCATATTTATTGCCAAAATCCAATAGACAACCATTCTTCGGTGGTGACAGGGTTTACGTTTGTTTCCAAGATGTAAGAAATAAAACTAAACTTTAATTATTTTTGCGAGAATGATGTGGGACCAACACCATTTCAACATCATTTTGATGACATCATTGGACATCAAGAGCTTGAGAAAAATGGGGATCCAAATGTATCCTGAAGTATAACGTTTATCCCAACATTGGTGAAGTACTTCTTACCTCAAGCCGCTCTGTGGTCTGGCCTACTCCTGGGTTAGTCCTATTTTTCACATGTGCTTTGATATACTTTTATTTTCATAGCTATTTAATTTAAGTAAAGATAACATATTTTGGCAGGTGACCTTGGGCACCATGGAACAGGTCCCATTTACGACAGACTTTCGCAAGTGTTCAAAAGAGCTTCATGTAGACCCACACAGGTACTATAAGCCAAAATCATGATACTGAAATAAATGTGAATTATTCCATCCTGGATATTACAGAGAAAGATCAAGATCAGGTTATGGAGAAAAGTCAATGGGATCTGAAAAAGATCCGTTTTCAACGGAGACGACTGACCAGACTTGATGACTTTGTCCACACCTACAAAACCTACAGTGACTCTTTGAAGAGGAAGAAGAAGGTAAAATGTTTAAGTGCTTTGACATAATCCATAAAGGTCCTTGTATTGTTGAATATTTTGTTCTTTAGTGCAGCAATGACATTAAAAAAGCACCTAACCTAGCATAACAGTCTGTCAATCCATTAAATCAGAAATAATTTACTTTAAACTATAAAGTTGTGATTATGTAACTGTCATGGATATCCTCACAATTAATTCACTGTTAATATGTTTTGGATTATGTGTAGACACACCTGGTGGATGTTGAGAGGTGGAAGCAGAGAAAACAGAATAAGCGAGGAATTTATGTGACGCCCTTGACCAAGTCTTTTCTTTTCAAACAACACAAAAAGGTAAAACAAGTTTTAAAGCTAACAATTATTATTCAATATGTTGAAATAGCATAACATGTAATAAATACAATGTTTGTATCAAATACAATATTTGTATTTTTCTCAAAGCACAACAGAAACAATCACACCACAAGCTCCAACAACAACAAAAGATCTTGACCATAATGAAAAGGCCATTAAAGGGCTTTCAACAAGCTTGGTATGGTTGCACAATGAACAGGAATGTAAAACACCTGTAAATCAGCAGCTTCATGTTGTATTTTGTATGTAATACACTTGCATGAATGCAGTTATTAATACAGATTTGACCATGTTGTTAGTCTCGACGGAAATAGTTTAAAGCTTTACATTAATAATGCAATTTTTATATCTAGAAGCCAACAGATGATGAGGATGCACAGGGATGCACAGTTGATGCTCCATCACAGGTGAACTTATTGTTAATGTTTTAGCAATACATATATATATATATATATATATATATATATATTAGTGCTGTGAAAAATAACGCGTTAACTCAGTTAATTAAATTACAGGTTTAACTAGTTGGTTTTTTTAAACGCATTTAACGCATGCGCAGAATGAGCTTCCAATCCGTCTGTTGGTCGTCTCGAACCAGCAGCATGTCATTCTGTCTCTACGTGTGTCTCGCGCGCCGCAGAGCTCGGATGCCGGCGTGTGCGCGCACATCGGGACGAAAAAAAGTCACTTGCACCCCCCCCCCCCACCTCCCCCCCGTCAACAACTCTTCTCTCGGCTCGAGCAGCAGAGCTCCGATGCTGGCGCGCGCACTGGTGAGCAATGCAGGGCTCTCAGTCTCAGGGCTCTCAAGTCTCACGCATTGAGCGTGAGACTCACGCATTTCGGTCTTAACTCACGCACTCCCGCCACACATCGTATTTCTCACGCTGAAAAAAACTCTCGGCTCTTTAATGTTTTAATGCAGGGGTGCTCAATATGTCGATCGCGGTCGCCGCAGAGCTTCTTCAGCGTTTGGTGGTTTAGGTTAGCTTGAATGTTAGCCCGCTATCTGCTGCTGTCACGCTGCACGGTGTAGCGATCCTAACAAAGTACCCGTACGTTAAGAGCGATGTGATTTAGCATATTTTTAGTATCGATACTTCACAGACAGCTCCGTGTCGAGCTGTCTGCGCACACTACGCAGCGAGTGCCGTTAAGTGGCGGAATTTTCGGCTTTAAAAATAAAAATTAAAAAAGATGCCAGAAGTGAAATGTTTAAGTTCAGTCTGTAAAGTTCTGTTTCTGTAACTCTCCAGCTGCTCATCCTGATGAACTCTGTATCATTCAATTCAATTCAATTCAGTTTATTTGTATAGCCCAATTTCACAAATTACAAATTTGTCTCGGAGTGCTTTACAATCTGTACACATAGACATCCCTGCCCCAAAACCTCACATCGGACCAGGAAAAACTCCCAAATAACCCTTCAGGGGGAAAAAAAGGGAAGAAACCTGGAGGAGAGCAACAGAGGAGGATCCCTCTCCTAGGATGGACAGATGCAATAGATGTAATGTGTACAGAAGGACAGATTTAGAGTTAAAATACATTCAATGAATATGACAGAGTGTATGAATAGTTCATAGTAGGCATATTCCACGATGGAGACCTCCACGATCCATCAGGCAGATGGCGGTGGGGAGGAGGTGGTAGTCTCAACAGGACAGTGGCGTAGTCATGAGCAGGAATTCCACGACCCAGACGATCCATCAGGCAGATAGGATCTATGCCGTCTCATAGGGTCCGATGACCCCATGAGCGTAAAGTCAAAAGGACTTCGGGAGAAAGCAGAGTTAGTAACGTGTGATTGAGAGATGAAAATTCATCCTTAAGGAGAGAAAAAGAGGAGATAGGTACTCAGTGCATCCTAAAACGTCCCGGCAGCTATAAGCCTATAGCAGCATATCAAGGGGCTGGACCAGGGCAAACCTGATTCAGCCCTAACTATAAGCTCTGTCAAGAGGAAGGTCTTAAGTCTACTAAACGAGGTGACTGTGTCTGCCTCCGGACTGAAATTGGAAGCTGGTTCCATAAAAGAGGAGCTTGATAACTAAAGGCTCTGGCTCCCATTCTACTTTTTAAGACTCTAGGAACTACAAGTAGTCCGCATTTAGTGAGCGTAGCTCTCTAGTGGGGCAATATGGTGCGACAAGCTCCTTAAGATATGATGGAGCATCACCAATCAAGGCTTTGTAGGTTAAGAGAAGAATTTTAAAAGTGATTCTTGATTTTACTGGGAGCCAGTGCAGAGCAGCTAGTGCAGGAGTGATGTGATCTCTTTTCTTAGTTTTAGTGAGAACACGAGCTGCAGCATTCTGGATCAACTGGAGGGACCTAAGAGATTTATTAGAGCAGCCTGCTAATAAGGAGTTACAGTAATCCAGTCTCGATATGAAGTAACGTGAACCAATTTTTCTGCATCTTTTGAGACAAGATGTGCCTGATTTTTGAAATATTACGTAGATGAAAGAATGCAGTCCTTGAGATTTGCTTTACGTGGGAGTTAAAGGACAAGTCGATCAAAGATAACGCCAAGATTCTTTACAGTGGTGTTGGATGCCAGGGCAATGCCGTCTACAGAATCCACATCACCAGATAATTGATCTCTGAGGTGCTCAGGGCCGATTAAAATTACTTCGGTTTTGTCTGAGTTTAACATCAAGAAGTTGCAGGTCATCCATGTTTTTATGTCTTTAAGACATGCTTGAATTTTACAGAGTTGGTTGCTCTCCTCTGGTTTTATCGATAAATATAGTTGAGTGTCATCTGCATAACAATGAAAGTTTATGGAGTGTTTCCTGATAATATTGCCCAAAGGAAGCATGTATAAGGTAAATAAAATTGGTCCAAGCACAGAACCTTGTGGAACTCCGTGATTAACGTTAGTGGTTATCGGCGTCATCGTTTACAAATACAAACTGAGATCGATCTGATAAATAGGATTTAAACCAAATTAGTGCCGTGCCTGAAATGCCAATCGACTGCTCCAGTCTCTGTAACAGGATGTCATGGTCAATGGTGTCGAATGCAGCACTAAGGTCTAACAAGACCAGGACAGAGAGGAGTCCTTTATCTGCTGCCATTAAGAGGTCATTTGTAATTTTCACCAGTGCCGTCTCGGTGCTGTGGTGTTTTCTAAATCCTGATTGAAATTTCTCAAATAAACTATTATGATGTAGAAAGTCGCACAACTGATTTGCGACCACTTTCTCAAGGATCTTGGAGAGGAAGGGGAGGTTAGAGATCGGTCTGTAGTTAGCCATCTGGTCAGATACAGACTAACAGTCTCATAGTGATAATCAATGCTATGATGGCTCCATGTAGTTTCATTAATATCTTGTAGGCTAATACTAATAATACTGCCATTTGTTAAGTGTTGAAAAAGTTGGTAAAAAGTGAACCATACAGATATTTTATTTATTACTATTATAGATAAATATACCAGGATCGTATTTATGGTACTGTTTTATGGTATTGTATCAGTATCATGATATTTATGGCAGGTATGGCATAGATTAGAACATACGTGTCAAACTCATGGCCCGCGGGCCAAATGTGGCCCGCCAGGTCATTTTATGTGACGGCATTCTTGTGTCCTTAAGATTCACTTGTTGGTTCATAATTGACTGTAAAAGGGAATATTACTAAATAGTTTTGTTGTGCATACTGTGATATTCTGAACACTCAGGTTCAAACTGCAACATCTTTTCATTAAATACGTTTGGTCTCAGCTTGTCATTCAGGGGTGATAGTGCGTCCCAAAGCCAGACCAGTGGAGAACCACTGCCCAAACCAGTGGAGAACTACTGCCCCAGACCAGTGGAGAACCACTGCCCAGACCAGTGGAGAACCACTACCCAGACCAGTAGAGAACCACTACCCAGACCAGTGGAGAACCACCTGTCTCAACTGTGAAAAAGCTTTTAACAAAGTTAATGTAATAATGTTTGTTTGATCTTTGATAAAGTAATGTGGGTTAAAATAAATATAATTAAATTAAATAGATATTGTATAATATTAAATACATTTGCATATATAGTTATACATTTATATAAGTACACCTAAATAAACAAACAAATGCAAAGACAGTTATTTAACAATATGTTCTGGAGTAGTTAGAATTATACCGTGTTAGTGACAACCGGCCCATTGAGGGCAGCCATGAGGCGGATGTGGCCCTCGGTGAAAATGAGTTTGACACCCCTGGATTAGAAGATCGTGACAACCAGGTAGAGGCAGAACAGACTCAAGGAACAGACTCGAGGCTCAGCAGAGCACAAGACTTGAAGACTTGTTCACGCCAAAAAAAAAGGAAGTTGGTTCATGAATGACTATATTATATACAATATTACTATTATTATAGGGCCCACTGACTTGGTGTCAGAATGGAGGAACTATAGATTATCATACAACGTCCAACATCGATGTTCGTGGAAGTCACCAGCACCCGTCCCGCCTATCCTTCTCACCTTTTTCACCCCTGACCCGTTTTCATGCCTGTATAATAGTAGGGGAAACACTGGAGTTGATAAGCGTGTCTTCTTGTCTGATCAATACTAAACTGTGAGGTGCGCGAATGGACCGAGTGGCCAGCTGCTGATCACTCAGTTAACGAACAGAGGGGGCGCGCGCAGCGCGCAAACAATTTTTTTGGGAGCACCGAAGACCCATTTTGACCCAGGAAAAACCCTTAATGTATATATGGGATTAATCATGATCCACAGAAACCTGTGATTAACCTGATTACAAATTGTAATCGTTTCACAGCCCTAATATATATATATATATATATATATATATGCAATAAATGTATCTGTATTGTAAATCATTTTTTAGTGCAATTATTATTTAAGTATATGTCTTTCTCCAAAGGATCCAATATTTAAAAAAATATTTTGAATGGTAATTTGAAAGAGGGAAGACTAAAAAAGCTACAATATTAATCAAAAGTACCGTAATGAATAAAATAAGAAAGATGAATTAAAGATGGATGGAAGAGTAAATATGTTTCCCCTTCATAAGCAATTATTAGCTTTCCTTCTTTCTCTACAATTCATTTTTATAAAAGAAGGTAATGTGGTAAGAGAAACAGCAAAGAATAAAATATAAAAAAATAGCAGTTTTAGGTAGAAAGCAGTGATTGAATGATAATTAATAAAAATTAAAATGTATTTGTTCATGTGTAACTGATAATATGTCAAGTAGGCTTCATGTATCTACTTCAAAAAATATATAACATTACTTTTATGACCCTCAGCTCCAGGAACTGTGGGGACAAAATGACACAGAAGTGGTTGTGTCGGAGATCCCCTCTCAATTTAAAGGAAACAGCTTCATGATCCATCACAGCGAGCTATGAACCCTCAGACCTCACGAATGGCTTGCAGGCGAGGTATGTAGTTGTGATAGTAGAACAGAAATGATCAGGAAAAAACTCCCCAAAAGACTGAAAAAATTGCTCCACTTCACACAGGTCTAATATTCTTTGTCATGCTGCTTTAATGGGCTACTATATAAAGAACACATAGATTGTTGAGCCCTTGAACTGATTGACTATTCGGAAGGTGTTTAAATCCATCCACAGTTGCTTTTCCATTATTTTTCTATAGTCACGTACTTTTGAATGTGAATGCAAACTTTATTGTTGACCAAGTATTTTTTTACAACAAAAACAACAACAACAACAACACAGTTACCCATTCCATTTAGTTGTAATTGTCCAAAATGTAAATTAATTGATGATGTTTAATAGACTGTCTCTATATCTCTTAAGGTAATTGAGTGTCTCTTGCATCACACACTCAACGAGCTCCATTTGGGGAATAAACTTTATATCCTCAACTACTACACGGCTAATGTGATCCTCTTTGGAAAGAGAGAAGCTGTCAGGAGGAACAGTTTGTCCAAGGTAACTTGTGTATTTGTTGGGGAGCCAAGCATAGTTTGATAACGGTTTACATGTTAGCTGATGTTCATCACTGTGTCTTAACTATGATAAAGTAAATTCAATTTACTAGATCAAGACTTCTGATAGTAAGGTATTGACAACAACTTTAATATTAAACTCTTTTTACCATGTTAATGTTTGGATGTGTTACAGATCAACTTTGAGGACTACGAAGGAATCGTGTCTTTTGTGAATGTACACAACACTCACTGGAAGTTTCTGGTTAGTAGGAACTACATTTATATTCATCATTATGGTCTTTTATTGTTTTATGGATGTTGTGAATAATCTTTGACTGATATTTCATGTCTGTCTTGTGTTTTTAGTCCATCAGTGCTGCCCAAGGCAGCATTTATTTGGTGGACCCATTCCACACATCCACAGAGCTGGCAGACTCCAACAATGCTGCCAAAAGATTCCGGTACTTTTCTAATTACATTTTTTTGGGACCTAAATACATGTATTTCATTCCCTTATATCTATCATGTGTTGTAATAATTATGGTACAGGTGATAAAAGAAATGTAAGTATAGAGGCAACTATCAGAAGCAGGTATAGTTCGAATTGCATAACCCCTTAAACCAAGGCCTGAATCATATTCCCTGAATCAGGGAATATCTTGTTACAGAGGTTCTAAACCCATTTACATCGTGTCACCCAAAGTTAAAGCTTAGCATGTGGCTGGGACTTTGTAAGAATGCAGTGAGAACCCACGTGCGATTAGACAGGAGACTGAAGCAGCATTCAATTAGTTTAATTCTCTTTGCACGACAGCCAAACAGTATGTCAAACTTAGTTAGTTGGTGACCTCTAATGTGCTGTGCAGAAATAAAAAAAACTAAGACAGATTAGAAGTTAAGATGAAAAGAGAAGCCTTTCTCTGTATGGTACTAATGAGTGAATCGATATTTGATTAAGCACATAAAACATTATATTACAGAGCCTATATAGTCTGTATGTTAAGAAACAGTTGAAGTCAAAGATTAGACAAGGATGTTATTGGGTTGGTTCATGAAGTTTACAAACTGCTGGATAGCTCCCTTGCTGTTCCCGGGAGCAGGAACAGCACCTTGGAGAGCATTGCAACGCACAGTCTGACAGACAGACAGAGACACAGATTACAGGACTGTCTCAGAAAATTAGAATATTGTGATGAAGTTCTTTATTTTCTGTAATGCAATTAAAAAAACAAAAATGTCATGCATTCTGGATTCATTACAAATCAACTGAAATATTGCAAGCCTTTTATTCTTTTAATATTGCTGATTATGGCTTACAGCTTAAGAAAACTCAAATATCCTATCTCTAAATATTAGAATATCATGAAAAAGTATACTAGTAGGGTATTAAACAAATCACTTGAATTGTCTAATTAACTCGAAACACCTGCAAGGGTTTCCTGAGCCTTGACAAACACTCAGCTGTTATAAATCTTTTTTTTTACTTGGTCTGAGGAAATATTAAAATTTTATGAGATAGGATTTTATTTTGAAGGTAAGATCATTTAAAAATAAAATGTATACATTATTATTTTGGCCCCCAAACTGTTGAACATTGTAATAAATGTAGCACATGGTGGAATACAAAAAAAAATGTTTTAATTGTAAAACATTATTATATTAAGCTCCAAACTGTTACATTTTAAATAACAAAACAGCATGTAACCGTGGTCAAGTTAAAGGTGATTAATTTTCCCTAATTTTTTTAGATTCAGTCTGACAGCTGTTCCCGCTGGTTCCACAGCCAGTGCCTCGGAATGGACACACAAACCCTTCAGAAAGCATCAAATTCCAACTGGAACTGCTGTCTGTGTCCCTAATTATTGCACCAAAAGGATGTGCAACATTTTTTCCATTCATTATTTTACATTTATTCTAATTTGTGCAAAATAAAGTTTTATTTTATTTTTTCTGTAATTTCACTTTGGATAATTCACGGTTCAAATGTGTCACTTTAATGTTCTAAAATCGTAATTTTCAAAATGTTCTGAATTAATGTTCAAATGTGTGACTTTCATTTTGAAATATATTAGGATTAGTCGAATAAAAAACGACTTCCTGAACACATCTGCCTCAGTCATTTCCTGGGGTAATGAGGAAAAACATATATAAAGCACCTCAAACATTAAGTAAATTACAGATTACTCGTAAACATTTAGGACATTTACTTTGAAATATCTCCCAATTGGGAACGTAGATATGTCTGATTCCCAGGATAATGGAAGTCAGGATTGTCTTAAACACGGCTGCATTAGTCAATGCCGGGGTTTTTGAGGAAGAATATATATAAAGCACCTCAAACATGAAAGAAATGACCGATTTCTCGTAAACATTTAGGACTTTTACTTTGAAATATCTCCCAATTGGGAACGTAGATAAGTTTGATTTCCAGGATAATGGAAGTCAGGACTGTCTTGAACACAGCTGCATCATTCATTTCCTGGAACTCTTGGGGAAATCTATATACAGGATTTTTTTAACATACAATAGTCAGACTTTTATTTTTATAAACTCTTCCTTGGTACAGTAAAAAAGTTTTAATGTTAGCATAATTTAAGCTACATCTCAGAAACGATCTATAAAGATTCAAAATCAGTTAATTGTTTACTTGTATATGCTAGTGTATGATTTGTCGACATGTTTCACGAAGTTCTTTCCGCTAACTTCGCAAAACCGGATGTTGTGTCACGTGAATCCTTCCGCTAACTTTATCAAAACCCTCGCGCGCTCCCGATCGAATGCGTTTACCGTCAACATCAGTCTATAGGTGCACAGAAATTTAAGGAGATCGGAGTGTCGGCTGAGTTGACCGCAGTTGCAGTTTCCACGTTTATCCCCGACACGATGCCCCAGCTGTCTCCCAGGCTGCTCACACCTCTCTATGTGTGGCAGAACATACCTGTGTGAACAACTGTTCACTTTGATGAAGACTCGTCTGACTGATGAGCACCTTCAGTCCTTCACTCATCCTGAGGGTTTCCTCAGCTCAGAGCCTGACCCCAGACATGATGAACTTGTTTCCAAGATGAGACACCAAGTGTCTGGCTCAGACCAGTGAGCATCACAGAGCAGCAAACGGTGCTTTGACGCATTTTCAGTTTTAAATTTCATTTTTGCATTTTCTTATTTTTCTTTGAAGTAAATTATTTTTGGCTGTTTACCTGTAAGAAAACGTTTTTACTTGCAATTACTCTGGAAAAACTGCAGATAGTCATAAGCAATTAAAATATATATATATTTATGTATAATTTATCATTTTTATTTCATAATTAATGTTGTTTTATAGGCAATACTCTACATACCTTGTTAGTTCCAGGTTCAATATGTGCAATACGGTTCTTTCAATACGTTTTCAATAAATGTTGAACCCATATGGCCCTTGACGTGTATCAATTTCTTTATTTCGGTCCATTGTGTATTTGAGTTTGACACCCCTGGTGTAGTGTATACAGTGTAGGTGTGTATTTCTGTCTCTTGTCTTCATCAGTCTGGATTTTTCTATCGCATTGTCTGTTTGAATACTTAAGTACAGTGGGAGAGTAAACGTAACCAGTAAATATAACCGGCCTTCATTTATTATTTGTCTTGTCAGGTTTAGACTTACTATAGAATAGAACAGCCAATAATAACAAACAGTGTTATTCACTAATAATGTGCTCATTTGTCATCAATCAGTTTTAACTGTTTCCTAGAATGGTAATACAGCAAATAATGCAATGTAGTCATAGTGGAAGCGTGCTATACAAAGAAGAATTTGCATGAGATAGTTATAGTTTAATTACTTTTTTTCTATTTTTTGTTGCTGACATCATAATGCAAAATCCAACAATGCTGAAATTTAAATCCTGAGACGTAAGCACTGGGTACATTATTGTTCTGTTCCTGATATGATTTTCTCCCTGCTGACCTCACATACTATTCATACATGACGTAGGTTTGAGCGTGTAGTGCGTTCACACTGCATAGTGTGGAACGACAATAGCAATAATTTCTGAGTGTGAAACGTGAGCTTAATGTATATAATGAACTGCCCCACAATGCATTGCAGTTAGGTGCCTATAGAAAGCCGTCAGTCGTGTGAGATTTTGAACTCGGAGATAAAAACTGAATAACTGTCACTTTATTACATTTAAAGATGTCTTATGGCAAGAAAATATTTTGAATGTGCGGTCGGTTTAACTAAATAAGGCAATGTTTCTTTTACGTGGCTCTTCATCAGAGATGTGAGAGCTGCCACATATACTTTATATCTTCTAGAGACCAATAGCTACCTTTTCTTAGCTTTGTTTAGCTAAGTAAAAACATACTATATATATTTATTAACATAAACTAGGGCTATAGTTTTGCTATGTTAGCTTAGCTTAACTCAGTTTGTATTATTGTAGATTAGCTTAGTTTATCCTTCCGCTAATACTCCAGAATGTTGCGGTTTTAATTTGTTCCTAAACTGGTTATAGCAATAGCCTACCTGAACAAAGCAAACTAAAATTAGTTAAGCAAACAAAGTCATGAATTTTCCTTGGAGGGACAATGGGATGGCTACATTTTTATATTTATGTTATAGTTTGTCAGTGTTGACTAAGTGTTCAACATATTTACCATGCTAATGATTACGTCTGTCCTTTCCCAGATGTACCAAGGAAGTACTTGGGACACAGTGTTCTTTTGATACAGCTTTCTTTGGTCCATGACATTCACTTTGGTCTCTGGATCTGAAAACTCTCTCACTTCCCTTTCTTGAGTGTTTTTGTCTGACAGAGAAATCATATGTTGATCAATCCCCCAAGATTCTCCGACTAAATGTAATTTCAACACAAAGGTGGTAAAGTGATTTTAAATGCACGCTGCCCAGATGTTTAACCAGATGTTTGTCTTTGAAGAATGAGAGTTTGTCTACCCAGGCTTATTTCAAAACTGCTGAGCCATGTGATAATTAACATGAAATATACTGTGCCATGAAAAGTAGAGCTTAATGGACGGAACTGGATTGGAACAGCAGTGAAAGCAAACATGGTTCATGTTTAACCTGCAGATACCCCTTCTACTGCAGGCCTGATACCAGATTATCTCCTGGAAACGAAAGCTGCTGTTTGTTCAGCTTTGTTGAAAGAAGTGGTGTACGATGGAGCTGTACGTATTGCGTTTCCTTCCTCAGCGTTAAGCTAAGTGACAAAGAGCTGAGCTGTCGAATATTTTAAGTATGCAACACTTTTCCTTGTTGATTTTCTTCACTTTCCCTTGTGACTACTGTTGTTATAACTCTTGTTATAAAGCAGCTCTTTAGGTTTTTAAAGAAATTCTAAATCTTCTTCATCACATACTAACAGTGTCAAGCGCTCGTGACAATGTCTGCCTGTGTATTGCCAGCAGAGGGAGCTGTGGGTTCATGGAGGGAGAGGTATTCCGTCAATGTCCAACTCAGAGGGAAAGACATTTATAGCTTTGTGAGCCAGCAGTGGGGGAACGAGTGCAAATAGGTTTTAGCATAGTTCACAGCAGGAGGTAGTAACGAGCACAAATACTTCAGGGGCTGGAGGACTTGTGACAACAAGTACCAGTACTTTTAAAGACACTCAATCAATGTTTTGTGCTGACCCTGACTTCTGACCTCTGACCTCCGGGTGATACGCATGCATGTTTACAAGTGTGCATACTTTCTTACAGATGTCTTCTGAAAGATGCAGAGCCTCCAACCAGCTTGAAAATGCCAAAGATTCATGAGCTGGAACTGTTTCCCATTGACGTGATATCACTTGGCCCACGACCTGAACTACTCCAACTTTTTCTTTTTGGACAAAACTGCCGTTTTATACCTCTCAGATGGCTTAAGTTTGAATGTTGGGGGTGGAGGGAAAGCGAGAGTTGGAGGTGAAATCAAATCCCTTTTGCAAACAGCAAAAATGTCAATGCTGACGCAGACACGGGAACAGACTGCCCTCCCTCAAGACTATATTATTAAGTGGCTAGGTTCTATTTGTAGCATTTTTACCTGTTTACTGACTCCCCCCATTCCAAAACCAGGTAGCTGAGCAAACATACTGGAGGGTTTGGACGACCTCTTGTGCCATCACATGGGGAATACATTTCAACTGCAGGCACTGTGTTGTCGTCCTGCAAAACGCAATATCAGGGCGAATGTACGCAGGGCCCGGGTGCACTTTCTTTTCATTCTCGATCAGATCCAGGATCCTTTTCCCTCCTGATCATCTAATATGAGAATCCAACTTTTAATTATTCATACCGATAGCAAATTAATTGTAGTTTCCTTCTGGATAAAGCAATATTGCATTGTTTTTTTGAGCTGTAAATAAAAGTGGTTCTGTAAACCTTTTTTCGTTGTGGTTTTTTATGGTTGTTTATAATAACCATAAGGGTTCTTCATACTCATTCTACTATATCATAAAGTTTTGTTTGATCCCCCATTTGGTTAATTAGATTTTTTAAAATGTTGTTTGTTGTGATGAAGTGAACAGGAAGTACAGGCTTCGTTCTCTCTCTCAACATTGGTTGAAGAGCAGCACTTCTCTGAGGATAAGAAACAGTCAAGATAGTTTTGTCGACATCTGACAAAAGACTTAGCTAATTCTGCTGACACCATTTTAAAGGCGTTTAAGTAGTAGTGTTAGCCAAATACACTATACCAAATATAATCTTTGGTGAACTGGAGATAGCCATAGCTATCCATGGGAAAAAAAGTGGTATCCTCTTCCTGTTTAGGTTTCATATACGTACTTCCTTTGTGCTATACATTTGACCTTCATTTTCCACAAAAAACATACCCGGTGGACAGAATTATTTCAGAGTGAAAGAGGAGCCTCTTTCCCACTGTTCTAACATCTTGTCCTTAGTGGACATTTTTTTAATCTGCATTCATTCCCGGGACGAATAACTCAGCAGCTCCTTTTTCCATAGCTTTTCCATAGCTTTTCCATTATGCAACCAAGTTAAAGGGGGAACAATTGTCTAGTAACCCTCATACAGCCAACATCATCAAGCCGAAGTGGCGTTTGAGCCCCAGCCATCCAGATGACTTAGCAGCATCAAAAGCTGGTTGTTGCATGTTCCAGTGTCGGAATTAGTGTTGATTTAGACACCGCGTGAACTCATGACTTTCAGCCGTATGCATCTGTGGTATGGAGGTCGATCTGTGTCTATATTATGCAAAACCCCCCAAAAAATGTTGAGAGCAAATTTCTCTTTTGTAAGTCAAAATATATAAACTGAGAATAAATTATGTGTTATTTGTGCTTATAAAACTAGAATGTTCGGCTGAGAATCAAAAATCGTTGCTCTAAAAAAGAAAAAAACATTTGTTCTCCAAAAGATTTTACTCTCAAAAATAAAAATTGCTTAGAAAAATATAACTTTGCTCTTTCTTTTCTGCGTGTATGTTGTGAACTAACGGCACTAGCAAGCAGAAAGTTGGGCTTCATGTCAAAGCAGCCCTCCATGTCTCCACAGACTCGTCATGACTCTCAAGGTGCGTTCACACCAAAAGCGAAACTATTTTTCGCGTCGCCCAAAACACGTGAGTTTACTCGCTCGACCATTTGCTGTGTTCAAGCCATAAGCGTCGAGACGCTTCGCGAGAGGCGGGACTTATCTCCGTGTCTCGTCTCTGTAAAGACCGTTATCATCTCCTTCATCCACCAGAATAACTAACCACTATTTCTGCTTTATACTTGTTGTGGACATCCCACACACTAACGCCCTCGTGATTGGGTTCATGACATCACCCGTAGGCTCACTCAGCTCGGTCACTTTCACCGATGAAGTTACTGTTACTTCTGAAAGACTTCCGCTTCCAGCTACGAGAGCGGAACACAAGAGCTGATTGGCCCGAGTTGCGAGATTACCACCTCAAAGTTGAAATATTTCAACTCCGGGCGAAAATTGCGCCGCTGAAAACGCGCCGCTGTAAACGCGTCGCCCACATCGCGTCGCCCCAAACGCGCCGCCCGGGAAAATATTGCGTCTATCGCAGCCACACGTGTCTGTACGTTG
The DNA here is from genome assembly GCF_029220125.1 of Pseudoliparis swirei. Classification (NCBI taxonomy): domain Eukaryota; kingdom Metazoa; phylum Chordata; class Actinopteri; order Perciformes; family Liparidae; genus Pseudoliparis; species Pseudoliparis swirei. The sequence continues at coordinate 20,183,915 of NC_079395.1, read as the reverse complement.
ACTTTTCATGGGATTCGATCGCGCGAAAAAATAGTTTCGCTTTTGGTGTGAACGCACTTTTACAGCATGAAAGTGAAGTGCTGCTACATTTAAAAATAATTTTGCAATATAATGTCAACTTACCTCCATGTCCTCTTCACCGCAACCTCCCGTTAGCCAAGAGCCAAGTCGAACCCTCCAAGAGAAACTCCTGGCTCAAGCCCACGACGTCCAAACTCAACTCGTGGCTTTTCGCTTTTCGCGCAAAGCTTTTTGTTGTTTTTTGAGCAAAGCTTCTTTTTTTTTGCAAATGTGTTTTATTTGCTCCAAAAAATTTTTTTTCATGAGCAAAACTAACACATCATTTGTTCCCAGTTTATATATTTATACTTACGAACAGGAAATTTGCTCTCAAAACCTTTTTTGTTTCTTTGCGTAATAAAGACACAAATCTACCTTCATACTGCTCGTAATAACTTACATAGGAAATAAAAACCCAAATGAGTATTTGAAATTGATGTTCTGTCCGAGTTGTCAACAGCTACTGAAACTACTAGAAATTATCACAACACACTCCAAACCAACACCGTCACACAAAGTGAAACACCTCTATGATAACGTAAGCATCTATTGTGTGCTTGTAATTTCTCACTGGTGTAATGGGATTCGTAACCAAATACCTGTATATATCTGGCCACTAAATGTTAAGGTGCGTTCACACCAAAAGCGATGCGATTTTTTCGCGCGACCGAATCCCATGAAAAGTCAATGTACAGACGCGTGAGGCTGAGATAGACGCAATATTTTTCCGGGCAGCGCATTTGGGGCGACGCGATGTGGGCGATGCGTTTACAGCAGCGCGTTTTCAGCGGCGCAATTTTCACCCCTAGTTGAAATATTTCAACTTTGAGGCGGTAATCTCGCAACTCGGGCCAATCAGCTCTTGAGTCGTCATAGCTGTCCCGCCGCTGTTGAATCAGAACAAGACGGACAATAATGTTATGAACACGATAACATATATTATATATTATAATGTTATGAACACAATAACATATATTATATATTATAATGTTATGAACACAATAACAGCGTTTAGATGTTCCGCTCTCGTAGCGCTGGAAGTCTTTCAGACATAACAGTAACTTCATCTGTGAAAGTGACCAAGCTGTATGAGCCTAGGGGTGATGTCATGAACCCAAACACGAGGGCGTCAGTGTGTGGGATGTCCACAACCAATATAACGCAGAACTAGTGGTTAGTTCTTCATGGAGGAAATGATAACGGTCTTTACGGAGACGAGACACAGGGAGATAAGCTCCGCCCCTCGCGGAGCGTCTCGACGCTTATGGCGTGAACACGGTGAATGATCGAGCGAGTAAACTCACTCGTTTTGGGCGACGCGAAAAATCACCTCGCTTTTGATGTGAACGCACCTTAAGGCCACGAGCAAAGTCGGTCCCCATTTGTCAAATTCAATTGGTTTAGGTTGCAATCGCGATCTTTGTCTTAACGTTGTTGCAAATAGATAGCTTGAATTTTTATTTGGCGGTAATTATTGGTTCGCTATAACAGTTAGTTTGCTAGTTGGCTTCCTTACAGTTAAATGCCAAAGGCTCTCTTTTCTCCACAAATCTAAGATTGAGCGTTTTTGTGGCAAAAAATGATTGGATTTTGGAACCAAGATCCATGGGTTTACGGTTTTATGAAAGCATTTTTAAGAGTGTAATATCTGCAAAGAGTGCTGTAAAGACACCAACATCCTTAAACCATATTATTATAAAATTCGGGCTTTTCATTTAATAATAAATTTGGTCTTTGGGCCAAAGTACTGTATAGTACATTGAAGATCATATACAGTGCCTACTTTGTCCTCGCCCTTCATCTTTTTTTAGAGATATTCCCACTCTACATACAGCAAAGCCCAGAACACCCAGTAGTATTTTCCTTTATTTCATCTCCCTCTTTCTCAAACTCTCAACGTTTGTCCGCACACAACATTTGAGAAAAACTGGATGTTCATTCGTCATAGTTAAAAAGAAAACGAACACTCTGACTTTCATAACTATTAGGATGAAAATAGTCAGGTCGTCGTGTGCTCAGATTGCCATATGCGACAGGAGGGCACCAGGCGAGCGTGGCCGGCAGTCAGACAACTATTTTTGGTGCGAGTGGAAAATGTCTACGGGGATTCTATGGTGGTGGGGACCAACAGCGGAGAATCATGGGGAAAGTCTGTGAAACTTGTGGGACTGTGGGAAACAGTGACCCTCTGCCACACTTTGCTGGCACTGGAGGTCTGCATGTGGGTTACCAACAAAACGGGAGGACAGAGAGCTGCCAAGCCCATAATTTCAGTTTGGGATCAGTATGTGTGTGTATGTGTGTGTGTGTGTGTGTGTGTGTGTGTGTGTGTGTGTGTGTGTGTGTGTGTGTGTGTGTGTGTTTGTTTGGTGTGTAGTAGGTGTGGAACTCTGGGAAAGCCAAAATTCACCGTCCTTAAAAAGAAAATATTTTTATTTTCATTAAAAAAAGTACAATCTGCAATGGGTGACATTATGTGAATGATATTCTTCACTTCAGAGTCTTGAAAAATACAACAGACAAGCGAGACCATTCATCTTTTATCAAACACTGTCCCTTTAGAAGTGTATTAGTAAGGGAGAAAAGATGGAGGCAGCTGGCAAATTAAATAAAAGATGGATGCAAAGGAGGTGGAAAATTAAGAATGAGGAGTAAATGGAGTATTTGAAAAAGGTGGGGGAGCTTACCTTCAGCTCTTCCTATATCCTTAGACGAACAAGCCCTATGACTACATATGACAGAATGGGATTATTTATTTATTCCACCTGTAATTAGTCAGCTCAAATGTATTAGATGTGCACTATTAAGTGCCATAGGATAGGAAAGGAGAACAAAATGGGTGGCACGGATGCTGGAATCACAGCCAGGTGGGTAGAGGGAAGTCCTTTTATGCAGTAGGTAAGATAAGAGGCCAAAGAAGAAGCCCGGCAGTTGTAGCTTCAAGCGAGACAAGCAGAACGGGGAGATTGTGCCAAGCGGTTGACAAGATTTAAGATGTACTGACCCGCATTGAACTGTGAACGGTTACTGTATGCAGTCCAACAGAAATGTTTGCCGAGGGAGTTTAGAAAACCGTTCGACTGAGTGAGATATCTGTCTCGCATTTATTTCTGTCGCCTGTCATCACCCACTCACTCGCAGAGTGGGCAAAGTGTTGGCAGCAACCGTGTTTCCCACTGGGACAACCTGTAGGCGCGAAAATGAAAAACACTTGTGGTCATTTGGAAACTGATTTGAACTGAAGGAGGCATCTCAATACGGTTCCCCCTCGCGTTAACACTGTTAGCTCTGTCAGCACCGTTGCCGTGGTTTGCACAGATAGCTGTGCCAGCCCCTTGCTACCATCGTCAGCGTCGGGCTGATGCTGCGTTCACACCAAAAACGTTGAGAATATTCACAAGGCTTTTGATGTGACCTATACATGCGTGAGTTTACTCGCTTGACTATTTGTGGCTTTTCGCCCCATTCGCTTATCTCCGTGGCTTGTCTCCGTAAAAACAGTTATCATTTTCATACTTATCTAGTATGAAAGAACTGACCACTGGTTCTGCTTTATACTTGTTGTGGACATCACACAAACATCGGAACATCTAACGTCCCTGTGTTTGGGTTCATAACATTAATATCATATATGTATATATATTTATACATAACATCACCCGTAGGCTCACACAGCTCGTGAATTTCACGGACTACGTTTGAATGAGTGCCACTTCCAGCGCCATTAGAGCAGCAGCAGCCAGTTAGATTCATCAAGGGTGGAGCATCTCAATGCTGATTGGATTTCGCAACTCGCCGTTGGGCGAATTTTCCAGCGAAGTTGAAAAATATCAACTTGAGGGCGAATGAGGCACATTTATTGCAGCACGCAATTAACGTAATTCGCAATCATTCACGTCTGTACATTCAATTCAATTCAATTCAGTTTATTTGTATAGCCCAATTTCACAAATTACAAATTTGTCTCGGAGTGCTTTACAATCTGTACACATAGACATCCCTGCCCCAAAACCTCATATCGGATCAGGAAAAACTCCCAAATAACCCTTAAGGGGGAAAAAAGGGAAGAAACCTCCAGGAGAGCAACAGAGGAGGATCCCTCTCCAGGATGGCCAGGTGCAATAGATGTAATGTGTACAGAAGGACAGATTAGAGTTAAAATACATTCAATGAATATGACAGAGTGTATGAATAGTTCATAGTAGGCAAATTCCACGATAGAGACCTCCACGATCCATCAGGGAGATGGAGGTAGAGAGGAGGAGTGGGCGGAGTCTCAACAGTGGGCGGAGTCTCAACAGGGCAGTGGCGTAGTTGGTCGCAGGAATTCCACGATCCAGACCTCGATGATCCATCAGGCAGATAGGATCTATACCGTCTCATAGGGTCCGATGAGCCAAAAGGACTCCGGGGAGAAATCAGAGTTAGTAATGTGTGATGGAGAGATGAAAATTCATCCCTAAGGAGAGAAAAAAGAGGAGATAGGTGCTCAGTGCATCCTAAAACGTCCCCCATTAGCTATAAGCCTATAGCAGCATATCAAGGGGCTGGACCAGGTGAACCTGATTCAGCCCTAACTATAAGCTCTGTCAAAGAGGAAAGTCTTAAGTCTATTCTGAAATGAGGTGACTGTGTCTGCCTCCCGGACTGAAGGTGGAAGCTGGTTCCATAAAAGAGGAGCTTGATAACTAAAGGCTCTGGCTCCCATTCTACTTTTTAAGACTCTAGGAACTACAAGTAGTCCCGCATTTAGTGAGCGCAGCTCTCTAGTGGGGCAATATGGTAATCCAAGCTCCTTAAGATATGATGGTGCATCACCAATCAAGGCTTTGTACGTTAAGAGAAGAATTTTAAAAGTGACTCTTGATTTTACGGGGAGCCAGTGCAGAGCAGCTCGTCCAGGAGTGATGTGATCTCTTTTCTTAGTTTTAGTGAGAATACGAGCAGCAGCATTCTGGATCAACTGGAGGGACCTAAGAGACTTATTAGAGCAGCCTGATAATAAGGAGTTGCAGTAATCCAGTCTCGAAGTAACGAACGCGTGAACCAATTTTTCTGCATCTTTTTGAGACAAGATGTGCCTGATTTTTGAAATATTACGTAGATGAAAGAATGCAGTCCTTGAGATTTGCTTTACGTGGGAGTTAAAGGACAAGTCCCGATCAAAGATAACGCCAAGATTCTTTACAGTGGTGTTGGATGCCAGGGCAATGCCGTCTACAGAAACCACATCACCAGATAATTGATCTCTGAGGTGCTCAGGGCCGCTTAAAATTATTTCGGTTTTGTCTGAGTTTAACATCAAGAAGTTGCAGGTCATCCATGTTTTTATGTCTTTAAGACATGCTTGAATTTTACCGAGTTGGTTGCTCTCCTCTGGTTTTATCGATAGATATAGTTGAGTATCATCTGCATAACAATGAAAGTTTATGGAGTGTTTCCTGATAATATTGCCCAAAGGAAGCATGTATAAGGTAAATAAAATTGGTCCAAGCACAGAGCCTTGTGGAACTCCGTGATTAACGTTGGTGGTTATCGAGGCGTCATCGTTTACAAATACAAATTGAGATCGATCTGAAAAATAGGATTTAAACCAAATTAGTGCCGTGCCTGAAATGCCAATCGACTGCTCCAGTCTCTGTAATAGGATGTCATGGTCAATGGTGTCGAATGCAGCACTAAGGTCTAACAAGACCAGTACAGAGATGAGTCCTTTATCTGCTGCCATTAAGAGGTCATTTGTAATTTTCACCAGTGCTGTCTCGGTGCTGTGGTGTTTTCTAAATCCTGATTGAAATTTCTCAAATAAACTATTATGATGTAGAAAGTCGCACAACTGATTTGCGACCACTTTCTCAAGGATCTTGGAGAGGAAGGGGAGGTTAGAGGTCGGTCTGTAGTGAGCCAACACCTCTGGATCCAGAGTGGGCTTCTTCAGGAGAGGTTTAATAACAGCCACTTTGAAGGAGTGTGGTACGTGGCCTGTTAGCAGAGACACATTGATAATATCTAATAGAGAGCTGCCAATTAAAGGCAAAACGTCTTTAACCCTTGTGTTGCCTTCAGGTCAATTTGACCCGATTCAATGTTTAACCCTCCTGTTACCTTTATATTTACTAACATATTTTACCCTTGAGGTCAATATGACCCCAGCTATTAAAATCTCCAGAAAATTATTAGAATTAATATTGTTTTCCAAGTTTAAGTGTGAGGTACTTTATGTTTGTTTGTTGACTCCCGAAAGAACACCGACATTAAACATTGAATCGGGTCAAATTGACCCGAAGGCGACAGGAGGGTTAAATATTGAATCGGGTCAAAATGACCCGAAGGCAACACAAGGGTTAAGCAGCCTCGTCGGGATGGGGTCCAAGAGACAGGTAGACGTGTTAGAAGTAGAAACCGTTGAAGATAATTGGTCACGGTTGATGGGAGAAAAGCCATCCAAATATACACCAGGGCATACAGCGGTTTCCAAGGCCATTCCAGTTGAGGACAGATTGGCACTGGTTAAAGGCAAGAGATAATTAATCTTGTCCCTAATAGTTAAAATCTTTTCATTAAAGAAGTTCATAAAGTCATTACCACTAAGGTCTATAGGAATACTCGGCTCCACAGAGCTGTGACTCTCTGTCAGCCTGGCTACAGTGCTGAAGAGAAACCTGGGGTTGTTCTTATTTTTCTCTATTACTGATGAGTAATAGGCTGCTCTGGCATTACGGAGGGCCTTCTTATAAGTTTTAAGACTATCTCGCCAAAAAATAATAGCTGCAGTTTTATTCTGGGCGGTGATTTAAACAGTGTTTCTTTTCGTTTCCATTGTGTTCTTTCTATCAGAGAGTACATTTCAAAAATCCATAGATAGATCTCGTCATTCAAACAGACTGGGTTATGCCAAATGCTTCCATCAGGCCAAATAAAGGCCGAATCAAATTACATTTTGTGATTTTGAAAAGCCTCCCCATCTGTGTTGTGTCATGAGAAAGTGGAGTGAAACAGTCCACAGTTATAAATACACCTCAACTCGATAGAAAAGCCAGCAGTGGGGAGATGATTACCATGTTTCGCCACCAAAACACAGCTGTTAACTATGTTGAAATAATAACGTCTAAATCTATGAGTGGTGGAGGGCTGAGTGGAGGAAGTCCAACCGCACATTTAAACACCAGCATACACACACACGCACACACACACACGTTGCTTCTCATCTTGTCCGCAGTGATTGTTTGCCCACATTGCACGGTGTGTGTCCGCCCAGGAGTTAACCGCCTGAGGAGCCGGTTACATAGCATGAGAGTGATTGCATATTTAGAGAGTGCCTCACTTCAACCCATGCCAGACAAATGCAAGAAATTCACAGAGATGTATTCATACATAACCACATATACACACACACACACACACACACTCGCACACACACAAACAAACACTCTCACACACACACATAAAGGTACGCGCACACCGGTGTGTTTCAGCCAGCTGTGTCCAAATTTCAAATACATCTCAAAAACCCTCATAATTGCTACGTCCATTGGACGTTTCTGTATTTCACTGACCAACACACACAATCAAAAAGGTTTGAATGCTAAAACTGGCAACACATGAATCTGATGTTAGACTTAAACAAATACCAGCCATGACTATGTATTCATTTTCTATGAAAAGACTCCTACTTTCCTCACAGCTTAATGTTATGGATTAAGCTTTCGAGGCCTGTAACTAGCATTATTTAAAGAGTCGTGAAATGACAGTTATACATATGGATGAAAGAAATAGCGCCAAAGTGGGGTGACTCAGTTTAGTTTGAAGGCTTTGGCCCTGACACAAATTTACTGAAGCATGCAATGTAAAGCAGTGTGGCTCACGGAGAGGAGCGTACGTCCTCCAACTCCCAATGACTTTACTCATCAAGGTCAAGGGGGGGCCATGTTTCCTTTCTTGTCAGGGGGCTCAGAATTCCAGTGCACTTGGCCTCTTTTGAATACTGCACACTCTGTTTCACAGAAGACTCAGAGAGAATATCCAATGCTATCTGTTGGAGCTATTTATTTGATATTAATATTTAGTTATTTTATTGACAAGTAGTATTGTTTAAATATTCAGGTTGTTTGCTTATTTAGGTTAAATGTAATGGTATATTGGAATAGCTTTTTCTTGTGATAGGGTTAACCCTAAATAAAAATATAAATGTTTATCAATACGCTGCGAGAGGCAGGACTTATTGCCTTTATATATATTTGTTCGCTATTTGGGTGACACTGTGAGCACCTGTGGTTATATGTAGGAGTGGGCAGGTGCAGGACCAGCATGCAACTGGGTAGACCTATGTTTTTTTACCAATGCAGGAGAGGCAGCGTTAGGAGTTTCTTTGTTCTTTTGTTCGTTTGCTTGTTTTGTTTAGTTCAATTAAATGGCTAAAAAAAAGAATCCTGAATGGACATTGCTTTCTTTTGGCTGCATAAACCACAAACCCATGGTGCATCAGAGTCAATTTGATTTAATTTGTGTTTGGTTTTGATTTATTAGACAAATAATATGATATGATTAGATATTATCAATGTGTCTTTGATAACAGGCCACATTCCTTCAAAGTAGCTGTCATTAAACCTCACCGCACTAAGTTGGTTTAAATCCTATTTATCAGATCGATCACAGTTTGTATTTGTAAACGATGAAGCCTCGATAACCAATTTTATTTACCTTATACATGCTTCCTTTGGGCAATATTATCAGGAAACACTCCATAAACTTTCATTGTTCTGCAGATGATACTCAACTATATCTATCGATTAAACCAGAGGAGAGCAACCAACTCAGTAAAATTCAAGCATGTCTTAAAGACATAAAAACATGGATGACCTGCAACTTCTTGATGTTAAACTCAGACAAAACCGAAGTAATTTTACTCGGCCCTGAGCACCTCAGAGATCAATTATCTGGTGATGTGGTTTCTGTAGATGGCATTGCTCTAGCATCCAACACCACTGTAAAGAATCTCGGCGTTATCTTTGATCGGGACTTGTCCTTTAACTCCCACGTAAAGCAAATCTCAAGGATTGCATTCTTTCATCTACGTAATATTTCAAAAATCAGGCACATCTTGTCTCAAAAAGATGCAGAGAAATTGGTTCACGCGTTCTTTACTTCGAGACTGGATTACTTTAACTCCTTATTATCAGGCTGCTCTAATAAGTCTCTTAGGTCCCTCCAGTTGATCCAGAATGCTGCAGCTTGTGTTCTCACTAAAACTAAGAAAAGAGATCACATCACTCCTGCACTAGCTGCTCTGCACTGGCTCCCCGTAAAATCAAGAATCACTTTTAAAATTCTTCTCTTAACCTACAAAGCCTTGATTGGTGATGCACCATCATATCTTAAGGAGCTTGTAGTACCATATTGCCCCACTTAGAGAGCTGCGCTCACTAAATGCGGGACTACTTGTAGTTCCTAGAGTCTTAAAAAGTAGGATGGGAGCCAGAACCTTCAGTAATCAAGCTCCTCTTTTATGGAACCAGCTTCCACCTTCAGTCCGGGAGGCAGACACAGTCACCTCATTTAAGATTGAACTTAAGACTTTCCTCTTTGACAGAGCTTATAGTTAGGGCTGAATCAGGTTTGCCCTGGTCCAGCCCCTTGCTATGCTGCTATAGGCTTATAGGCTGCTGGGGGACGTTTTAGGATGCAGTGAGCACCTATCTCCTCTTTTCTCTCTCCTTCTGGATGAATTTTCATCTCTCAATCACACATTACTAACTCTGCTTTCTCCCGGAGTCCTTTTGGCTCATCGGACCCTATGAGACGGTATAGATCCTATCTGCCTGATGGATCATCGAGGTCTGGATCGTGGAATTCCTGCTACCACCTATGCCACTGCCCTGTTGAGACTCCGCCCACTCCTCCTCTCTACCTTCATCTGCCTGATGGATCGTGGAGGTCTCCATCGTGGAATATGCCTACTACGAACTATTCATACACTCTGTCATATTTATTGAATGTATTTTAACACTAAATCTGTCCTTCTGTACACATTACATATATTGCACCTGTCCATCCTGGAGAGGGGTCCTCCTCTCTTGCTCTCCTGAAGGTTTCTTCCCTTTCCGTGAAGGGTTATTTGGAAGTTTTTCCTGAGCCGATGTGAGGTTTTGGGACAGGGATGTCTATATGTACAGATTGTAAAGCACTCCGAGACAAATTTGTAATTTGTGAAATTGGGCTATACAAATAAACTGAATTGAATTGAAATGGCCACGACATTATCCTTAAATTCAAGGCAAAACAAATACATGGGATTTACTTTCGATCCAACCTCAACTTTGACAAACACATACACATTTTTTACTGAATTTCAAACTCGAGACACATTTCCTCTCTCTTCAATTCTTTTTATATTGATTTCAATGATGAACTAATCAAACAACTACAACTGTTCTGTCAATGCCATATTGATCCCATACATATTTATGAACAGTATTTCATATTGCTTGTTTTGTGAACTGCACATACTGTTTGTATTATTGTTCAACTTCATCATCTCCATTACTCTCGGTAAGAAAAAGAAAGAGGCGGGTTGCCAGAAATGTCAAACTTTTCCTTTAAAAAAACAATATCCTGAAAAGCCTGAATGACAGCCTGCTTTCTGTAATGGACTTTTTGGCTGTCCGACTGAGAGTTATGACGTACAAACTAAATTTCACATAAATGAAGTGCTGCATGCCGACTCTAAATCCTTGGGTAAAAAGACTTGAATTGGCTGGCATGATGGCGGACTGACTATTTTATAACTGACAGGCTGGCTAACCGACTGCAGCAGATCACAGACATCCAGCGCCACTGGTCGCCTCTGTAACAGGGTTGTGTGGATTTTGACAGCTCTGCGATGCTTTACCCCTTTTCCCCCAGGAGACCCGGCCCGAACCCAGGATATTTCATCTTGGCTCATCATTTTTTCATGTGATTTATAAATTCAGGGAAAAGGGGTCATATCCATTTCAGAGCCATATGACTTAAATAAATGCTTTTTTAGAAGATACTTTTAACACGTTTAAAGCAGATTCTTGGTAAAATGTTTCCCAATTGCTTATTTTATAGTCATTCAAATGATCGTACTTTTAAATATTAACACAAAAAATATCAATAGCTACAAAATTAAATTGTTTATATTGGTACGTTTGTGACCGGCCCGCCAAGGTGAAAGCAGTCGAGCACACAGACAAAGCTCCTCCCACAGACTGGATCAAAAAGTGCTTCCCAAGAGAAATAGGCAATACAATAACATAATCATGATTCATATTTGACTGATCCATAATCGCATGTTTTACAGTGTGTGGAGCCCTAACAAAGAAAAAAGGTAAATTCCCCATCCATCCATTCTCATCCGCTTATTCCGGGGTCGGGTCGCGGGGGTAGCAGACCCAGCAGGTTGACCCAGACTTCTCTCTCGCCCGCGACACTTTCCAGCTCATTCTGGGGGATCCCGAGGCGTTCCCAGGCCAGCCGGGAGATATAATCTCTCCAGCGTGTCCTGGGTCTTCCCCGGGGCCTCCTCCCAGTAGGACGTGCCTGGAAAACCTCTAACGGGAGGCGTCCAGGAGGCATCCGAATCAGATGCCCGAACCACCTCAGCTGACTCCTTTCGATGCGAAGGAGTAGCGGCTCGACTCCGAGCTCCTTACCCTATCTCTAAGGCTGAGCCCGGCCACCCTACGGAGGAAACTCATTTCGGCCGCTTGTATTCGCGACCTCGTTCTTTCGGTCACTACCCAAAGTTCATGACCATAGGTGAGGATTGGAACGTAGACTGATCAGTAAGTTGAAAGCTTCGCCTTTCGGCTCAGCTCTCTCTTCACCAAGACAGACCGGTACAGCGCCTGTTTTACTGCTGCAGCTGCACCGATCCGCCTGTCGATCTCCCGCTCCATCTTACCCTCACTCGTGAACAAGACCCCGAGATACTTGAACTCCTTCGCTTGGGGCAGGCACTCTGTCCCCACCTGGAGGGAGCAATCCACCGGTTTCCGGCAGAGCACCATGGCCTCAGATTTGGCGGTGCTGACTCTCATCCCTGCCGCTTCACACTCGGCAGCAAGACGCCCCAGTGAGTGCCGGAGGTCATGGTCTGAGGATGCTAACAGGACCACATCATCTGCAAACAGAAGAGAGGCGATCCCAAGACCCCCAAACCTGACCTGCTCCACCCCCAGGCTGCGCCTAGATATCCTGTCCATGAAAATCACAAACAGGACCGGTGATAAAGGGCAGCCCTGGCGGAGACCAACACCCACCGGGAACGTGTCTGACTTACTGCCGAGGATGCGAACACAGCTTCTACTGCAGGCGTACAGAGACCGGATAGCCCGTAGAAACGGGTCCGGAACCCCATACCCCCGCAGCACCCCCCACAACAATTCCCGAGGGACCCGGTCGAAAGCCTTCTCCAAGTCCACAAAACACATGAAGACTGGTTGGGCAAACTCCCAGGACCCCTCGAGGACCCTTGCGAGGGTGAAGAGCTGGTCCACAGTTCCACGACCGGGACGGAATCCGCACTGCTGGTCTTGAATCCGAGGTTCGACCAGCGGTCGGAGCCTCCTTTCCAGTACCCTGGCATAAACTTTCCCAGGGAGGCTGAGAAGTGTGATTCCACGATAGTTCGAGCACACTCTCCGGTCCCCCTTTTTGAAAATGGGAACCACCACCCCGGTCTGCCAGTCCAAGGGCACTGTTCCTGACCCCCACGCGACATTGAAGAGGCGTGTCAGCCAAGACAGCCCAACAATGTCCAGCGCCTTCAGCATCTCAGGGCAGATCTCATCCACCCCCGGCGCCTTGCCACCAAGGAGCTTTTTAACAACCTTAGCGGCCTCTGCCAGGGATATTGGTGCGACCCCCCCCCAAGTCTACAGGCACTGCCCCCTCTAGAGGGGACATGTTGGCCGGATTTAGGAGTTCCTCAAAGTATTCTTTCCACCGTCCGACGATGTCCCCTGTCCGGGTCAGCAGCTCCCCCCCCCCACGCTGAGAACAGCCAAGGCAAACCTAAAAAAAGTCATGCCGAACTTTCACCAGCACATTACGTGTGCTACCAGAGGGGAAAGAACGTTGGACCACTGCTATACGCCATTCAAGACAGGCTACAAGGCTGTCTCTCTCCCTCCGTTAGGGAAATCAGACCATGCCGCCATTTTTCTGCTTCCGGAGTATAAACAAAGGATCGCGCGGGAAGCGGTAGTGACGAGGAACGTAATGCGGTGGTCTGACCAATCAGAGGCTGAGCTACAGGACGCTCTGAGTATCGTTGACTGGGACATGATCCAATCCAGTTCCAGTGACGTCAGCGAGTTTTGGAAGTAGCAATGAGCCTCATAGCAACGCTTAACGGACACCATCGTCCCCACGGTAAAAGTTAGGGTCTTTCCTAATCAAAAGCCGTGGGTTGATAGATCCATCCGTGAAGCTGTGAACGCCGCATTGCTGCCTATAACTCCGGTCTTGTATCCGGCAACATGGACGAGTACAAGGCAGCGGTCTATGGACTGAGGAGGGCGGTGAAGGACGCCAAAAGAAGGTACCGAGACAGAGTGGAATCACAGATGGAGCAGCGCGACACCAGGCGCCTATGGCAGGGGCTACGGACTATTACAAACTACCAGAGCAGACCCCGCGCAATGGTGAGTGCCGACGCATCCCTAGCGGACGACCTGAACTCATTTTATGCACGGTTTGAGGCTAGCAACAACAGCGCTAGCTCGCCGTCTAACAACAACACCGTTAGCGTAGCCGAGGTGAGTTCTACCGCTGGGGATGAACACACACTCTCTGTGACCGAGCACAGTGTGAGGAGGGCTCTGTTGAGGGTGAACACCAGGAAAGCTGCAGGTCCAGATGGCATATCTGGGCGAGTACTGAAGACCTGTGCTAACCAGCTAGCTCCAGTGTTCACCACAATATTCAACCTCTCCTGGCTGAGTCCGTGGTCCCCGCCTGCTTCAAGAGATCCACTATTGTCCCTGTGCCCAAGAATGCTTCTCCAGCATGTATGAATGACTACCGACCGGTGGCCCTCACCTCGGTGGTCATGAAATGCTTTGAGAGGCTGATAAAGGACTACATCTGCGCCTTCCTCCCTTCCTCCATGGACCCGCTGCAGTTTGCTTATCGCCCAAACAGATCCACGGATGATGCTGTCTCCCAGGTACTGCACACCACACTCTCTCATCTGGACAGCCAGAGGGGGGGCTATGTGAGACTACTGTTCATTGATTATAGTTCAGCTTTCAACACCATAGTCCCCTCCAGACTGGCCGGCAAGCTGATTGAGCTGGGACTGAACACCCCCCTGTGTGCTTGGATCCTGGACTTCCTGACCGCCAGGCCACAGGTGGTCAGGGTGGGCAGACACACCTCCAAATCCCTCACCCTGAACACAGGATCCCCCCAGGGTTGCGTCCTCAGCCCCTACTGTACTCCCTGTACACACATGACTGTGTGGCCAGGTTCAACTCAATACCATCATCAAGTTTGCGGATGACACAGTGGTGGTGGGCCTGATCTCCGACAACGACGAGAAGGCCTACCTGGAGGAAGTTGCTGATCTGTCACTCTGGTGCCAGGACAACAGCCTCATCATGAATGTCACCAAAACTAAGGAGCTGATTGTGGACTTTAGGAAGGTACAACAACAGAGGACGTACTCACCACTGGGGATTAACGGGACTACTGTGGAGAGGGTGAGCGGTATAAATACCTGGGAGTCCACATCACCGAGGATCTGACATGGTCAACAAACACAGACACTCTGGTGAGAAAGGCAAGGCAGCGCCTCTACCACCTCAGGCAGCTGAGGAAATTTAAAGTTTCCCAGAGGATCCTTCAGTCCTTCTACTCTGGAGCTGTAGAGAGCGTCCTGACAGGAAGCATCACAGCCTGGTTTGGCAACTGCTCCGCTCAGGACAGGAAGGCTCTGCAGAGAGTAGTGCGTTCGGCTGAGCGCACTATTGGAACTACACTCCCACCCTGCAGGACTTGTACACCAGGAGGTGCAGAACCAGAGCCGGCAGGATCATGAAGGATCCTCACCACCCCAACAACAGACTGTTTCAGCTGCTGCGGTCAGGCAGGCGCCTCCGTAGTCACGCTGCAAGAACAGAGAGACTGAGACGGAGTTTCTTTCCTCAGGCCATCAGGATTGTGAACTCCGACCTCACCAGGACCCCCACATAGACCCACACAACTGCCCCTCTTAGGCACACACACACACACACACACACACACACACACACACACTTACTGTAAATATTGTGTTGTTTTTTATTTGTAAATAGTGTGTACTTGTTGCCCTTGCACATTCCTGCTGAGCATTGCCACTTTCATTTCACTGCACACCCTGTGTGTGTATGTGACAAATAAAACATCTTGAATCTTGAATCTTGAATCTTGGGTAGACCCTGCTTTCCCTTCCTGAGCCGTCGGACGGTTTGCCAGAACCTCTTTGAGGCCGACCGAAAGTCCTTCTCCATGGCCTCCCCGAACTCCTCCCATGCCCGAGTTTTTGCTTCCGCGACCACCGCAGCTGCAGCCCTTCTGGCCTGCCGGTACCTGCCATCTGATCCAACTCACCACCAGGTGGTGATCAGTTGACAGCTCTGCTCCTCTCTTCACCCGAGTGTCCAAGACATACGGCCGCAGATCAGATGATACGATTATAAAGTCGATCATCGATCTCCGGCCTAAGGTGTTCTGGTACCAAGTACACTTATGAACCACCTTATGTTCGAACATGGTGTTCGTTATAGACAAGCAGTGGCTAGCACAGAAGTCCAATAACAGAACACGGCTCGGGTTCAGATCGGGCAAGCCGTTCCTCCCAATCACTCCCCGCCAGGTTTCTCTGTCATTGCCCACGTGAGCGTTGAAGTCTCCCAGGAGAACTATGGAGTCGGCAGGCGGTGCCCTCTCCAGGACCCCTCCCACCGACTCCAAGAAGGCCGGATACTCTGAACTGCGGTTTGGTGCATAAGCACAAACCACAGTCAGAGCTTTACTCCCCGCAACCCGTAGGCGCAGGGAGGCGACCCTCTCGTTCTCCGGGGCAAACTCCAACACGGCAGCGCTCAGCCAGGGGCTTGTGAGTATCCCCACTCCCACCCGGCGCCTCACCCGGGGCAACTCCAAGAAAGAAGAGAGTCCAACCCTTCTCCAGGAGCTTGGTTCCAGAGCCAACGCTGTGCGTGGAGGTGAGCCCAACTAGATCTAGTTGGTACTGCTCCACCTCCCGCACCAGCTCCGGCTCCTTCCCCGCTAGCGAGGTGACGTTCCACGTCCCTAGAGCTAGTCTATGTCGCCGGCGATCGGCCCGCCCAGGTCCCCTGCCCAGCCTGCCGCCCGGTCTACATAGCACCCGACCCCGATGATTGTCCCTGCGGGTGATGGGTCCACAGGGTTGCTGCTCGATGTCGTTTCTTCGGGCTGAGCCCGACCGGGCCCCATAGGCGAAGGCCCGGCCACCAGACGCTCGCCGACGAGCTCCCTTCCTGGGTCTGGCTCTGGGAGGGTGCCCTGGTTTCCCTTGTCCGGGCGAGGTAGCTGAAGCTCGAGTGCTGCTTTTCATCAGGGTTTTTGAACCGCTCTTAGTCTGGATTCTCACCCGAGACCTGTTTGCCTTGGGAGACCCTACCAGGGGCTAATGCCCCGGACAACATAGCTCCCGGGATCACTGAGCCTCTCAAACTCCTCCGCCACGTTAAGGTGGCGATTCACGGAGGTAAATTGTTTGACATTTTGATTGGAGTTGCTTCATGCTTCACCAGAGGTGATTGACAGCACCGTTAGAGCGTCTGATTGATTGTTTTCCTGCATCTTGCGAATTAAATCAAGAAACTAAAATGAGGCAGAAGGAGCAGATTTTATTCAGTCATATGCACGACTGTCAGGACATTTTTTAACAATAATGAAAAATGTCCTTTGTATTCAAAATGACTGACTATAGCTCTAAAGTCTAAAGGTGCGTTCACACCAAAAGCGAAACTATTTTTCGCGTCGCCCAAAACGCGTGAGTTTACTCACTCGACCATTCACCGTGTTCAGGCCAGAAGCGTCGAGACGCTCCGCGAGGGGCGGGGCTTATCTCCGTGTCTCGTCTCCGTAAAGACCGTTATCATCTCCTTCATCCACCAGAATAACTAACCACTAGTTCTGCTTTATATTTGTTGTGGACATCCCACACACTAACACCCTCGTGTTTGGGTTCATGACATCGCCCGTTAGGCTCACTCAGCTCGGTCACTTTCACCGATGAAGTCACTGTTACGTCTGAAAGACTTCCGCTTCCAGCGCTACGAGAGCGGAACTCAAGAGCTGATTGGCCAGAGTTGCGAGATTACCGCCTCGAGGCGAAAATTGCACCGCTGAAAACGCGCCGCTGTAAACGCGTCGGCCACATCGCGTCGCCCCAAACGCGCCGCTCGGAAACGCGTCTGTACGTTGACTTTTCATGGGATTTGGTCGCGCGCAAAAATATTTTCGCTTTTGGTGTGAACGCACCTTGGTTTAAGGCAGGGGTGTCAAACTCATTTTCACCGTGGGCCACATAGGTATCATGGCTGCCTCTTAAAGGGCCGGTTGTAACTGAAGCACTGTATACACTACTCCCCAACAAATTGTTAAATATCCTTTCTTTGCATTTGATTATTGTTTATTTGAGAGTAGAAATATTGTACACACGAATATTTCTCTAATATTACAACACAAATCCATTTAATTAGAAAACGTCAAAATAAAAGCACAGGATATAAAGGTGATCATATGTCTTTCATGCCGTCAGGGGCCAAATAAAAGGACGTGGTGGGCCGCTTTTAGCCCGCGGGCCTTGTGTTTGACACCTGTGGTCTAAGGGGTGACTGACAGGGACTTTTTAGCTCGAGCCAGACCACATTTGCGCCCTGTCTAGATGAGGGAAGGGAAATGCATCCTGAGATGTGGAGGTCAGTTACACAGAGCTGGTCTCTGTCTGTGCACAGTCAGGGGTCCTAAGCATCTTCACATCAGTTCACTTCACTGGGATTTAACTGAAATGTGTGAAGCGATACAAAAGATACACGAATATGCTAATGCATTGAAATGTCTCGTTGATTAATACAAGGAGATGAAAAATTAAAGATTTAATCTTTACAGCTGGTGATATTAAAATGGCTTATTTTCCTAATTGGACTTTGTAATGTAAGACTTTTTTATTCCCAGAAGATAAAATGTTGTGAATCTTGAATTGAAGTGATATTATTTTAGGCATTATGGTACAGCCTTAACAAAAACAAAATCTTAAACCCCAAATCAGGAAAAAAACATTTTCATCTGACCTGTAAGTGCTAGTTACCAATATCTCCAGTATTTATGAGCCATCTTAGAATCCATCTGTGTATTGCATGGCGTTTGCATAGGATTGTTTTATACTTGTGTGATCCAGACCAATCCAATAATGCTAGAGAAAGTCCAAAAGTCAATATTTATCAAAAAAAGACAAATTCTGCTAAATGCAAATCTGTTGACGTTTAGCCTTTCAAAAACCATTTCACTGCCTTCAGAAAACCTCTTCCCCTTGTTCCTGTGACTTTGGGAGATGTAAACATAAAGGGCTTCATCCTTGGCTGAGCTTAAACTTTATCTAGCTCAGCGGTGCTCGGTGAGCTTGTAAATCAGTTAGCTATAAACTATAAACGTAAACCTCTCATCCATAAGTAGAAAGAAAATAGTTTCCACATGAAACTGCTCAAAACAAGTTTGACTGATTATCTTGAGAAAAAGATCAGATTTCTCGAAAGAGATTTTGCCGTTGAGTTTTACAAAACTTTGTTCTAGAGTTTTATTATATTTGGTCATGTTTCTATTTTGGTGTGAACTGTTTCCTTCAGTCCGACTGTAAGAACATATCTCCTGTTTCGACTGCACTGGCAATTTATGTTTCCGTTATTGAAACATGCAAAGCCAACTTTTAAATAAGATCTGCTCCCTGGACCTTAAAGCAGCAGCTTTCTCTTCCTCTGTGTTCCCCACAGCTCCTGGAAACAGGAGCAGCTTTCTTAGAAGAAAGTTTACATGAATGTTTTGATCCGCAGCTAAATTTTAGACTGTGTTGAAATGCTCATGCCCAGATTCCTCAGGCTATCTGGACGCTGTAGGGACTGATATTAAAATAATGTGGGCACTCCAACCACATGTCTGTAACTTTATGTCCGCAAAAATTAAAACAAGTGAAATATAATACAAGATAGCAGAGTCAAGCCTGTAACTTGTGGTTTGTAGTATTACAGTTTAGTATTTCCTGATACATCCTGAGCCGGAGAATATAGTTTATTGATTTTATATCACAGACTCTTTAAAGCAAGAAGAAAAATGATGACACAATAACACCTCTGAATTTAATCTCCAAGTCATTTATTTGTAGTTCTGACATGCATGTTCCTGGCCAGCCAGGGTCCATATATATAAATCTATTAACAAAAACTGGGAAATGCAGCATAAAATAAAACAATATGTTACATACCCAATATTTACAAACATGAATATAATGATTGTCCTTTATAAAAAATAACAGCTTGAGTTACAAATATATGATTGCATGCAGAATCTGTTTCAGCATCTACTGCTTATCGCTTGTATTGCTCTTTGTATGGCTGGCAATGTATTAGAAATGTTAAGGAAAAAGTAGCATTACAAAGTGTTCAATACTATTTACAACATTATGTACATTAATATACAATCTGTATTTTACTGCCTGCATTGTTGGTGTACCACTGTGACAAATATATATATAAGGATATATGGAGGCCAAAACCAGACTTGATAGGAATGTAATACATTTGAAAAAGAATCCCTCTCCTTGTGTGCATATAGCCTGATTTATGGCAGCACAGATTTAATAGCTGAACCAACTTATGATATGATGAATTAAATCTTCAATATGCAACATTTGAAATACAGCCACATGGATCGGTCCCAACACACATGATGCTGCGAGACCACTCAGGTAAACAGGTTTACCAGCAAAGTGTGTTGACGTGGCGTGATTGATGGGTACGTGTGGCGCCTGACTCCCGGAGACCGGAGTTCGCTTACCTTCCAGAACAACATCAGTGAGTTAATGTTAGCTGAAGAAAGCGTCTTTGAGTTGCCTAACCATAACCTCCACATAGCCAGAGTTTATTTACAATTTATGTAACATTTACTGTAGTTTCGATGCATGGATAATAAAAATTTAAAAAAAGTTAGTTGAACTTTCAAAAATGTTGTCAGTAAACATCAAAATAATCATCCAATTGCAACTTCTGCAAACATATTTGAGATTAAAATATTTTCTACAGTAGAAGTAGAATACAATTCATGCCAATAAATGTAAATTGCAGTGGTGGTTATTATCATTGCAAAAATGTTACAGGAATCATAGTTCTAAAACTGTCTCAGATGATCCGGTACCAATGAAATGGGAAACTGCCCAATCCAACATCAATATAGTGATTAGATGTATAAAAAGATGTCAAGAAGGAAAATAAACAATAAATGATGCAGATGGACAGAGAAATCCTGCTAATACAAAGAAAAGAAGAAGAAAAAACACTGAAAATACTAATTAAAAATCTCCATGTTTGGTCCTCCATAGCATATACAAGACAGTGTTTTATGCTAGTTTAATGGGCACAAAATACCCAGGAGTTAACTTCAGCCCCGATGGTTTGACTAAATAGCCATCTAATCTTGTTCCCACAAGACACCAGAACAGATTTTATGACTTATGTATCATTTAGCTGCCGTGTGTCTTCATAGAGCTGAGACAAAATCTAAAAATATTTTGATAAAATCTCTGAGGTTATATTTTGACCATTGTGGTGAGCATTGAGAGCGTTGCTACATCTGGGGTGTACATTCTGCTTTAAGTGATACAAAAAAATATGAAGTCATGATAACAGAAAGATGCATGGCAGCCCAATGTGGTTATTACTGTCAGCACTTGAAATATAGGAGAGACGTAATGCAAAAGACATCCCGAATCATTGTTCACCAAACAGCCTTTGCTGAAATATAATTTGACACGGGTTCGCTCATGACCCAGAAGTAAAGAGGAGAAACCTTGAGTAAGGCAATGTTACACTTTAAGTATCAGACGCCGCATTATTTACCGTAAGAATGACTGTAATTACAGGTTGCAAGATGATAATGAGTCGGTTTGCTGGATGTGAAGTGGCCATGTTGGATGGCACTATGTCCTTTGAGAGTGTTTTCAGATGACAGCGAACACTCTGAAGGCTTTTCCACTTGTCAGGTTCAGTAGGCTGGAAGAAGAATAACGGCAGAGTGGTGGTTAACAAAAATTGCGTGTTTTTTTCCACTGTAATAAAAAGGTTCTGACATAAAGATGGATTTTAAAATGGATTGAAATTAGCTCAAGGTCCAACTCCATATCAACTAAGATACACATATATTAAAATATATGTATACATTCACATCAGTTATTCTCCATATACACTGAATATAATGTACTTCATATACTGTGTTAATCATACCTCTCTGAGGTGATGCCATTCTGGTAGCTGCCACTGTACTGCTTCCTTTTATCCACAGGCATCACATCGAGGTACCCTCCTGACTCATTCTGGATCACTCCAGCATGAACAGCAGCTCTGCAGATACTGGATTTCTGAAGAAAAAAATTGAAAACTGGTTGTTACATCCAGTCATTCCTTTTAGAAACAAATCCTGAGAATGATTCCCACTGTTACCGATAGCAGCGGTCCCCAACCCCCGGGTTGGAACCGTGCCGCAGAAAAAAAGTAAATAAAAAAGTTTAATTTTATTTTATTTTATCAAAGTCGGAAAAATATATTATTTTGAAAAAGGACCGGATACACCCATGTGTGCATCTGAGTTCAGGAGTCGTAAAGTTCGGGTTTATCGTTGCAGGCGAGTCTCACGCGCCGAATCCTCTGCTGGCGGCACATTTCAGTGACAAAGAATCTTAAAACTTATTCAACCTGCTCAATGAATTCTGTCACTTCAGGGGACAATTGTTTTCAAGTTGGCCGATAAAGTCGCTGCTGTGTGGACGAGTGAACAGCGGAATAGTAGGCTATACATGTTTCAGACGTTGACCGGGTGGAAGAGGCTTTTAAAAGAGTTTGAGCGGTACTCCCCAACCACAAAAGACCTGACTGCAAAAGAATAGTCCTGCAACCCATTTGTAAACAAACCCACCCGGTGAATCGAGCCCGTCCGAGCTAGAAGAAAATGTGTTCGAGATGCAAATGACGGTGGCCTTAAAGGGACATTTCACGCAACAACTCTGCCGGTGTTCTAATGACAGCGACCAGAACTCAGTTAGGAGCAAACGTAACAAACACACGTCGGTGTCGCTGTCTCCATCAGCGGCTCGTTGCAGGTAAACAAGCGCAGGGCTCACACTAATTCGGCGTCATGATGAGTTGTAGTTTTGGCACTTTATGCCTGTCGTATAATTGTATGACGTCATATTTATTACGTCATATTTATATTGTCGGTCCGTAAAAATAATTTCTGACACGGAACCGGTCCGTGGCTCAAAAAAGGTTGGGGACCGCTGATCTATAGAATAAACATCATTCAATACCCCCTAGTGTGCAGAAGATGACACCTTTTTAAGAATGGTTTGTTTTATGAATCAGTGTGAAATCACTGGTTGAATCCCAAAACACTGTTGGTTACGCATGTCCGCTTTGCCTCTGATCTGGAGCTCAGCGAGTGGAAACTTATGGTGTGGACTAGGCCCTCGTGAATGTTGTTAATTACCCCGTGCTATGATAAGTCAAAACTTCTACTGTGTGAATAGGCTCTAGCTTTTCCAACAAATCATTGAACGATTTGTAAGGTCAGCTTATGAAAACTGAGTGACAAGAACTTACATCTGAGTAGTATTTTGTCCCAATGACTCGGGCTCCACTGTCACGTAGACAGTTCCTGGGACAATAAGACCTGAGGAAAAAGCCAGAGGTCACTATCTGTTAGGATATTTTCAGCACATGGACTACTGTATGTTCTCACTGTCTTAAAAGTAAATGCTGCAAATGCTAATTTTCCTTCACTGATGATGTTATAAGGTAGCAGAGGAGCTCAGGGTATCTTAGGGTTTTACTTCTTTTTTTTAAAAATTTGGCAGGTCACATGTGCCAAACAGCGAACCACTACTACTGAAAAGGACTGTGACTCATCGGCTCGGCCGATTGTGGTTTAATTCAAACATTGAGATGTGTTCATTCCCCGGAGTGAACACATTTGAAGCAGAAAGTTACCTGGGACAGTGTCGCACAGGTTTCTTGAAAGGGCAGAAAAGTGCAACGGTGGTGTCGCATGATAGTGCCTTGACTGGGAGAAAAGAAAAAGGAAGCACAGCAAAATGACAGTGTTTCGGTTTGCAGACGACATGTGACTCTGTGTCCTCAAAGTGGTGCAAATGATCTGATGCTCCTTACCAGGCACCGACTCTATTTTGAAGGAATTTGCGCTTCTGTTTTTCCTGTGAATTTAAAGAAAGCTGCATTAAGATATGGTCTGTTTTGCATTGCCACGCATCATCAGGGAAAAGGGACTGCATTAAGCTCACTTTTTTTGCTTAATACAAGAATAAATAAAGGCTAAATACAGAGACCCATTCATACCCAATCGATTGAATCCCATTCTTGTGTGACTTAGTGAATTGTTGCTTTCGGCCCAGTCTGGTCACATCCAGCCATCCGCCGTCATTGTCAATAACACCAGAGTGCAACCCTGCTCCACACACGCTAGATTGCTGCAGTAAAGGACAAATATGTGAATATTAATAGGCGGCACGGGATATCTTAAACCAGGAGCCTACTATTTGATTACCATATTTTCATGTTTTCTTGAAAGCTAAGGAGGGGATTTTGTTAAAGGATTTGTATTTACAGCCGAATTTGCATTACACCCCCAGAATTACAGATTGACACTAGCTACTAGCTCAGTATGACAGGCAGGGTTCTTACGCATTTTGACCAATATATTTCCATGACATTTTCGTGACTTTTCCATGACTTTAAACCAAATTTCCATGACCAAACTGAAATCTCGGTCTATACATGAAAAAGTGAGAACATTTAGTATTTAAACAATGAGAATTCCAAAGCATACAGTATACCTTAAATAAAACAAATGAATGAGAGACACAAGTTTGATTAAAAGAATAAACATTTATATATATGTTTATTCTTATCGACATTTATAACAGTTTATTCTTTGAATCAAACTATTGTCCTTTATGTGCAAATCCATTTATTTGGACTCTAAATAGTGGTTCAGGCTTTGGTCTGATAGAAAGACATCGGCACTTTGCCTCAACACGTTGACAACCTGAGACTCTTGAAGTGAAGCCCATCGAGCTGAGAAATGAAAGTTTGCTTTCAACACAAGTGTCATATAGCAGGCTGGCATCTTCGGATGTTTAAAAGAATAATGTGAATTGTTAACCTTCAGTGGCCACATTACCTCCACAGTCAGAGCGTCACTTTGTTACAGCATCGGTTATCAATGCCTGCTTGTTACCGGAGAGAGACGCGCTGCTCGGCATAGCAGTGGCCCTCGCTGTGGTGAGCTAGCTGGTGAGCTAGCCGGTGATGGAGGAGCCGTAGCTCCGCTAGCCTGAGCTCCGCTAGCCGTAGCTCCGCTAGCTCAGCACTCTGATATCTGCTTCCTTTAGCATGGCTCGTTATTGTCGCCTCTCTCATGTTTAACATGTCTAATGTGTTGCCACCGCACAGAGTAGACAACATGGTTAAATCTACACTTCTCTGGCAAAGTACTTTTTTGGAGGTAGGTAGCCATGCATGTACCAGCCGATATCCAAAGCCAAACTTTATTCATACAGCACCTTTCGAACAAATCAAATGCCTTTTCAGGCCTTTACAGTTAAATGCCTGTTTCTTACCATGTCATAATATCCAGCCCCAACGACTTTTCCAGGACTGTCGAGGCAGCCTGGCGGACACTCATATCTATGGACAGGAAACATTGAAGTAAACACGTCAGGTGCTTTGTTTTTAAGACAAGCACATACTATTCTACTAATAATAGTATAATTCGGGGACCACCACCTCACTGCATGGATCCTGGACTACCTCACCAACCATCCACAGTATGTGAGGATACGGGGTTGTGAGTCAGACCGGGTCTCCTGCAGCACAGGGGCTCCACAAGGAACCGTTCTGGCTCCATTCCTGTTCACCATCTACACCTCGGACTTCAAGCACAACTCTGACAACGTCTACCTGCAAAAGTTCTCTGATGACTCTGCAATCGTCGGCCTCATCTCTGCCGACGATGACAGGGAGTACAGAGAACTGAACCAAGACTTTTTGGAATGGTGCCAGCGGAACCGCCTCCACGTCAACTCCAGTAAGACTAAGGAGATGGTGGTGGACTTCCGCCGTGGTAAACACACTCCTCCGGTACCAGTGAGCATCTAGGGACTGGACATTGAGATTGTAAAATCTTATAAGTACCTGGGTCTTCACCTGAACAACAAGCTGGACTGGGCTGACCACGCACACGCACTTTATAAAAAGGGACTGAGCAGACTCTTTCTGCTGAGGAGACTGAGGTCCTTTGGAGTACAGGGAGAACTTCTGAAGACCTTCTTTGACTCTGTGGTGGCATCAGCCATCTTTTATGGAGTGGTCTTCTGGAGCAGCAGCATGGCAGCGGCTGACAGGAAGAGGCTGAACAAGCTGATAAAGAAGGCCAGCAGCGTGCTGGGGTGTCCTCTGGATACTGTGGAGGTGGTGGGGGACGGGAGGATGATGGCAAAGCTATCGTCCCTGATGAACCACACCTCCCACCCCATGCAGGACACTCTCGCAGCTCTGCACAGTTCCTTCAGCCACTGGCTGATTCATCCCCGGTGTCTGAGGGAGAGGTACCACAAGTCCTTCCTTCCTGCTGCTGTCAGGCTGCACAACACACTGCAGTAGATCGCTGGAGATCCTGTCAAACTCTGCACTTTACTCCGCACTTTACTTTATTTCCCCCCCGTATATTTAGTATTAGTATTTCGTTTTTTTTGTACAGTGTTTTATATTTATTTTCATTGATGCTGTGATTTTTGAAATTTCCCCACTGTGGGAGAAATAAAGGAATATCATATCATATCATATTAAGCGCTTTTTACCAAAAAATTAAACAACTATCAGATTCTATCTGAACTGTCCTGATAATTCCCGACTAATCTTGGTCCATCAGATGTTTTCCAAAATTTGCATGCACAGCATTAATTTTGACATCCGTCCATTGCATTGTCACCACGTTCCTGAGCATTTACCTGTTACAGGTTGTCCCCTTGCACTGATCTCTCAGCTTGGTCTCACAGTCGACTTGTTGACCTAAAAGAACAAACAAACAAGGGCTTTTCACAATGTCCTTTTACAACTATTTAAACAATGTGCACTCTCAAAGCTGCACCATTCAGACAGGTGTGGTATGGCGAGAGCCGTCCTTACACATCTGCTCTGTGCTGACAACTTGGCTTCTCTCTAGGTTGTCATTGGGCGAGAGGTTTGGTGTCTGTGCCCTGGGTTGGGGTTCCCTGTCCCTCACTGGTTCCAGTTCCGGTTCAATGTAATTGGTCTCCTCAATCTCAGGAGCTGGACGCCTGTCAGCGCCACCATCTAAAAAAAATGCAATAGATTTAATCATTTTCTTTGTCTTACATCGATACAAGTTGTGTTTATGCTACACTTGGAACATAGAAAGCAATATTGCTGTGACCAAATACCGGCAAGAGGGGTGGCATGGGGTTCCCAAATGTTGTGAACTACTAAAAACAACTCATATTCTTTCAGTGAAACTATTGCGTACAATTTGGGGTAGAAGCAAAGCTATGCAAGGAGAAAAAACATAAAGAAAACCAAAAACTCGAGACAGAGACCCACCTTTGTAGCAGAGATTTGCCCTGCAACCCCCAGCATAGCTAGCTGGACAGGCAGAACACGGACTTCCATATTTGTATGGAGCATGACCCCACCAGTTGCCCCTGAAAAAGAAATCCAATCAATTATGGTTAAAAAAAATATTTAAAAAGAGAAAAAGTTGTGTTTTAAAATAAACAATTGTTACGGATTTTGAGGAATAATCTGATTCATGTTTGTTATAAGCAATGAATAAAACAAATTTAGCATTTGATGTCTACATAACATTGATGAACTCACTCCTTTTCCTCGTCAAAACCTGGTGCCTACATTACCCCAAACTACCAATAAACCAAAAAATTAAAACCTGAATCTGTGATAACTTTGTTTTCTGATTTTAGTCTTGATCTCTGTCATTTCAGGGAAGTTGTACATCATGGTATTCAAACCAGCAGACACGTACGGTGGAGAGTAGTTGCAGACCAGGTAGACGGCTTTAGTCCAGATCATCCCCCACACGTTCATGTTGTAACACACGTTGATGGCACAGCCAATGCGATTGCTCGTCGCCCACACCAACTGACAATTGAAACACATACACACACAGACACACAGAAACTTACACACAACCAGAGTGATGTGTTCATTGGTCCTCTCATATTTGTTGGGGCTTGCAGCTCAGGGGTAGGCAACCTTAGGTCCCGCATGCCACCATTGTCATGCGGTAGCTTCATCAATGTACATTAGCATTTGGTGTGTAAGAATTTTTGGAAAATGTTGAAGTGCCCTCTTATCTGAATGCCAAACTACCTCTTTTATGGCCATTGGCAGTTGCACGACCTGTTGTGTGGTTCCCTACTCTGATTGGCTAGTAATCGCAGCAATTGCAGAAATCGTTGCTTATTGCTGATGAACAACATTGGTGGGAAGTTGATAGGGTTAATGATTTTAACTTAGATGTGTCGGACCATCTTTCTGTGTTCCTCAAACCCAAATATGTACCTCTCATCAACTGGGTTAGACCAACTGTGAGGACCATCAAGGTGTGGCCAGCGGGGACAGACTCAACACTCCAGGAAAAGTTTCTACACACGGACTGGTGTACGTTTGCCTCTCAAGCCACCTGTGGCTCACAGATTGATATTGACCGCTATGCTTCCTCTGTCTTAAACTGCATTACCACCACCATTGACGGCGTCACTACAGAGAAGCAGATCACCACGTACCCCAACCAGAAGCCTTGGATGAACAAGGATGTGCGGCTCCTGCTGAAGGCCCGTAACATTGCCTTCAGATTGGGGGATGCACAGGCCTACAGCACATCCAGAGCAAACCTGAGAAGGGGCATCATAAAGGCCAAGCACTGCCACAAGCTGAAGATAGAGGGTCACTTCTCCAATACTGACCCCAGGCGCATGTGGCAGGGCATCCAGGCCATCACCGACGACAGACCAAGCAACGCCTACTCCACCGCTACAGACATCTCCTTCCTGAACGAGCTGAATTACTTTTATGATCGCTTCGAGAGGGACAACAGGGACACTGCCGCCAAGATGCCACTCTCAGCAGACCACCTGCCTCTCACACTCTCCACCACTGAAGTATTCACAGCACTCAGCAGGATCAATGGACGCAAGGCTGCTGGTCCTGATGGTATTCCTGGACGTGTGCTCAGGGCATGTGTGGAGCAGCTCGCTGGGCCATTTACTGACATTTTCAACCTGTCCCTTGCCCAAGCTGCTGTGCCTACATGTTTCAAGACCACGTCCATCGTGCCGGTGCCAAAACACTCCAAGCCGATGTGCCTCAATGACTACCGCCCTGTTGCACTCACTCCCATTGTCATGAAGTGCTTTGAGCGGCTGGTTCTGGCACACATGAAGGTTTCCTTCCCACCCACACTGGACCCACACCAGTTTGCCTCACGCAGCAATAGGAGCATAGACAATGCAGTCTCCACAGTACTGCACTCTGTGCTCACACATCTGGAAAATAACAACAGTTATGCACGACTGCTATTTGTGGACTTCAGTTCTGCATTCAACACCGTCATCCCCTCCAAGCTAATCACTAAACTTGGACACCTGGGCACCAACAACAACAGACCTCTGCAACTGGATTATGGACTTCCTGACCAACAGACCACAGTACTGTATGTACTGTAAGTTCAGGCAACATCTGCTCCGCCACTGCCACACTCAACACCGGTGTGTCACAGGGCTGTGTTCTAAGCCCATTCCTGTACTCCCTCTTCACCCATGACTGCCGGCCTGTATGTGGATCCAACTCCATCATCAAATTTACAGACGACACAACAGTGATTGGTCTCATCAGCAACAACAATGAGACAGCATACAGGGAAGAGGTACATCACCTGGCCATGTGGTGCGCCGACAATAACCAGCTCCTTAACACAAGCAAAACCAAGGAGCTCATCGTGGACTTCAGGAAGAAGAAAAAGAGCACGCACGACCCCATCCACATCAACGGGATGTCCGTCGATCGTGTTTCGAGCTTCAAATGCCTGGGGACCCATATCTCGGAGGACCTGTCCTGGAACACCAACACCTCCAGCCTCGTCAAGAAAGCTCACCAGCGCCTCTTCTTTCTGAGGACACTGAAGAAGAATCACCTGTCTTCAGCCATCCTGGTGAATTTCTACCGCTGTGTGATCGAGAGCATCCTTACCAACTGTGTCACAGTCTGGTACGGCAGCGGCTCTGTCGCGGAGCGCAAGAGACTGCAACGGGTGGTGAAAACTGCCCAACGTATCACAGGTACTCCACTCCCAAGCATTGAGGAGGTCCAGAAGAAACGCTGTCTGCATCGAGCTCGCGGCATCCTGAAGGACTCTTCTCACCCGGCTCACAGACTGTTCTCCCTCCTGCCCTCAGGCAGGCGTTTCAGGAGCTTACGGTCAAGGACCAGCCGTCTGAGTAACAGCTTCTTCCACAGAGCTGTTACTCTTTTGAACTCTACCCCCCTCTGATCATCATACACCACTCTATCCGCACTGTAGACACTTTATGCCATTTGTTGCACTATCGAGTTAATATGCACTGAATATTTGCACTAGTTTAGCAACCCCAGAAATATATATTTATATCTCCGCATTATTTATAACCTGTATATCATGTATTTATTATGATACTTCTGTTGCACTTCTGGTTAGATGCCAAACTGCATTTCGTTGCTCTGTACTTGTACATGTCTAATGACAATAAAGTTTAATCTAATCTAATCTAATCTAACGTGGATGTTTTCAGACAGATGTCAGCCTCCTCCTGTAGGGCTCAAATCTAATATTACAATGGCCCGTCTATGGGGGAAAGATATAAAAAGAAATATTTCGCAATGCAAGTCGCCTAGATAGGTGGAATTAATAGTTGCTGATCCCTGTTGTAGCTGAAGGCAATAATCATGCAACCCCTTACTGTATCAAAAGTAATAACTTATTGAAAGAAAGGGACTTGTTTTAATCAAACGGATCTGAAAAAATAAATCATTTATTGATTTACAGAAGAATAATTCAGGTGTTTGTATTCATTTTCAGAGATTATATTTCTTCTAAGAGGTCTACTCAATCTTAGTAACACCTGTGTGGGCTGTTGCTTGACCATGATAGAGTTTCTTCAAATATTATCAATGGTTTTTTTCCCCTCAAATATCCCAAATTGATATACTTTCTTAAATAAAAGCCTAAAATTATCTAAAGACATTGTTAACCCTTTGAGACTTGGGGCAGGGGGGGAGCAGCTCTTACCTGAGTGTAATGAGTGCAAACAGGTCCTGAACATCTGAGTGGGCAGTGTGGGTTGCATTCCTGGGAGTAGGGATAACTGTAGTACCTCACCTCATCATACCAGGCCTGGACATGGTAGGTAGGGGGGCGGTCCCTAAAGTCACATGGAAAGGGTTGTACTGTATTCTTTATATTATAACACCAAAGTATTTATATAAATGCAATCTTGTTTGTTTATGTATGTTATGAGTAGCTAAAGTGTACAATAAAGGCAAACAGTCTTGTCATTTTAATAGACAATTTTCACAGCAGACATTGGAATGCATGTTAGCAGGAAAGGGACATGTGTCAGTTGAGTTGAGTCATTTCCAGTCATAGCTTAATATTTTAATTGTTATTCCATTGTAACTCAGACATCATTATGGTCATAGTGCTTTTGGTGCCACAACTGCATGAGCAGAACACGCACAATTTGAACTAGAAAATGCATTTTCTGCTGAAAATGCATTGGAATGCTCACATCTGAAAGCTTGAAGCTGAAAAATGGAAACTAAATTGCTGAACAAGTTTGAAAAAAGCTGAAAAGGTCTGAAATATGAAATGAATAACTGAAAATGTCTGGAAATAGCTGAAAATGTCTGAAATTAGCTGAAATATTATTTTTTTAAAGCTGAATATAGCTGAAAATAGCTGCCAACAGCTGAAATAGGCTGAAAATAGCTTAAACATCTGAACATATAAAAAAGGGAAACTTCCTGCTGAAAATCTTGAAGCACATCATGGGTGGAAATGTATGACAACAAAAAAGTTACCTGCACCCCCCCCCCACACCTTCCCCGTCACCTTTTTCACCCCTCATGAGTTTGCAGGTATGATTTTTGTGATGGGGGAGGAGCCTATTTTCCGTGACGGGGGAGGAGCCTGTTTTCCGTTACGGGGGAGGAGTCCGTTTTTGTGATGGGGGAGGAGCCTGTTTTTGTTACGGGGGAGGAGCCTGTTTTCCATTACGGGGGAGGAGCCTGTTTTTTTTGACGGGGCGGAGCCTGTTTTTTGTGACGGGGGAGGAGTCTGTTTTCCCTGGCGGGGGAGGAGCCTGTTTTCCGTTACGGGGGAGGAGTCTGTTTTTTTTGATGGGGCGGAGCCTGTTTTTGTAACGGGGGAGGAGCCTGTTTACCATTACAGGGGAGGAGCCTGTTTTTTGTGACGGGGGAGGAGTCTTTTTTTCATTACGGGGGAGAAGCCTGTTTTTGTTACGGGGGCGGAGCCTGTTTTTTATGATGGGGGAGGATCCTGTTTTCCATTACGGGGGAGGAGTCTGTTTTTGTGACGGGGGAGGAGCATGTTTTTGTAACGAGGAGGAGCCTGTTTTCCATGACGGGGGAGGAGCCTGTTTTTTTATGGGGGAGGAGCCTGTTTGCCATTACAGGGGAGGAGCCTGTTTTTGTGGCGGGGGAGGAGTCTTTTTTCCGTTATGGGGGAGAAGCCTGTTTTTGTTATGGGGGCGGAGCCTGTTTTTTGATCAGGTACGATTGTCTGTGTGAAATCTTTTTGGAGGGAAAGATGTAATGGTGCTCTATGGGGCAAAATGTGGACTTGCTCCCTCGTTAAGGCTTCTCTAGAAAAATCTGGGAAACTGTTGGATTCCATAGTCACATGTCTACGACAAGCACAAGATTCCCTCCTACTTTACCAGAAAAGAATGCCTAAAGAGTGCTGAAGCAGTCCAACTCATGAGACCTTTTCACAAGTCTGAGAAAAGGCTTAATTAGCCACATTAAGTGAAAACACCTGTGTAGTGCACTGTGGGCGTGGCTTGTATTTAAAGACACAACCTGGATGAGATTGTCAACTTTGGAATCATACAGTGAGTTCTTAATGAAAATGTGTCTCCGTGGTCATTATTTACAATTTAGTTTTTGCCACATTTAGCCGCATTACAAGCTGCAAAGAAAACATGCTAACGCTGACATGTGTTGACCTGCGAAAGCCAAACGTGCAAGCAAACAGGAGCTTATTTACACACTTAGCAGACCTGGACAACACTAGCACACACTAGTCATGTTTCTGACCACCTGACAAATAGAAGTCCAATATTGACTCTCCTTTTTAGAAAGTTGCTCTTCACCTGATAAATGGTCCCATATTTTATTTTCACCAGCGATCTGCTGTGTCTCTCTTAGTTAGTTGAAACTTACAGTGTGCCTGGTGCATCAGCATTTCTTCCCAAGCATTGGCATCCGACACCCCGGGACCACATATCCCTCATACGTATGAAATTAGGTGAAAGTAAAGATTGTGAAATACTTTGTTAGGTTTAAAGAAAAGATCCTCATACGTATGAAATTAGGTGAAACTAAATATTGTGAAATACTAAGTTAGATTCAGGAAAAGATTGTGAAATACTTTGTTAGATTTAAAGAAAAGATCGGGAACTACTTAGTTAGGTTCAATATTGTGAAATACTAAGTTAGATTCAGGAAAAGTTAGTAAAATACTTAGTTAGGTTTACACAACTAACCTAAGTTGAAGAAACAATCGGCGTTTGAATGAAAATAACAAAAGAAATGCCATAACTACCCAAGTAATTACCCAAGTTTAACTCAACATTAACTTCCCGTTTCACATGGGGGACAAACAGTGCTCTACTGGCTTGTTTGTTGGAAACCATCCACCTCCACACCCTTTGTGGTCTTTACACTTCCTCGTTCATTATTACGTAGATAACATACAAAATAATTTTGTGGGATTTCTGAAAATCATGGCACATTATTTTTCCATCGGTTAAGCTACGCGTAGTGTGTTTTATTTTATTACTGATCAGAGCTGTAAGGGTGAACCAAACAACGATAACCAGCTAACATAGTTTAATGAACACAGCTCCCTACACTTCTTTGTAGCCTACATACACACCTGCCCCAGTGCGCTCCAAGGTTTTGACCTATTTGTGTCAACATGTGGCTCGGTCCATGTTCCCATCGGCAGGTATGTGCCCAGTGCTCCGCGCTCCTCTCGAGCTCGTAATCCCACACCTGAGGAGACACACAGAACATCCAAAGCATGAAGATCACATTATTATTCTCTTTGTCTCCGGTTTGCAAAAGACCTGAGACCCCACTCTGGATCCCCTAATGATTTAAGTGGGCTAAGTGGCCATTTGCCGTAGTTGTGGCCTTAATTGCTCCTCATTGCGTATTTTCAGATATCTCATTGCGCCGGGCAAAACAGCGTGACGCGCCAGACGTCGCACTCTTGCTGTGTTGTGGTATGAGGAGGTGGAAAAAGTTTTGGGTTTGCGATATTAAAAGAATAAGGATAGAGTAGGCAGGCCTATGGCGAATAACAGTATCTATTCCGCGAATTGTGTCTCGATGATGAGCGCTTTTAGTTGCACTTCCGGCTGAGCAGAAGTTAGTTGGAGGAGTGTTTCGATTTCGAATTATAAAGCTCTTCGTAATTAAATATCGCTAATATGAGTGTCTTGTTGGGAAAACAGGAAGGAAAGCCCACCTCTTGCTTGATCCGATTGGCTGCCTAGGCCGAGTGTGACATTGATGAGCAGTGCGCCTCCGCGCCTCACGCTTATTAAAGTTGAGTTTATTTTAACTTTTAAGCGCGCCTGAAAAACGCTAGAATAACGCACCGCGCAGCATTTAAAAGGCATGAAATACCATAGGAAATTAATGGTTTTGCTAGAGATGCGTTTTTGAGACCTGCGTCTTTGTGTGATCGAGCCCTAACTGACTATATATTCCACTGAAACTAATCTGAAAATAACCATACATACTGTACATGAGGCAAAGTAAACCTGCTCTTTCCTTTCGGGTACAGCGACTGTACGCATGCATCTCGCAAATTTAACACAGTATAGTCAAAACTAGGCCTCTCCTATCAAGACACACATTCACTCGGAACACACACACACATATACATGAGAAAGAAGGGGAACAGAGGTATCGCCACCACCACATCAACTTGCAGCCTTGTGCTACTCTTCAATGCGGTTGTTTCATAGCTTGTTTCCAGTAAGCTTTGGTCTCTTAAAAAAAAAAAACTGACAAATAAAAGCCAACGAAAATAGAGCCTCTATTTCATTTTACTTCTCTTCTTTCTTTTTTTTCTCACTTGAAGTCTAAATACCTGAAACCTATTTTGAACAAAGTCGACCGTGGTTATAGGATTGAGTAAATCAAATGTTGCGGCAAGGTTTAATTTACTGTTGACTTTGTTGAGCAGGGAGAAGAATAGGTGCAGTGTGCTCCGTTGCTGGCATGCTGTTTGATTGCATTACAGTTATCGCACGTCAAAAACCAATTGGATAACGCTTGACTGTGGAGTTGTAACTGCTCTGATTGACCACCATAATGTATTCCATATGTTTGGAATACACAATGTGCACACTGTTGCCCATTCACTGTGGCGCTGCTTACATGTCTAATTAGAGAAGGGATATTGTGACCATTTACTTCTCTGGCCCCAATTCAGCTGTGGCTGAGGTACCAACACTGGGGTGGTTTTCATGATCATAACATTATATTGTCACTATTGGATAGAATGTTTATGATTCAAATTTTGGTGAATGTTTTTCAGTTATATTCAATTATATGAGGCTTTTGGAAAATGTATTGACTGCAGTCAACATAATCAGAATACCAGAGAAGGTTGTCTGTTAAAAAAATTCAAAACAGGAAACATGCTTAACCCTCCTGTTACCTTCGGGTCAATTTGACCCCATTCAATGTTTAACCCTCCCGTTACCTTAGGGTCAATTTGACCCCATTCAATGTTTAATGTCGGTGTTCTTTCGGGTCAATTTGACCCCAGGCTGTCAAACATAGAAGAAATATCAACTTTTTTAGATATTTAAAGGGCTATTTAGGTAGTCAACAAACAAACATAAAGTACCTCACACTTAAGCTTGGAAAACAATATTAATTCTAATATTTTCTGGAGGTTTTAATTGCTGGGGTCAAATTGACCCCACGGGTAAAATATGTCAGTAAATAATAATAATAATAACCTTCAATTTTATATAGCGCTTCTCTAAATACCCGAAGTCGCTTACAGAGTCCAGAGTCCAGTAGTCATACACACACAGTCATACCGGTGGTGGTAAACTACATCAGTAGCCACAGCTGCCCTGGGGCAGACTGACGGAAGCGTGGCTGCCATTCAGCGCCTACGGCCCCTCCGACCACCACCAACACTCATTCACATCCATACGAACCGGGGTGAGGCTGCGGTGCATGTCTTTATGATGGTGGGGGAAACCGGAGCACCCGGAGTAAACCCACGCTGGCACGAGGAGAACATGCAAACTCCTCACAGAAAGGACCTGGAATGACCGGGACGACCGGGATTCGAACCCAGGGCCTTCTTGCTGCGAGGCGACAGTGCTAACCACTGAGCCACCGTGCTGCCCGATATAAATATAAAGGTAACAGGAGGGTTAAACATTGAATGGGGTCAAATTGACCCTAAGGTAACAGGAGGGTTAAATATGTCTGTTGTGTGGGGTTCATATCAGTATGAACATTTGCAGGTAACAAGTAAGATGTTGCTTTTACCGGGCAGTCTGACTGAAAGTAGCTTTGTGTTTACATCTTGGACTGCATTTATGGAAGCCTGATGCTACAGATGCCGAGTGAAGCCAATGCGGAAGTGCCTTAAAGCTGCATTCTTTCTAATGTCCAGCAGGGGCTGACTCCTCCGGTTGCAAAAATAATTCCATTTGCATAGAAGTCTATGAGAAAATGACCCTACTTATCACTTGATATATTCCCTCAGTAAACATTGCAAACATGAGTAAATGTGATTGAAATGCTAGTTTCAAGTTTTCTCAGCATGATGTTCATTTCGTCAAATAGACCATAAAGCAGAGTATGCTTAAGTTTAGGGTGTGGCTTGCTTGTGATTTCCAGATCATTAACAGGCAGTTTTCCAGTCCAACAGTCATCTGTTTTCCTTTTTTAGTTCATGAATGTTAGCTGTAACCTTTTTGTTTGCCTACAAATGTCTTATTCAGCATTCGGTTGCACCCTCTTGTGTCACTTTAGTTTGCAAAAAGTCAAGATGGTAACGGCCAACATTGCGACTGTATAAGGACAATCTCATGATCGACAATCCAACACCTCCATTTAATTTGCCTCTAAAATAGATATTGTGAACGAAAAACTATTGGATTTCTTCTAAATATATTTTTGCGACAGTACTGGAGGAGTCAGTATACAAAAACGTGTTTGTCCCTTAGGCCTTGTTGTGTTTCAAAAATCCACAGCCTGGAGTGTACTCCCTTAATCTCCCTCCTTGACACTTTTCTGAAATAAGGGTAAACTGTGTGACAATTTCTGTATCTTTCTGAAATCAACAAATCTACAAGCACTTCAACTTCACGCAGCCATGGAGGCTGAGGTAGGAAAATATGTAGAAATTGAATCTTTTCTCTCATGCTATATTTTCTTGTGTCCAATTTGGAGACTTTATCATGTATTGGCTTTCTCTGTGACTTTGGATTTTTCACCCCGACTTTAAGTTCTTCACTTTGCAGAGCCGAGTTTGTTTGAAGTGTCACAACTCTTGGAGGTTATGATAAACTTCAACACAAAGCTTTCAATGCTAGCAATCTAGGGTGGATACTAATGATCTCCGTCGGCTCATTATTCTCTTTGTGTTTTTGTTATTCATCACCCTCAATTATCCAGCAGAGAGGAAGATGGACTGCCCGGCAGACTTTGAGAGAAAGGTCACCGTAGCAATCTTGTTTCGCATTCCAAAGAGCATTAAGTTCCCAAAATACAGAGCTGTTTCCAACAATCTGCCAGGACCACCTCTGCTGCAGGAATAAGTGCAAGATGTGCAGTGTTTCAGCAAAAGATTCAGGATGAATGCTTTGGGAATTTTACTTATGCAGAATGTGTCACGTAAGTGCTTGTAATTCAACCTACAAGTGGTTGTGATTGTGCGAACCATTAAAGAGGTCTCAGGAAAACACATTTTCTGGGCAATAGATGACGTGCTTCAGATTAAACGGACGTAACAGCGCTTTAAAGGTATCTACCAAACGGCTTTTGTATAAAATTAAGAAGTCAGAGCTGCAAGGAAAGTGCAGCCCCTTTGGCCTCCAAAATCCTGCAATCTGAACACCAAATATGTTGCCCTCTTCAGCCCCTGGCTTCACCACATCATTATCATCAGTAATAGTATCCCTTGCTAAAGAAACACTGGATTAGTGTACATAACATACATTTACTCTTCCATGCCCCGCACTTCAATCGGCGAGGTTTGAAGTGTTTGAAATAGATTCACCGCGTTGGCCCCCGAAATGAAATGCGCAGAAGATCAAACAAAACATCGGCCTCGGCCAGGGTTTGACTGAAAAGAAAAAAAGACAGCAAAAACAGTGAGGCATGGATAAAGAGATCAGAGCGACAAGAGTAAGGAGAGGCAGAGCCGGGAGGAAGAGAGGGGAAGGTTGGTAAAGGGAGAGCAGGAGAACACTGCAGGGTGAAAGCTGGAATTGGGCCAGGTTCAACGAGGCTAGGCAAGCTGGAGGCAGATGGTGGCTTTGGATTGCAGATTGTTCTCTCTGTCTTTCCTCCCCTCTGCCGTCTTTAGCTGGCAGAGCTACACCCGCAGTCGGAGTCAGGAAAGTTCTTCAAGGACAGGGTCGATAAGTAACACAAAACAATCAGCATCCCATACCATGATGATGCGTTGAAAATGTGGACATAAATAAAACAGAGTTGCTGTTTTATTGCACTGTACAACCCAACAAACAAATACAACCAAATTAGTAATGGATGGCCCTGTGGGTAAGCTAGTTAGCCAAAAATGCTAACGATTAAAGTGTACGCTAGGGCAGAAAACACACTGTGCAACCCCCTCTCGTTCAGGTTTTATTTGTTACAGTGTTATAGTTTACTTCAAAGACAACACTCTCAAAAGTATTTTTGAATGCAGAGAATCCCTTTCCCTAGAGGCCAATACACACCACCAAAACCTTCGATGGCGAGGGCATGACCCGCCTTGATCTTTGGCGCCCTGTTATGGTTGCTAAAGTACTTGCGTACCGTGCTGCGAACGGATCGGGTCCCGTCTACATCAGGATATGGCCAACCCTTACACCCCAGCACGTTCAATCTGCTCGGTAAAAAAACAGTTGACTTGTGACTTCGTCACTTCGAGCTAATTACTCGACAAAATCAAGACTGTTTGCTGTCCTGGCTTCTCAATGGTGGAACCAGCTCCTCATGGTGGAACGAACTCCCCACTGACATCAGGACAGCAGAAAGTCTCTACATCTTCCGTCGGAAAATACAAACACATATTTCTGACCATACCTTGTATAAAAGCAGATTAGCACTTCACTGGCACTTGAATGGCACTTACTTCTGGTATAACTTATGGTATTAGTTATGGTATTGTTGTAGTTGGGCTTTCTTGAAGAAATTTTACTTTCTTGATTCTTGTTGTTCTGAGTTTGTCCTCATGGTCGAATGCACTTCTTGTAAGTCGCTTTAGATATTAGCGTCTGCTAAATGAGATATAATGTCATGCAAAGTATCATTGTACGGCCTTAAGTAAATCGTCGATCCAAAAGATCCATCAGTTTAACCCTCCAAGAATTTAATTATGAATCTTATGACGAATCAAAAACAGAATATGCAGGGTTGTATTTTTTTTTTTACAATTGAGGATACAGCATGTGTCACCAGCACCTACCATGTACTCCATGTTGGAGGCAGGTGGGTGGACCTGGCCTCGCAGCTTGTTGTGCAAGTCCAGGATGAGGTGCATGTCCCCCTCGCTGATGGCCCTCCTCCCCCTCGACCTTGCCCTCCACCACTCCTCATCATTGTCCCTGTACTTGTCCAGGATGGACTCCAGCTTGGTGGAGTTTGTCAGGACCACGGCCAGGGCGGTCTGGGTCAAACACAGGAACAAGCTGGCCGCCCCGACCCAGCCCGCTAAAGGAAGAGACCGCTTCATGATGGGCAGAACCCTTTTTTTATGTCTACAAAACAGAGAGGGAATGTTTCAGTAGAATAGCATGGGTTGGGATTTTCTACGCAGCTCGGTATTACAGTTGCTCATTATTTGGCCACCTTTTTAGGGACTGCATGCTAAATGCACACATGTCTCCCCTTCTTAGCAAGCTGACCTGCACTAATCATCTTTAGAAAAGAGCCCAGAGGCACCTTGAATCCGTCCTCTGTCTCTGTTTCAATAATGCTGCGATCATCTACCTCAAACAGTGAGGCTAATACAGCTTGCAGCAGCCTAAGTACATCTGCGGGTCACTGCATCACTACGCATAGTAGGACCAGTGTGGACCGAGTTTTCACACAAACGAGATTTAGTTGCGCATGCGTACTTGCTAACATGCACTGAAAGGGAAGGCGGATTTGTTATAAACAGATGCAATCATAATTATCTTGTTATCTTTTCTTTAAATGTTCGCTCCGAGAACTAAATAGTCCAATAATCTATTTTATGAAAAAGAAAATGAGTTTCACTAACACATTCCATTATAGAGGATATCGTAAGAAAATATACTTTTTTGTATCATGCAAAACGTGATTAAGCTGTAAACTCACATGTGGGTGACAAATGTACACACACAGGCCCAACATAATATTATACTACTTGTAGTGCATAGGTTTCCGCAAGTTTACCTTTTAAATTGCGCTAAACGGATCGAAATATATATCAATATCTCCCAGGTGAAATATTCCAGATGGCAGAGATCACTGCAGAGTGACCGTTTTCCAATCGGTGAAGATTTTATTTCCATTCATCACATAGAATGAGTCCAATGGAGTCGATACATCCGCGCTGGAAGAGTGACAGAGAGAGAGGGTAATGTCTGTAGGTACCTGTTGAATTCCTCGGCTGGCTCCGCGCGCTACTGGCTGCCTGCAGTCGCTGCTCATTTTGCATATATATGCCAAATTTGCGTTTAGCTGAGCAACGCGCAAAGCACAAAACCACGCCTCTTGCCCGCTCCCCCTTGTTGTGTACCCCGCATCTAACACACACACGCACACACAAACACACACACGCACACACAAACACGCACGCGTACACACCCGCATGCGTGTTGGAACTCCTGGGCTGATTTATTTGACTCTGCACCTGATCGCACGAGATGTCACGTGAGCAAAAACTAGCCATTGGCTAGTTTTGACCTTGTGTTCATGTCAAGCAAAAATTCAAAACTATTTTTTTATGATATACTAGCTAAAAACGATTCCTTAGGATTAGGAAGCCAACCATGCACTTATGACATTCCATTATATCTCATGTCTCTGTTCACTAGCAGAGATATTTCTTTACAATACAGTGTCCTCGCAAAAAGAAAACATGTTATACAGTAGGCTAATTACAATTTGCACAAATGCACAGACATCCTATTCCTGATGATCTGCAAGTGTTCCTTTTCCTCTAAGATCCCATTCAGATCATTTACTGTTTGTGTGTGTGTGTGTGTGTGTGTGTGAGTGTGTGAGGGTGTGTGTGTGCACGTGTATGTGCATGTGTGTGTGCGTGTGTGTGTGTGTGCGCGCGCGCGCGCGTGCAGTCTCGCATGCGTGCATGGATGTGGGTGTGAGAATGGCAGCAGCAGCCAGCAGGGTGGCCAGTATTCCCCCTGCGACGCAACCACAAAGCACTGATTCATCTGCTTTTTACATACACTAGAACATTTGTGAAAGTTTGTGTGCGTGTGCCTGTGTGTGTGCGTGCGTGCATGCGAGCGCTCGTGCGTGCAGTCTCTCTCTCACTGCTTCCTCTGCTCCAACGTGCTTGGTTCCGACTGTCCATCAGCACAAAGGAGTCTTCTGAAATGGCGTTGAGGTGGAGGAGTTGTGTGAACACATATCAAACAATGTAAAACACGTGTACAACAAGTCACAGGCATAATGATAATACATATAAGAACATTATGGCATAGCCTCTGTCACAGATGGCTCTGAAGCTTTTGGTTTCATCGGTTCTTGTAAATATACAGTATCCTCAAACTACTCTCTCACGAACCCTCGCCACACCATGCCAAAGTAAATGTCCATCAACCTGTCACCCAGACAGTAAAAGACAAAACCGTAGGCCAACGGGACAAAGGAATTTTTGTGCATGTTTTCTGTAAAAAAACTCACAAACTTTCTGCCAATCAACAAACCGGTTACTCAACCAGTAACTCAAACCTACTAAGCTGTGTCTACTTCCTCTATTATAATGACTGATGACTGAAACATAAAATGGTCTGCAAATGTATTGCTTTTGTTTCACTTAGTTAAAACATATGGTACTGTCCACGGTTTAAAATGATTCCTCCTGTATGCACATGCCAGAGGACATGGATTTGCTTTGCTGATTTTGTAGCATGTGAGGATGTTTTCCACATGTCCAAAGACGTGTGATTAGTTCTACAAGCATATGCTGCCCCCTCTTGGAGGAAAAAGAGACTTTTAGTAAAAGAAAAGGAAAAACCTTCTGCCCTCAGAGAGATATCTTATCTAATCTTAACAGAGAGGGCTGAAGCTCAAAAGAAGGCTATATTAATTGCCACATTAAGATTCAGAACAAAGACATCGGAGCAAACATCCACTCTGTGCAGTCTGGCTTTAAAATAATTTTAATCGTCTGTAAAAACAAAGTTTTCAAAAAGAGGACTATTGTAATCTTTTTTAATTTAATCACACACTACTGGAAGATAGAGACATCCAGGAAGCAGGGACATTTTTGTTTTGCTTGAAGAATTTGAACAGTGTATCTTGTTTGGTTCAGTGATGAGTCAATAGATAACTTGCAGATTTAGTTGTTTTCACCATCTGGTTTAATGGGTGACAGACATTCTGGATGGATCAAATATATACTCATTTCCACGAATATTCACAGGTCAGACCCTTCATAAGTAGACTCCAGGAGGATACTCCACTTTTCTACTTTGATGACAATCAAACATCCCAGAGGCATTTTGTTCTGAACATAAAACAGATTTATTTATTTTTGCCGCAAGCTTTTGCACTAGTGCACTATTTATTGAATGAATTCTCAAACACAACCTCCACCGTCAGGCAAGGGCCACGATAAAACCAATGGAACTTGAGTGTACATATGTGAAATAAACACAAAAATGTCTTCAGAATAAAGGGAACAAACCATCAAACCTCAAACCCAATCCCAGGTGAGTTAGCGGTGACCCCGAAGTGAAGCTCTGTGACACGGTCGCTGTCTGGCAACCACAAGGCCGTACATAGAATTGCGTCACCTTTTCGTCTTTCCCCGAGAGAAACATGACTCTGTGTGGCTATCGAATACAAAATGTTGACTATCTGCGTACCATCTCTCACATGTATCTGCTGGACTTTTTTATTTTGCAACTTTCAGTGTGCTTTGGCAACGTGAGCAATGGTCAAACAGTAGCGCACACAGACCGGCACAAAGAGTCCCAGATTTTAGGAAGCAGCCAGATAATGATTAACTTGCAGGCTCGATGACACAATCCCAAATTCCCCTGATGTCCAGGTCCAACTGACAAATCCACTTTGCGATGGGGAACATGCAGTGCGACATCGAGGACGCGGCCCTTATGGCCTCCGTCGCTCGGTCCGTCTGCCCTTTCCCAGACTACAACCCCGGTCCTCTTTTGAGCAACATGCTGTCCCTTAACTCCTCACATCACCTGCGGGACCGCTACGTGGAAGTCCAGTCCTCCCTGACCTCGGAGCAGCTGGAGGACTTCAACTGGAGCCTGAGAACCATTTTCGGCGAGAGGGGCAATGTCACCCTCGGCGGGGTGGGGGTGATGGCCCTGTCCCTGGCCGTGCTGTTCGACACGCTCGCTAGACAGGCCAGGGGAGAGCGGGTGTCGGACTCGGGCCCGTTCCAGGTTTATTTCTCAAGGACTTGAGTGGCTGCTACCCGCCGCACGCCAACACAGCCAGCGAGTACCTGAGGCTGGTCCCCCACATTGCGAACAACCCCACCAGGATGAGAGAGGAGACAGGGAGGTGGATATGCATCAGTCTGTATGGATACTGTAGTTGCAGATGTGAAACAGAGGACTTAAAAAACACTTTAACTAAGTTAATTTAAAAAACGTTGCAGTATCGTAAATGCGAGGAATAACTGAGAAATTGCGGCAACATGCATTCTCCAGCCATCTTGTGAGGGGTTGCTTGTTTTATAGACAATTTTCGGATTAAAGTGATTTTCATCACGCGGCTGATATTTAAACAAACAGTGACATCCCTGGTGTGCTGTATCCACATTCACGTGTGAGCAAAATTAGTTCAGAATGCATTTACTTTGTATGTTCGGTTCGGTTTGAGCGTTTGCAGATTGTTTAATGTCTTTCTTGTGTTTATGTGTGTGTGTTTGTTGTTGTTGTTGTTGTTGTTGTTGCCAAAGGTACTTGAGGCAGCTCCTGATCGATGACAACACTGCGGAAGACAACCCGGGCAGGAGCAATGGTGACATCGCAGGGGTCAACTTTATGCTCGGGCAGTTGGTTCGAAGCGGGCTGCGCATTCACCTGCTGCGCATCGCCAACTCCACAGCGGTGGACGACATAGTGAGGTCTGTTTTTGTGTTGAGACAAAGCCAAAAGAAAAACAAGG
Organism: Pseudoliparis swirei; assembly: GCF_029220125.1. NCBI lineage: Eukaryota > Metazoa > Chordata > Actinopteri > Perciformes > Liparidae > Pseudoliparis > Pseudoliparis swirei. The sequence goes on along the minus strand of NC_079395.1, from coordinate 20,139,564 downwards.
CCCCCGTAGAAAACGCCGCCACCAGTGGAGACGTGAGCAGAAGCAGAAAGAGACGCATTCCCGCCCCGGAAACCTCTGTTGTCTTCAACCTCAACTGCGATCCCGACGCGGCTAGCGATGTCTTTTTGGCCAAGGTGCGTGCTTCCAGCAACACACGAGAGGCTCTGAAGCGCTGCGTGCCATTCAACGGGCACCTGCCGAAGACGTGGTTGCACTACATTGCCCGGCTGGCTTGGCTCGACGTCATCAATGCCCCCATCTTTGATTTGGGACACGATCGCGAGTCACTGGTGGCTCAAAGAGAAAGCTTTGACCTGAGGGCCCACGCACACAGGAAGTGGGCAGAGTACTGAGAGGGGTTTAAAGTTTAATGATCAATGACTCACAGAAATCTATATTTTGGTTCACTACCAGATTTGATCAATCTTTGTCAATGTGGTGTGTGTGTGCATTGAATTGTGCGTCTTCTCTGTGGCACACAATTGTAAAAGGAATAAATGATTCATTGAATTTAAGATGAATAAAACTGATTGCTCCTGATGCTGCGTTGACTCATCCAGTGCCATTCGCCACATCCAAGCCCATTGAATCCATTAGTGTATCCATTCCTTTTCTCGCCAAGTTTGGTGTCAGGATTATTTTCCCTTTTGCTTTGAGAACAAAACTAGCTGTTTTATATAAATATAGATAAACGGTCACATACAGTAACTAAAAAGTACCTCCCTCTTAATCAGCTAGAACATTGAAATGCTGCTTACAGGTTAATGCATCAGCATTAATCCACTCATGTAATAAAATGCATTTTTGATTTAGGTCATCCCCATCCCCATCAGTTTATGGATGTGAATGATATCAGTAAGTTGTTTAAGTTCTCTGGGTGGTCGGAAACTATACAAAGCACTTTACAAGTAGGCCTACAGTCCATTTACCAAACGCGCGCGTACGCACGTTTTTTTCGGTTTCCTCTGCCCATCCTTGGACGCATATCTTCTGAGAGGATTAGTGCAGCCTAAAGGTGGAGCAAAAATTGTGAAGGTTTGTGTAGAATAATCCTTTGAGCTGAGAGAGAGAGAGAGAGAGAGAGAGAGACTCTTTGTGGCGCATTTGGAGAGGGACTGACTGATGGGCACTTTCCCCTGAGGAATGGACGTCCGATCAACGACTGTTTAATGGCAACATTTGTGACTGAGCTCCTCATCCTCTGTGAACAGAAATGGTGCACAAACTTCTGCTGCCCATTGGTGAGTTCACAGCTGTGCACCATGTTTCATAATAGGCAAACATCTAACTAAAAATAATCAAATAATCATTACAATTGGTTTATAATCCTGTTTCTTTTACATTACATTACATGTCATTTAGCAGACGCTTTTATCCAAAGCGACTTACAATAAGTGCATTTCAACCTAGAGTACAAACTAAGACCAACAAGAATACAGGAAGTAACATTTCCTCAACATAGTCGAACTACAAAAGTACCATAAGTAAGTGCTATTTAAGAGCCACTGAAGTGCAAATCTGTGTTTTAATCCAGATATAGTCGGAAAAGGTGTGTTTTCAGTCTCCGACGGAAGATGTAGAGACTTTCTGCTGTCCTGATGTCAGTGGGGAGCTCGTTCCACCAATCAGGAGCCAGGACAGCAAACAGTCTGGATTTCGAGTGATTAGCTCGAGGTGCAGGAGTCACAAGTCGGTTGGCTGTTGCCGAGCGGAGCGAACGTGCCGGGGTGTACGGTGTGACCATATCCTGGATGTAGACGGGGCCCGATCCGTTCAGAGCACGGTACGCCAGAACCAGTGTTTTGAAGCGGATGCGGGCAGCCACCGGTAACCAGTGGAGAGAGCGGAGGAGCGGAGTGGTGTGGGTGAACTTCGGGAGGCTGAAGACCAGTCGAGCTGCTGCATTCTGGATGAGCTGCAGAGGTCGGATGGCCTTAGCAGGTAGACCAGCCAGGAGGGAGTTGCAGTAGTCGAGGCGTGAAATGACCAGAGCCTGGATCAGAACCTGCGCCGCCTTCTGAGTAAGAAGAGGCCGTATTCTCCTGATGTTGTGCAGCATGTACCTACAGGAACGCGTTGTCGCAGTGATGTTGGCCGTCAGGGAGAGTTGACTGTCTAGTGTCACCCCGAGGTTCCTGGCAGTCAGGGTAGGGGCCAACACAGAGCTGTTGAAGGTGGTAGTCAGGTCATGGGTGGGGGAGCCTTTCCCTGGAAGGAATAGTAGCTCGGTCTTGTCAGGGTTGATCTTCAGGTGGTGAGCAGACATCCACTGAGAGATGTCGGTCAGACAGGCAGAGATTCGCGCCGCCACCCGTGTTTCGGACGGTGGAAACGAGAAGATCAGTTGGGTGTCATCGGCATAGCTATGGTAGGAGAAGCCATGCGAACGAATGACAGAGCCGAGAGAATTTGTGTACAGAGAGAAGAGGAGGGGACCCAGGACGGAGCCTTGAGGAACCCCAGTAGTGAGAGGACAAGGATCAGACACAGATCCTCTCCAAGTTACCCGGTAGGTGCGGTCTTTAAGGTAGGAAGAGAAAAGAGCGAGTGCAGTGCCTGAGATCCCCAGGTCCTGAAGAGAAGAGATAAGGATCTGGTGGTTCACGGTGTCAAATGCTGCAGAAAAGTCGAGAAGGATAAGGACAGAGGAGAGAGAGGCTGCTCTAGCAGTGTGAAGCTGCTCAGAGACAGCAAGGAGGGCAGTCTCTGTTGAGTGGCCGGCCTTGAATCCAGACTGGTGAGGGTCAAGAAGTTTGTTACTGTGGAGATAGGAGGACACTTGGCTCAAGATAGCTTGCTCCAGAGTTTTGGAGAGAAAAGGAAGAAGAGAGACCGGTCTGTAGTTGCTGACTTCAGACGGGTCGAGCGTGGGTTTCTTCAGGAGAGGGTTGACTCTCGCCTCCTTCAGAGAGTTGGGGAAACAGCCAGTTGAGAGGGAGCTGTTAATAAGATGGGTGAGAAAGGACAGAAGATGGTGTGCTTACTTGTGTAAATATTCTTTATCGTCTCTTTCGACTTCCGGGTCACGACATGGGAGGGAGGGGGGAGGGCGGCGGGATCTCGAGCATGCGCAAAGACGCAAAGTCCAGTTCCGAATCGAATTCAGAGTTACATGCCGCGAGAGTCGAATTATCAACTGGATCGGACCGAGCTAGCCAGGGGTGTTAATCGGACCGAAGTCGGACCGCACATAGTCCGACTAAGGTGTTTACATGAAACGGATAATTCGATTTCAGTCCGACTAAGCCAATAATTCGATTGCATGTAAACGCACTGAATGACAGCTATCTCCCCACTTGCAGCCGCTCCCCGACAGTGCATCGACTTGTTCTTCGAAGACAGGTATTCCATCGAGCCGTCCTTGTAGTGTAAATTCGACCACATTGAGGTCCGGGATGGGCCGTTCGGTTTCTCTCCCATCTTCGGGCGCTTCTGCGGGCAGGAGAGCCCGGCATACGTCCGCTCCAGTGGGAGGTACCTGTACATCAAGTTTGTAGCCGATGGCGAACTGGAGGCCATCGGTTTCTCCGCCCGGTACAACTTCACGCAAGGTGAGGGATGGACGAAAGGGAAAGAACACGGCGTACAAAAATAATCGACCAATTCTGTCTTGAAATTATAAACATTTGGTAAACATGGCCTTTGAGATGGATTAATCAGTGTTCTTTTAGATGAACTTTACTTGCGTGAGTTTACTCGCTTGACAAGTTGTGGTTCATTCCCATCATTCGCTTCATACCTATAATTAGCGCCATAGAGGGGTGGGGGGGTGGGGGGGCGGGGCTTATCTGCATGCCTTTAGTCCATGGAAACAGTTATCATTTCAGTCATCCATCATGGAAGAACTAACCACTAGTTCTGCGTTATACTTGTTGCGGACATCACACAAATGTTGGATTATCTAATGCCCCTGTGTCTGGGTTCATAACATTAATATCATATCATATATATATATATATATATATACTGTATATTTATACATAACATCACCTCTAGGCTCACAGAGCTTGGTGACTTTCACCGACTCCGTCTAAATAACTGCTTCCAGCGCAATAAGAGCAGCAGCAGCCAGTTAGATTCACCAACAGTGGAGCATCTCAACGCTAATTGCTTTCGCAACTCAGCGTCGGGCACATTTTTTGCCACGGTTGAAACATCTTAACGGTATATTTAAAAATCAGAATCAGTAGTTCAATTTCACAGTTATTTGCTCATTTTACTTAATTTGGGAGAGATATCATGCTTGTTTTCAGGTTTACGTTAGTTTTTTTGTTTGACACAAGAACATGTTTACATGCTTTAATGTTGAACAAAGCATGTTCTTTTCCTTATGCCGTCTGACCAAATTCACCTACAATCACCCTTGGTCTGAAAGCTCTGTTTTAGCTCCTGTCTCGTTACAAAGGTGCACTAAAAGGTGCACCATTTGAACCTTTGGAACATTGGACGCCTTGAGAACTTGTTGGGGAAAATCATATAACCTTGGTTGAACTTCTTAGAGTTAGCCAACATAAATAATGATGTACCTTGCTATGACGCTCTGTTATTTAACAGATGTTCTCCTGAATGCGGACTACGATCCCTTGTTATCTAGTGCGGTTGGGTCACTGTCACCTTGATCCAACCAGAGTAAATCATGTGCCCGGCTCTTCAAATAATTGATGTGATTGGTTAAAAGGTCTGATGGGAGGGTTACATTTACACTACAAATATGTGCTAAATATTCTAGAAAGATGGACTTGTTCACCTGTTGGATGTTGCCTTGTGCTCATTAATACAGTCCCGCTGGGTTGCTACATAAAATCATTGTCTCTCTACTCTTCATTTTTGCCACAACAAACTACCGTTACAAAGGTGCACCATTTTGTGCATTCGGTATCGTCATTCTCGTGACATGGAAGAGGAGACAAATCTGATTGGCTTTTTTAATCACGCGTTTTCTGATCGATGCGCACACACACACAAAATAAACTGGCTCGGGAGTGTCTCTTGATACCCAATAAGCAATGAACTTCTCTGTGAAATAAAAGCATTGAGTATTAGTTGTCCCTATGTGGACTCTAAGGTCACATGAGCATGTGTCGTTGTAGGGCACTTTCCCAAACAACAGATCTTTTTTGTTTCCCTCAACGATTCCTTTTGGGATTAGCAGACAAAGGGGGAAATAACACAATTCATGAATTTTCATTTTTCTGCGATATTGTTGACCCTGGATCTGGCGAGCTGCCGCACTGTCTAGTTGGCAGGATGATGTTGAGAGTATTACTACAAGCCCTTCAACTCCTTTCCTTGGCACTTTCTCCCAGTCCACCAACATGCAAGGAGTTTCACAATAGCTAACTCTTTTTTACGCAGTCTCCATCCCCCTTTGGGCCCGATTACGTATTCCAATTAAAACACACTTTGACACACATTTGCGATTTATTATGTCAAAATCAAAAAAGCGTTACATATTGTGACTTTGATATTGTTTTGGTTGCACGCTGCTGGGAATGTAGTCTCATTTCCATTTGTAGTGCAGGCACAGCAGCTGCAGCACAAATACACACAAACACCCCCCCCCCCACACACACACACACACACACCGTTAATGAAAGCTTGTCTTCAGGGGAATACAGCTTGTCAGTGCTGAGCTGCAGTAGCAGCTTAAGGGAGTCCAAGGCAGAAGCTTCATTAGCAGCAGATTTTATAGGCTACCTACACTGACGGGAGGGGGCAAAGTTTAATCTGCATCCCATCCAGCTATCTTTATTTCTTAATTTTCTTTCTTTCTTCCAAAAATGATCTGTATATTCTCATTTAATTCTGTAAAGCGTTGCTCCAGTTAAAGGTTAGTCCTGAGAGTCCGCCCCACACATTTTAGGTTCAGTTTTTATAAACAATTGCTAAACCTAGTGGCAAAGTCGGCAACATTCAGTGCGTTTACATGCATTCGAATTATTGGCTTAGTCAGACTGAAATCGAATTATCCGTTTCATGTAAACACCTTTGTCGGACTATGTGCGGTCCGACTTCGATCCGATTAACAGCCCTGGATAACTCGATCCGATCCAGTTGATAATTCGACTATCGCGGCATGTAACGGTGAATTCGATTAGGAACTGGACTTTGCGTCTTTGCGCATGCTCGAGATCCCGCCGCCCTCCTCCCTCCCTCCCTCCCATGTCGTGACCCGGAAGTCGAAAGAGACGATAATGTCACTATTAACATCATGCAAGAATAGTAGAGGGATGTAGCTTCGCCTTGCTCTCTGTTCGCCATCTTTCTCGAAATGTTGATGTTGTTGTTGTTGGTTGTTGTTGGTCGTGGTGAAGAGGTCAAGCGGAAATGACTATCACCACGAGTTGTTATGAAAACAGCGCCACCTATCGTATCGGATATGACATGCTTTCGGCCAATGATTCGAATTACTCACTGCCATGTATATTGGGATAACAGCAGATCCCCCAAAAGATAGCATAGTCCGACTAAAGCAAGATTCGAATTATACCATCATGTAAACGCACTGACTGACTGCCTCCCCTCCAAAGCCAATCCCCCAAATGTATCATAAAACATTACGAACGTAAATAACTTGGTAATTGCAGGAAGACTGGCAGGTAGCCTCGGTATCTGATTGGAGCCGGATCAAATGATTGGATTTGCCCAATAATACACGTACCCCCATTTGAGAACCACTGGTCTAGAACACGTTATCCAGCTTTGAATAACCAGGGTCCTGAAAACATTAACTATCCTTTTGTGAGATATTTTTCATTCTTGGCAGATCACAGATCACGACAAGTTGCTTTCGTCTGTTTATATTAAAATGTAATGAGTATCCCGTGCCAAATGTTAATCTCCTGTCTAATTCCTCTCCTCACTGGTGGCCGAAGAAAATGAATGCATACACACTTTTTTTTAATGAACTGCAGCAGTTTGAAAGGGTCGCTGCGCACTACATTTATCAGGTTTTGTTGCGCGATGTGTGAACAATGTGAGAGAACTGTGTTCTCATGTTAATATTTAAGTTCATATGTTGTGTGTACAAGATGTCTCTTCTTAGCTAAATGCTTTTAATATCTAATGTTGGATAGTTTGGACATTTGTAGACACATTGTTCAACAACAACTAGATGATAATCTACCAATATGCTAACGATAAAAGCGGGGTATGGTTTTAAAATAAACTCACTCTTATCTCCACTCCGTTTCCTTTCAAGCACATTTCTGTCCTGTGTTTCATTGGGTGTCAAATAAAGGGTGCGTTATTTGGGATTTAATTAAGGTTCTTTGAAGTTTCCCCTCACTCAATGTCAAACTACATAGAGTATCTCCAGGAGAATTTGGAAAACAAGAAAGAAGGGACATTTTTATAACCAAGCTGATCACACTGTTGGCAGGGGGCCTAATCCGTCCCGAACTAAACCGGTATATCAGGATTCATAATCCACCTGAGCAAGTAGATTCATCAGCACAAAGGTTTAGAACACAATTTCTCCTCCCTGTCTCTTGCTGTGAGACATGGAAGAGACATAGTGTGTGTTTTTCTTCATTTTTTTGATGAAGGGCATCTGGGGAGTTTAAATGAGAGCAGGGGGACTGCGCTGGTCCGTAGATTATGTGTAAACCGGGTCCAGCTGTGATTTTGTTTTGCAATATTTCTTTAATATTATCATTTTTATTCTGTTGTATTTTTTTGGCATCGTATTATTTTTCTCGGTGAATATTGCATAAGCACATTTCGAATACTTCAGCGAAGGTTTTAATATATTGAGAAATGATCAGTTTTAAACAACATCCACTTTCAAATCCATATAAAGAGAACACACATGGTACTCAACTCTATCAATAACGTGAAAAGCCTTTATGTTCCATATATGTGGAATACGACTTTAAAATGGTTTAATTTTGTATGTGACCGCTGATTGTGGAGAGACTTGAGTAAATGTTCCAAAGATGTATTTATTTGTTTGAATATTATGTTTTGCTTTCAGATCCGGAGTTCAACGGGCTTGGGGAACTGCCAGCTCTGCCATGTGAGTATTTAATTTATTTTTTATATCCTCTTAGACCTGCTGCAAATGGATAACAGTAACAGCTGAAGGTCATCATTCAAATTTTGACCTACTTTTATATAATGTGACTTGAGTCCTCATGTTCACTGAACGGATAATCAGAATCAGAATCAAATCAGAAACATTTATTTGCTACGGGTTTTAGACACACAAATAATTTGACTTGGCAGCTGGTGTGTACATTAGACAGACAAACAACAACAACAACAATCAAAAGTCAACATAGTGCAATAATTTTAACATTACATTTACAATAGTATAAGATCAAATAAATCTGTTCACGAGGGTCAGTGGGGGATCTGGGCTCTGTTCATGAGGGTCAGTGGGGGATCTGGGCTCTGTTCATGAGGGTCAGTGGGGGACCCGGGCTCTGTTCATGAGCCCGACTGCCGACGGGATGAAGCTGTCAGTGTGGTGTGAGATCTTGGACCTGATGGACCTCAGCCTCCTGCCAGAGTGGAGGGACCCGAACAGGGAGTAGAAGGGTTTGCAGTGGACGATGAGGGACTCCAGGTCCGGAGGACAGCGCTGCAGAGCCACAGCCATGTCCCTGCACCAGCCGCTTTTGGGGTAGAAGCAGACTCCTCGACCCGCCGGTCAGCTCCGTGTCACGGTCCGCTCCGCACAGCTGTAAGCCAGCCAGCCGGAGGTCCGCCATCGATCCACAGAGCCAGGTCCCCATGAAGCACAACACGGAGGACAAAGTGAAGTCTCCGTCTTGCCCCACCAGCAACTGAAGTTCATCCAGTCAAGTGCACAGCAATTAGACGCCGGAGAGGAACATGCCCGGCAGCAGGGGCGTTTTTTCCTACAGGCTCTATAGGCGGCCGCCTAGGGCACCTTTCAGAGGGGGGGCGTAAAAAAATGCGCCCAGCAAAACAAACAAAAAAACAAGATTTTTTGTGTTTTTTTGCTGGGCAGTTTTTTTTTGCGCCCCTATCTATATAGCCAACCAATATTTTGACATTTAAACGAAAACGGAAGGGGTCTCCTTGGTGTTATCAGAACATGCTAGCACAGAGGGGCGTTTGGTTAGAGTGTGTGTGTTCAAGAACTTTGAAGAATTAGTGAATAATATGTGCCACAAGTGACCCAGACCTTCTAAGATTGTTGTTTGCCAGCCATCAACAGAACAGAAAACAAAAACAACATTATGTTGATCAGGGGGGCGTGGCCGGAGCGTAGTTCAGCACAGACGTGACATTTTCTCAGGGATTTTGTTCTTTATTTAATGTTTGTTCATTGTTGCGATCGTTGTTCTGTTTATTTGAAAGAAATTCAGTCTTGCAGGGCAAAATAGCGTTTGAAAGTTGCAATTCCGTTTTCGTGAAAAATCGTTTTTAATTTTAATTTTATTTGGGGGGGGGGGGGGGCACGAGTGAAGTTCGCCTAGAGCGCCAAATGTGCTCGGGCCGCCCCTGACCGGCAGCGCTGCACGGAATCCGCAAGTGTGGAGACGCACCCACCCGTCCACCCCTCCTCCGCCGCCCCATAGCGTGGGAAAGGAGACCGCACCCTTTTTACAATCTCACATTGATAAACACAAAAAAATATTGTTATCCGCAGATTGTGAGTTTGAGCTGAGCAGTCCGGAAGGCTTTGTGGAATCTACCCAGATAGCCGGAGAGGGCCGAGCGCTACCCACTGAGGCTGTGGACTGCAGGTGGTACATCAAGGCCCAGCCAAAATCGAGGGTCTGTATAAGTCAAACTGCTGTTGGTGTGTGGTGGTGGTGGTGTGACATGTAAATGGTTTATCCTTCTCACAGCAAATACAAAATAATAGACTCTCTTGGCGAACATGTGTCTTCATTTTCAAGCTGGCAAAGTGGATATCAAGTTGATCAAGTTGCTAACATAGCTAACGTATATAGGGTGACCATATCCATAACACCAAAAAAGGGGGACACTATGCGGTATTTTGTGAGGCTGTCAATAATTGCATAGGACTTTGGCGTGCTCCCCTCTACAATACAACGTTGTGTGATTATACATGATGTATATGTAACAGAATAGTCTTGAAGAGTCTTAAAGTTTTTGTTCACAGTATTTGTATTCATTCAATACATTGTGGTGTTCCAAAACTGACCATTGAGATGAAAAGTGCTGAGTGCCACAAGGGATAACATTTGTGGACTTAAAATGTACACATTAAATCACAGGTCACATAAATAGTAAACAGATAAATTAATGTTTTAAAAGATTAAAACATTTAACACATGCAATAATACAACTGTTATAAGGTCATGATCTGACAAATCACTCACATTCACTATTTATACCTTGAATACTTTTAGAAATGGGTTAACATTCTCTCTGAATCACTTTAACAAGATTAAACATAAAGTCCTAAGCTGTATTGCACTGTAAAGACAATACACTGAGTATGTCTTGTTACTGCACAGGGCATATGTCCAAAAATGGTCATTACATATCAATTCTAGTTTCTACAGAGGAACCTTCTGATCAAATATGGTGCCTACATTTTTAATGCCGTAATTTCACTTATTTTATTAAGTCCTCCACAAACAACACTCATGTACTCACTTCGCACAACCATTCAAGCATAACATGTGTGAGTTTCATCTGCCATGTTTAGTTTAGTTGTTTGGACATAAAATGTAGAGAGTCGAGCTGCCAAATCGTCTTTTCCGGGACTCGGAAAAAGGAGAAAATCAAACTCAGACCTGGTCTCTGCTGATTGGTCAAATGGCACAACGGTGGGTGTAGTGATGTAGGGTGATCTCTGCTGATTGGCTGGGTGAAGTCCATATGATTATTGAACTCACTGAGGCGCGGGAAGGACACCGTTAGTACACCGTACGGAAGTGCCCATATATGGTCGCGCGGCTCCCAAAAGGAGGAAAAATCCGGACGGGGCATTGAAAATCTGGACTGTCCGGCCTAAATCCGGACGTCTGGTCACCCTAGGCCTGGGGCTTAGTGAAGGGTGTTGTGGCAAAATGATGAGCAGAAAGATATTGATTTGGTGAAACAACCCAGCAGGAAGTGTTTAATGAGCACAAGGCAGCATTGAACAAGTTCAACAAATCCATCTTTCTAGAATATTTAGAGTGTAAATTCAGCCCTCCCATCAGACCTTTCAGCAATCAAATCAGTTGTTGGAGTCAATGACCAGAACAAGTAGCCAGAGCCCTTCCTGCTTCCCGAACATGTTGTGTTCTTTTTAAGAGTGTTCCTCTGGACCAAGCTTACCGAAAGAACCTGGCACATGATTTACTCCGGTTGAGTCAAGATTACCATTTTCAGAACCTGGCAAACGATTTACTCCGGTTGGGTCAAGATTACCATTTTCAGAACCTGCTTATGATGCAGTTTCCTTTTATTGTTGCCCACATCCTCATTTCCAGGAAACATCTGTTACATAACCAAGTATCATAACAAGTTAGATAATTGTTTCTGTTGTCTAACTCTAAGGAGTTCAAACTAAGTTATATGATTTTCTCCAACAAGGGCTTTTGTAAGAAATGTGGAAGAGCCGTATGCTTTTTACCCACAGATCTACATGCGCTTTCTGGAGTACGAGATGCAGAACTCGAATGAGTGCAAGCGAAACTTTGTCGCCATCTACGACGGCAGCAGCTCGGTTGAGCACCTAAAGAATAAGTTCTGCTCCACGGTGGCCAACGATGTCATGCTGGTGTCCTCTGTCGGCGTGGTGAGAATGTGGGCAGATGAGGGAAGCAGGAAGAGCAAATTCAGGATCCTCTTTACAACTTTCCATGAGCGTGAGTGAATCTCCATTTATCTTCTATATGAGAGAGTAGAGGGCCCAACAATGAAATGATAACGCTTCCCCAGTGGCATTTTGGTTACTTCTCTATATTAGTTGCCGTCATCATTTAAAAATGTCATCAATAAACCTCTTCAAAAAGGTTATTCAGAAAGTATATTCGTCCAAATCAGAAAACTGCACAATACTTTCAAGAGGCATATGGCTAGCGACAAATGAGGAATGACTGTTAGCTGTGTAATAGATAGGGATTTTCATTCGATCATGTCGGCTCCAGTTACTGTGGGGTTTTTATTTTCATTCAATGAAGAATGTAAAAAAAAAAGTTTTACTCAGTAATTTCCGCAAAAGCATTCATAAGAACCCATACAACAAGTTTTTACAATTGTTCTGAACGTTTCAGACACAAATCCGTTTTAGGTAAGAAAGCAACTTTGTAGAGTGACAATATCAATGTTGGGTGTTTTTAACTTGCTGCATCCCATTGGCCAAGTTAAAAAAGTAAAGAAATGAAAAAGCTATGATTAGAAAATGACCTACTTGAATTTGGTGGTAATGTCCACATGGACAGAGTGACTTTGTATTGTAATTGAATTACACAAGCTAATTGATCCACTGAATACCATTTAACAAATACCTATAATTTAGCCTACTGTGTACAGCCCCATGACTCTAGCATTTTCTCCTTCAGCTCCGTGTGAAGCGGAAACTTTATTTTGCCATAGCAACATGTGCATCAACCACACCCTTGTCTGCAACGGTATACAGAACTGCGTTTATCCATGGGACGAGAATCACTGCAAAGGTACCCTACGACACAATAGGCAGAGAAAGCGGTCGATCGTTGGCTGCAGCTGTACGGATAAGTGATTCCTCTCTGTGTTGTCTCCCTAACTAGAGAAGAGGAAAGCCAGTATCCTGGACACGCTGGACCACACTAACATCACTATCATTGTAGTGACCTGTGGCCTGGTTGTCATCCTGCTCATCATCTCCGTCATCATCCAGGTCAAACAGCCACGCAAGAAATACATCATCCGCAGGTGATATTAAGTTCTTCCAGCCAATCTCCATGCAAAATTCCATATTTCGGGCAAAAAGACGATGGGAAAACCAGATGCACTGGTCTGTATTCTTATGGAGACAATGGCTCATGGCTAGTGGTGGAAAATAACCAAGTACATTTAGTTAACCATTGTGCTTTAAAACAATTTGATATATGTCAAAATTGGCTATTTCCATCCTATGCTACTTTTCTACTCTACCATACTTCAGCGGGAAATATACATTTATTTTGATTTAAAGTTACTTTGCAGATTCAGATTTTTGAATAAATATACAATCAACTAATACATAATAATAATAATAATAATAATAATAATAATAATTCCTTGAAAAACAATAGGTTCCTTTACAACAAATTCGTAATCCAATACTATAATGTATATTATTTTGAGCCATTCTGCGTAATGAGTACTTTTACTTTCAGTATATTTTCAAGCTAATGTTTCGATACATTTACTAAAGTATTTATACATTTTAGTATGACTACTTTTACTTCGGTAAGAGTACTTCCTCCCCCACTGCTAATGACTATGTGTAAAGTAGAGGCAATCCCTCTGTAGTTTCTCTTTAGTACCTAGAGTAATGTTTATGTCAATGTTGTATTTAAAGTTATAACACTGTCGCCAAGTAGTAAAATACAACAGCTTTAATGCAGCTTGAACAATAAAAACGTATTTGATAAAATGCAGACAAAAGCTTGACCGCTACCTTCTGGTGTCATTGTAACCAGTTCCTATTCGGGTTTATTCAATAAACTGGGACAATTAAGTTAGTTTAAAGAATTAATGTCGCTTTCCACAGAGAGGACTTTGACTCTGCCCTCCTCCACCCCGGTTTTGAGCCCCCTCACTACGAGCTCTGCACTTTGCGCCTTGCCCCGTCCGGCGATCTGACCGATGCCGCCATGGCCGAGGACTACGAGAAGTTCCACAATCTCCGCCGCTCCTCTTCCAAGTGCATCCGTGACCACCACTGCGGCTCCTTCCATGGCAGCGTGCACGGCAGCCGCAGTAACCTGAGCATTAGGGATGCCAACATCGTGGCTGACGAGGGGGCTCACCCGCCGGCGATGGTGAGCCAGCAGTCACCGTGCCTCCCCCACCACAACACGCCGATGGGACGAAAGAGCATCCTGGTAATGAAGCACAGTTACTCTCAGGACGGGGTGGAGGGGTACAGGGCGGAGGAGGAGGAGGAGGAGGAGGATTCGAGGATGGATGAAGGCCCCATCACCAGCCGGCCCCACATGCATCACCACCAGATCCACAGGGGCCCATCGGGGCTGGACCAAGCTGTCCACCGCACACTGTCTAATGACCTCTAATGTCAGGCTACACATAAAGATACGGGGGGAAAGAGGTCATCACCTTGATTCTTTATCTGGGGATGTGACAACCCTAACCCTTTTTAAAAATAGATTTCAGTGTAACTTATAGGAATAAATGCTGATCTTTTACAGCTCTTGTGAGTGTTTCTTGGTCTCAAATAAAAGGGAACTTATACATTGTGTATGCAACACAAATAGAGCTTAAGGACCAACCATTTATTATTTATAATAGAGTTTAACAGCAACTTTACATTTTTAATACTACTACTTTTAATGCATCACAGCTCCCTTTTTGTGTCACATATTTACATTTAAGATTATTTTATGAATGAGGTGTCAACGTGTTTTCTATGTTTGGACATCAGGCCACCACCAAAGCAAGGAAAATGTTGCAACTCTTGAACATTACTTTTCCTTACAGAGGTTTTTGTGTTGAGGATATGTCCAGAATCAAACAAGAATAGACGACGGATATTATAAAGTACAGGATATGATGGAAACGTAAACATCAGCATACATGCAAATGCAAACATACTGTTTTGCAGGTATAATACTGGCTTAGAATTTATAGGGTACGTTGCAGTGTGAAGGGATATATTATGTATTGGTTTGTTTTGTTTGTTCGGATGAACTTGTTACTGTTTATTGATGTTTTCAATTTGGGTGATTTCCTTCTGTTGACTGTCTTTTTATTTTTGTTCAATTAACATCTTCTTCTCCCTTCAATCGGCATGGCACCATGGCATTGGCATTTCATTTGCGTGTGCGTATTTATTTGAGGCTGCCACCTCGCTTTAAAAGGATTTCACTGACCAGGGAACGAGGGCGGAACCATCGTGCGCTCATCTTTGTCCCCCCGTCGGATGAGAAAGAGCGCTGCACAAATCAGAACTCACGAATAACAGGACCATTGCTTTTTCAGTGGCTCATTATTGAGTTAATTATATTTCTTTGTTGAAATTTTGGCTTTGCATAATGAGCAGGTGGGCACTGAATACAATAGGTTTGATTTATGACATTCACATTAGTTTGCTAGCGGGCTTAGCTAAACTATAGGTAGCCGAGTGCCAGCTGTCATTCGTGCATTTCAAGTTCAGCTAAAGTACGCTCGCGTTCCGTTAAGCTCGCGACATGTCACAAGAGGGGCCTCTCCTGGCCTCTGCGGAGGGACAATTGAAGAGCGACGTTAAGGTGAAAAAGAGCCGGAGTCGCGTGGGCGTCATTGTCACGGGCCTGCTGGGGGGGTCGCTTGTTGTCTTGTACGCGGTGGCCGCTCCGTTTATCGCTCCCGCCCTGCGGAAGTACTGCCTCCCGTTCGTCCCGGCGACCACAGCCCAGGTGAAGAACGTCCTCGGTGTGCTGCGAGCCAGATCAGGGACCCTGGCGGACATTGGCAGTGGGGATGGGAGAATAGTAAGTGATGTGTGCTGTCTTACCCTGTGGAGGCAACACACATAATATTATTAATAATAATAATAATATTACCAAGATCAGCAAAACCACTGCCATGGAAGTAAACAGGATGTCGGTGACCTGCTCAATATGTTGACTACATTTCCCAGACTCATATTTTTGACTTATCCACCTTTTGCATATTATTTCTACAATGGAAATCAAATATTGTTCAGAAAGTTTTTTCCAACACTGTTGCAAACAGCTGCAAGTTGCTAACTAATTACTTGTTCCCTGAAAAGGGCCTTTTTGTGTAACTACATTATTTTTCAGTTTTTGGTAACCTTTTTTCTGGCAGTTTACTGCTTACCTTTGTTCCATTTCAGGTTATTCACGACTCCCTCCCTCTTTGCAGGTGATCGCAGCGGCCAAGCACGGGTTTCAAGCGTCCGGCTTTGAGCTGAACCCCTGGCTGGTGTGGTATTCTCGCTACATGGCCTTGAGAGAGGGAGTCCACCGTTCCACCTCCTTCCATATCTCAGACCTGTGGAAGGTCAGTGATACCTGAATAACATAGTAATTAGTAGTGGTGACTCCATTTTGGGAAAATTCATTAATTTGATCACAGCAGTTGAAGTATTTTCTTGTCTGAATGTTGCTAGGTCAGTTTTGCTCAGTACTCCAATGTTGTCATATTTGGAGTCCCTCAAATGGTGAGTTAAAAAATAAATACAAATCTTTTTTTAAAAGTAATTTAGAGGAATCCCAAAGTTTTACTCTTGATGTCCTAATTATTGCTGTCCGTATCTGCAGATGGACCAGCTGGAGCTGAAGCTGGCAAGCGAGTTACCGTGTACAGCCAAGGTGGTGGCCTGCCGCTTTCCCTTCCCTACTTGGGTCCCTGAACATTCTGCCGGCGAGGGCATAGACACCGTGTGGGTCTACGACGCCAAGACATTTAAAAACCACCTGCAACATGGAATGGCAAGGATGACAACTCCAGAACATGAGGATAAATCAGATTCACACACATGAATGCAAACACTTGGCGTATAACTGAAATTCCTGGGGAAGACTGTTGTCCTTAAACACATCAATGTCCTTGACTGTAAGATTGAACCAAGTTGTGAAAAGGCCCTGATTGATACCGGCCTCGATGAGCGTTTAAAGTGGGTTGCCTCCTGTCACCACAGGGTTATCAGCCTCATCATGTCTGCACACTCATGCCTAAAAGCAGGTGAATGATCAACCAGGTATTTTGTGTTTTGTATGTGTGTATGCTCAAAACCAGCCCAGGAATAAAAGGGAACACAAATGGTACTGTTAATTACCAAATGAAAGTTAAAAGAAGTGGCACACGCCATGCTCGTAAATGATTGCATTACTCGGTTTAGCAATATAAAGTTTAATTATTATTTACAGAAGGAAAAAAGTGTTGCCAAGTGGCTGTCAAATGTAGCATGTCTGTCTCACAGAAAACTCCACTGTGCCCTATTGTATTTTTCTTTTCAGTGTGCGTTTATAAATAAAGGTTGATTGCGCTGGGCTGCCACCTAGTGGTAGAAATAGCGCACTGTCTAGTTGTGGCGCTGAGCTGGTCCTGACCGCGAGCTAATGCACTGTGAAGGGGAAAAGAGGTGTTGTTGTGAAACGCATGGTCACGCCACAGACAGTCAGCGCTCGAACTAAACACTTACTTGAAATGTGTACACGTAGATGGCTGCCAGTCATCGCTTTTATACTGACTGAGCGCGGAGCAGGGCCGCCCCAGTAGCCAGCCAAGATGGACACCGCAGAGGAAGGTAGCTAATGTTACAACTCGATCAAACTTGTCCGTGTTAACTAACCACAACTGATACAAACGAGGGGTTGAGCACGCGCTAACTCATTAAGTGCCGTCATTGGTAATGACCCGGTTCAGCATGTTCTGACAGTCGGGACAAGTGTTCAGATTTTAGCAAACGTATTATTATTAAAGAAGTCGCTAAGATGGCAAATTAGCTCGCCAGCTAACTACCGCTAGCATTAGCTAGCTGCAGCTAGTTGGCTATCAGCTGTGGTAAGACGCCGTCAGCAGCAATGGGTGACGATTTGCTTTAATGGACAAGACGACTCCCACAAGTGGGCCGTTATGGGGTGTCGACGTCCTTGCGGATGACCGTCTCTCCATTAAAGTCAGTCCCAAATAAGCTAACTAATTATGATATGTCAGGTTAGTTAATAGCACGCTCTCGCTAAATAGGTTTAACGTTACCGTTAGAATGTGGCTGAAAGGACACCAGGCGACCATAACGTTTCATTTGGGGGGACATACACCGTGCGACCATGCCACTCGACGAAGCTTTGTCATGACAGCTGTTTGGTGTTGTGTGTTTAGGTGTGATGAAACATAACGTCACGTGTTCATATTTAACATCACTAAATGTTTATACATGAAGTCAGTCAAGTGGTCTCTGGATATCCTCACTGGTGTTATGCCCCATGGCTAATTATAGTTATTTTGGTCATCTAGGGACACACATGTACTCCAAGGATTACAGTTTGCCCTACGAATAGGACCTGTTTGTATTCACTGTTGAGACACAGACGTATCCCAAGTCAGTGTTTAAAATCCTGAAACTTACATGTGCTGCAGAAAGCTTGCATGAAGAACAAAATAAAATAGGTGCCATCAGATATTATGCCATGAGCCTGTCACCAGTCCGAATCAAGGTAAATTACATGATCTGTGGTTAATACGAATAAAAATGCAGTGTGCATTTAATTTGAAATGGGGGGGAAATACAACATCTCAAGTTGTCAAGTTGTGCTATGTGTGCCTGCTGTGCAGGTGACATCTGTCGCGTGTGCCGGTCAGAGGCCACCCAGGACAAGCCACTCTACCACCCCTGCGTCTGCACCGGCAGCATCAAGTTCATCCATCAGGAATGGTGCGTTGCATTCATTTCCCTTTTTCTTCTCTTCTCTTTAAATCTGAAACCACAAGTTCAAAGAAAGGTGGGTTCTCAGATGCTGATTTTTTTGCGCGAGGAAGGGCTTACATTTCAGCTGTGAAGAATCATGGTAAAGTTGCCTGATTTGCCTGCATGACAATAAGAGTCAAACTCACAAAGGTTTCCTTTTTTGTTTTCACAGCTTACTGCAGTGGTTGAAACACAGCAGAAAGGAATACTGTGAATTATGCAAGCACAGGTTTACATTTACACCAAGTAAGTTGTTGTGTGCAGTGCATTAATATGCTGTTGCCTCCTCTGAACTGCCTAAATATGAAGACCCTCATTCCACCTTCCTCGTTCTCGGCTTTTTGCCCAGTCTACTCTCCAGACATGCCGTCTCGCTTGCCTGTCCAGGACATCTTCGCGGGGCTGCTCACCAGTGTTGCAACAGCCATCAGATACTGGTTCCACTACACGCTGGTGGCCTATGCCTGGTTAAGTGTGGTGCCTCTCACAGCATGTAAGTCATCCGACATGCTCAAATGAAAGAGGAGATATTTATCAGCAGTTGCACATTGTTTTTAGTTTTATTGTAATTGTTGAATATAAAATGAACAGTTAGCACTTGTTTAAAACTTAGAAGCAGAACTGAAGACTTGCAGCAACAAATGACTTGATTTAATTCAGGGAATGGAGCAAAGCGTAAGTAATATCGCTATTTGGTCACTTATGCTGTAAATAAAAGAAAGAGGTAAACAGTTTTATTTAGCATTACATGTAATACAATTCAAATAAGATTCAAGAATGTGCAGCATAGTTTTGAGTTTGTTTCATGCCACTTGTCGCTTTTCAGAAATGATTCTCCGATTGTGTTTGTTGGTTTTTCTGTTTGTTTGTTCTGCCTTTCTAACAGGTCGTATCTACAAGTGCTTATTTACTGGCTCTGTGAGCTCTCTCCTTACTCTGCCATTAGACATGCTTTCAACGTAAGTTTGAACTCTCCTCCGGTCTCGATCTTGCCCCTTAATTCTCTCTCACACTGCATCCTCTTTGTCGTGTGGCTGTTCTCCCTCGCAGGCAAAACCTGCTTGCGGACTCCCTCCAGGGCTGTTTTGTAGTCACTTGCACGCTGTGCGCCTTCATCAGCCTGGTGTGGCTGAGGGAACAGATTGTCCATGGTGGCGCCCCCCAGTGGCTGGAGCAGAATCCACCCCCTCTAGTTCTGAACCAGCCCAACGGTCCAGCACCGGCTAACGACGTGAGTCCCGTGAGACGTCTCCAATTGACATCTATCTGCACATAGAGCTAGAGCTGCCCTGTATATATTTTCTACCACTACATAGCATGTAGCATGACAGCTTCATATCTGTAATTGATAATAGTCCAATCTTTTTCTTGTGAAAGCGAAATCTCATGAACACCTTTTGAGAGTATTTGTTTTGACCTCCGTGAACAGGCTTCTTGCCACTACTCAAGAATTGATAAGACATTTTCACACAAGTGTCTGAGAGGATACATGGGGATATTTTGGAAAGAGGTGGCTGCAAACTACAATTTGAGTGGTGAGCGACAGCAAAGAACCTCAAAAGGGTTAGATTATAGTACACGGAGCTCGATTAAATCACACCTTTGGGACTCAGTGAAAGCCACATAATCTCCTTGAAGTGAGTGCAGGCGAGCTAAGCTGTAGGTGAAGAACTGTAATATGTTTGTTTTTTTGGGTGTTATTTCACGATTCTACAGGCTCCAGGTGGCAACGTCGGCGTCGACGCACAGGGTGCTGCAGCTCAGCAGCCTGCAGACGCCGCCCCGGAAGGACAGGCACCCGCCAACCCAAATGATGCCGGCAACCAGGGGGGCGTGGCTGGACTTGACAACGAGGAGGAAGATGAGAACCGGGAGGAAGATGAGGAGGAGGAGGACGACGATGACGATGAGGACGGCAGGGAAGAGGATGCTGTCGAGGCCAATAATGGAGCACACGGTCAGTGTGCACATCGAAACACAGACCGTTTTAAAGGAGTTGTTTTCAAGAGGAATTGACACAATTCTTACTTGGTGAACCAAGATATTAAATTATGATGTAAAACGCAGAACTGATATGCGTGTACGTGTCAGTTTATTAGAACAAATATGACTAGGAATGCTGAGGGAAAATATTTTTTAAGATTGAGAACATGCATAGCTTTGTGTGAACCAGTGTTTTCATTCCTCTGTTTCGGAATAAATATATGTAAATCATGGCAGGGAAAGCAACCTCCATGTTAATGTGGCCACAGAAGCATATTTTGGTGTTCCCTACCATTTCAGTTGTTTACTTTTCGTTCGTTCTTTGCAGAAGACTTTAACTGGAACGCCCTCGAGTGGGACCGAGCCGCTGAGGAGCTGACCTGGGAAAGGGTGGAAATCTATATATATATATATATATATATTTTTTTTAATTCCCAGAAAATGATGTGATGCAGCTGGGACCATAATGCTAAAAAAAAGCAAAGTGTGCAGGCAGGGTAGCAGGTAGTTAGATACATTGGGGCTAAAGCTTCTGTGACAGGAAATATCCATCTCTTGTGTGGCGTGTTTACGTAGCACTTTCAGGGATGCTGTTTGTTGTTTTGGTAGATACTAAGAATAAAAGCTGGTGTTAGTAATATAAGCATGTTTATCTGTTATGAAGGATCACTGTGACGTGACATTTTTTGTTTGTTCGCGTCCCAGATGCTGGGGCTGGATGGCTCCCTAGTTTTCTTGGTAAGTGCACACACACACACAAACACACACACACTCTTTCTACTCTCATACAAATTGTGCCTCAAAGGGCAATTTTTGTTTATTTCAACCTAACATATTTCCTATAAATGTGGCCCTTGTGGATGCTAACTTTGCATCGCTTGTAGAGATTCATGAAAACAACGATTCCTGCAACAACAAAAAATATATATATTAGGGCTCTCAGCGTTAATGCGTTAATCTATGCGATTAATTTGGCCGCGTTAACGCACTAAAATATTTTAACGCAATTAACGCAACTTTGTTTACTTCCGGTGTTCGTTGAAGTTTTTACACTGTTTCCGTTTTTAAAACAATTATTTCTCCGCGAAAATAAGGAGCAGAAATCAGTTTAAAGTCGGGTTTCCTCCTGCTCCTCCTTCCTCCCGTCTCCCCCTCTGATCCACAGAGGAACGGAGGGGCGACGTGTCGGGTGACGCGGCGCGGAAATAACTCGTCACACGAAACCTTCAACGTGATTTGTCAATCCGTTTGTCTGTCAACATTTTGCGAAAAAAACAACCAATGAACACTCAGTAAATCACAAAGGACCTCCCACCTCACAGGTGAGGCTCATTAGCAACCTGTCAGTCAGAGAACCAGAGAACACCGCGCAAGGACAATGTGCCTCATTATATATAGAGCTGAGATTGTTCTGGAATGTTTGATGTATAACACATGGGGGATGTGTCATATGCAAACGCCTTTAAAAGGTGAATTTACATTTTTTTTGTAAAATGTAGAAAATGAGCCCAGCCTCCAGAGGGTGAACGTTACATATGTGAATGTCAGTCAGTTACCAAGGCCACTGGTTCTGCTGTTGTTCAATGTTAAAGATGACAGGACCAATGGGGTCTCAATATACTTCTTTTTTTTACGAATCTGATGTTTCACTGAAGAAACAATTTATCATCCACAATATTAAATACCTCGCTGGCACTTTATAGGTAGGAGCCTCTTTGAAAACACAGCTCTGTGTGAAGTTTTGTCTTTAAAAAGAAGAAAAAAAACCTTTTAATCGCGATTAATGAATTTCAAAATGTGCGATTAATTAGTTAATTTTTTTTAATCGATTGACAGCCCTAATTACCTTCGCATTGAAAATGCCGGAAGGTTATGTTTTGATCGCCGTGTATTTATTTATTTATTTATTTATTTGTATGCGTGTTATTCGCAAATCTCAAAAAGTATTGAACCGAATCGCATGAAATTTGGTGGGATGATTGTTTATTATCCGGGGACCAGTTGATTAGATTTTGGGATCGATCGGGTCAAAGGTCAAAGGTCATGAACAGGTCAAAATCTTTCGCAGAACTCAAAAAATATTCAACCGAATCGCATGAAATTTGGTGGGATGATTGTTTATTATCCGGGGACCAGTTGACTAGATTTTGGGATCGATCGGGTCAAAGGTCAAGGTCAAAGGTCATGAACAGGTCAAAATGTTCTTGAATCGCATGAAATTTGGTGGGATGATTTGTTATTATCCGGGGACCATTTGATTAGATTTTGGGATCAATCGGGTCAAAGGTCAAGGTCATGGAAAGGTCAAACTCTTTTTTTTGCCATAGCACGATACATTTTTGTCCAATTGGCATGCAACTAATGCCAAAATGTTCATAATTCAATGCCCAATCTTGTGATATGCGAAGGTATGCGCTCTACCGAGTGCCCATTCTAGTATATATATATTATTTGTTTAGGGCAAGTGGCACGAGCCCCCTCCAGCTTTCCAAATGAACACTGTTCTCTCTATGAATCGTTTCAAAGTAGCACTCTAGAACAGCGGTCCCCAACCTTTTTTGAGCCACGGACCGGTTCCGTGTCAGAAATTATTTTTCACGGACCGGCAATATAAATGACGTAATAAATATGACGTCATACAATTATACGAAGGGCATAAAGTGCCAAAACAACAACTCATCATTACGCCGAATTAGTGTGAGCCGTGCGCTTGTTTACCTGCACGATGCCGCTAATGGAGACGACACAGACGTGTGTTTGGTCCGCTGCTCCTAACCGAGTTCTGGTCGCTGTCATTAGAACAGGCAGAGTTGTTGTGTGAAATGTCCCTTAAGGCCACCGTCATTTGCATCTCGAACTAATTTTCTTCTAGCTCGGACGAGCTCGATTCACCGGGTGGGTTTGTTTACAAATGGGTGCAGGTCTATTCTTTTGCAGTCGGGTCTTTTGTGGTTGGAGTACCGCTCAAACTCTTTTAAAAGCCTCTTCCACCCGGTCAACGTCTGAAACATGTAGAATATTCTGCTGTTCACTCGCCCACACAGCAGCGACTTTATCGACCAACTTGAAAACAGTTGTCATTTCCCTGAAGTGACAGAATTCATTGAGCAGTTGAATATGTTTTAAGATTCTTTGTCACTGAAATGTGCCGCCAGCAGAGGGTTCGGCGCGTGAGACTCGCCTGCAGCGATAAACCCGAACTTTAAGACTCCTGAACGCGGCTCAGACGTACACACGGGTGTATCCGGTCCTTTTTCAAAATAATATAATTTTCCGACTGATAAAAAAAAAAAATTTAACTTTATTTATTCACTTTTTTTCCGCGGCCCGGTTCCAACGAAGCCACGGACCGGTACCGGGCCGCGACCCGGGGGTTGGGGACCCCTGCTCTAGAATAGCCACCGTGGCTAACTCCGTTAGGGATCTTCGTCTGGTGCTCCGTTATAACGTAACCATTGTAATGCTGCGTTCACACCAAAAGCGTTGCGAATATACGCCATCCACCATGGAAGAACTAACCACTAGTTCTGCTTTATACTTGTTGAGGACATCCCACAAACCTCGAAACATATAACGCCCTCGTGTTTGGGTTCATAACATTAATATTACATATATATTTATACATAACATCACCCGCAGACTCACACAGCTCGGTGATTTTCGCCGACTACGTCTGAATGACTTCCGCTTCCAGCGCTACTAGAGTAGCAGCCAGTCAGATTTACCAACGGTGGAGCGTCTCAATGCTGATTGGCTTTCGCAACTCGGCTTCAGGCGAATTTTCGCGCCGCGCAATCTGCGTCAATTTTAACCACTCGCGCCTCTACATTGGCTTTGCAAGGGATCTACTCGTGTGAAAATTTGCAACGCTTTTGGTGTGAGAGCACCTTAAGTGACATCAAAGTGGCGACAGGAAAAGCCTTCTTGCCCGTGAACCCCCATTTCCAATGAATGCATAAACGTGTAAGGATCCTGGGCCAGTGAACGTCAATCTCACATGTAAACTAGTAATGTTTCTGCAGGGGGAAAGGTCAGCCCTAGATAAAGGTCCCTAAGATGCGGACCAACTTTTTGTCTTGCCTTTATGGTCATTACGACAGGCTGAAATACAGTGTACGCAGATCTCCCTTTAACAACCTCGATGTAAATAGATGTTTATGTGGTGCATACAGACATAAGTTGAGACCTGTGTGTGTGTGTGTGTCTTCTCTAGGAACATGTCTTCTGGGTGATGTCTCTCAACACACTCTTCATCCTGGTCTTTGGTGAGTGATGTAGTGCTGATGTACTGTATGATATGATATGATATTCCTTTATTTGTCCCACAGTGGGGAAATTTCAAAAATCACATCAGTGGTGCACATCAGAGCATCAATGAAAATAAATATAAAACGTAAAACACAATTCTAAAAAAACGAACTACTAAATACTAAATATACGGGGGGGAAATAAAGTAAAGTGCTGAGTGAAGTGCAGAGTTTGCCAGGCTCTCCAGCGATCTACTGCAGTGTGTTGTGCAGCCTGACAGCAGCAGGAAGGAAGGACTTGTGGTACCTCTCCCTCAGACACCGGGGAGGAATCAGCCAGTGGCTGAAGGAACTGTGCAGAGCTGCGAGAGTGTCCTGCATGGGGTGGGAGGTGTGGTTCAACAGGGACGATAGCTTTGCCATCATCCTCCCGTCCCCCACCACCTCCACAGTATCCAGAGGACACCCCAGCACGCTGCTGGCCTTCTTTATCAGCTTGTTCAGCCTCTTCCTGTCAGCCGCTGCCATGCTGCTGCTGCTCCAGAAGACCACTCCATAAAAGATGGCTGATGCCACCACAGAGTCAAAGAAGGTCTTCAGGAGTTCTCCCTGTACTCCAAAGGACCTCAGTCTCCTCAGCAGAAAGAGTCTGCTCTGTCCCTTTTTATAAAGTGCGTGTGCGTGGTCAGCCCGGTCCAGCTTGTTGTTCAGGTGAAGACCCAGGTACTTAAACGATTTTACAATCTCAATGTCCAGTCCCTAGATGCTCCCTGGTACCGGAGGAGTGAGTTTACCAGGGTGGAAGTCCACCACCAGCTCCTTAGTCTTACTGGAGTTGATGTGGAGGCGGTTCCGCTGGCACCATTCCAAAAAGTCCTGGTTCAGTTCTCTGTACTCCCTGTCATCGTCGGCAGAGATGAGGCCGACGATTGGAGAGTCGTAGGAGAACTTTTGCAGGTAGACGTTGTCAGAGTTGTGCTTGAAGTCCGAGGTGTAGATGGTGAACAGGAATGGAGCCAGAACGGTTCCTTGTGGAGCCCCTGTGCTGCAGGAGACCCGGTCTGACTCACAACCCCGTATCCTCACATACTGTGGATGGTTGGTGAGGTAGTCCAGGATCCATGTAGTGAGGTGGTGGTCCACCCCGGTCTGCTCCAGCTTGTCCCTCAGAAGCAAAGGCTGGATGGTGATGAAGGCACTGGAGAAGTCGAAGAATATGACTCTCAGTGCTTCCAGCCTTTTCCAGGTGAGAGAGCCATCACTGCAGCAGGAAGATGACGGCGTCATCCACACCGATGCCAGGTTGGTAGGCGAACTGAAGTGGGTCCAGGGATGAGCTCACCAGGGGCCGTCACTGAATACCTCCCACACAGTAGACTCGGAACAGTCCCTTAGAGCAGGTCTATTCAACTAGCGGCCCGTGGGCCGCATGCAGCCCGTTTGAGTTTAACTCTAGCCCGCAAGACTGCCTGCAAATCACTATAGCTTGGTAAGAAAAAATAAAACTGACGGACACGCCTCTTTTATACATTGAGACATCTAACCCAGAGCCATCGAGTTTCACTCCCCCCCCCCCCCCCCCTCCCCGTCAACAATCCTTCTCGGCTCGCGCGCGACTCTCACTAGCACCCCCCCCCCCGTCAACAACTCTTCTCGGTTTGATGCCGGCGCGCGCAACGCTCAGCTGTAATGCTCGCACAGGTGAGCATCAGGTGCTGATTTGATCAATATTCTGTGCGGCCCTCACACCCCCCGTGATTTTCTTATTCGGCCCACTTGCTACTGAAGTTGAATAGCCCTGCCTTAGAGCCTCCTCGGCTCCCTCGGACCATCGTCTAACTGTGCGGGTCACAGCTGGCTGCTTCTGTGCAAGAGTGGTGTACACAGGCAGAAGGTGCACCAGGTTGTGGTCAGATCTGCCCAGGGGAGGGAGAGGTGATGATTAATATACCTCCTTGGTGTTGGCATAAGGAGATCCAGTGTCTTATTGCCTCTGATGGGGCATACTGGGTGAAGGTGGGCAGAGTGGAGGACGGAGAGGCATGATTGAAGTCCCCAGAGAGAAGGAGGAGGGCATTGGGGTGTCGTTTCAACAGCCTTCTTGTCGCTGAGTGGATGACGTCAAGGCCGCTTCAGCGTTAGCAGAGGGCGGGACATACGCAGCTATCACAATAACGTGCGAGAAATCCCTTGGTAGATAGTTCGGCCTCATGCCAATAGCTAACAGTGTCCGTTGTGCAGGTCTGCTCCTTAACAGTGATGTGCCCAGAGTTACACCATCTATCATTCACAAACACTGCTAGGCCTCCTCCCTTCCTCTTACCGCTCTCCGTTGTCCCGTCCGCCCGTATGATGCGGAACCCATCGAGTGCAGCGTGTGTGCACGGAGTGAACTCCGTGAGCCAAGTCTCCGTGAACACCATGAGGCTACGCTCCGGTACTCTCTCTGATGCCGGGTCACTGCCGTCAGCTCGCCCATCTTGTTGACGAGAGACCTTGATGATCCATGATGATGGAGGGCAGGACAGGTTTAAAACGTCTTCTCCTGGCCCGACGTTTCACCCCTGCACGGCATCCCTGTTTCCTTCTCCGCAGCTTACATCAGGCAGCAGCACCGCCGTGTCCCGAAAAGCCACCAGTTGGTCCCTTGAGTAAACAACATGGTGTCCATGGCTGCATGCTGGGTCCCCAGATATGGTGGTGAAAATAGACAAAAACAGCAGAGAGACCATGACAAGCTTGAAGTGTCTAGCTGTCATAGTGCACGGATTACTCCGATAATCAGGAGGGGGGAAAAAAAGTAGCAACAGAGCAAAATAATAATAATAAATAATAAAATATTTTAAGAAAAGCTTGAAGTGTGTGGGAGCTGCTGTGAAAGGCAGCCACTCGTGCAGTGCCTAGCAACCATACAACTGTACATGCTGTCATTAGGATTCAAGCCTTTGGTGTACTATTGTCCATCATGCTGAACTACAGATTCTAACCTCCGCCATGTTTTTCCTTTCCAGCTTTCTGCCCGTATCACATTGGCCATTTCTCCGTGGTTGGACTGGGCTTTGAAGAATATGTAAGTACATGGGTTACAATATTCACTACTATTTAGTTTGTACACGCAGTGATGGGAATTCTCCAATGATGATGATGATGATATTATATGTTGTTGCAGGTCAAAGCGTCACACTTTGATGGCCTTGTCACCACCATACTGGGTTACATCCTCCTGGCTGCAGCTCTCATAGTCTGCCATGTATCCTCTTTATACAACACATTGTGTTGTGCATGAAGTGACCAATAGCAAGTCTCACACTCCTAGTTGCTGATTATGGCTGTTTCTAGCGAATCCACCCTTTACTCAATGTTTGTTGTCATAGAGAAACGCTAAATGTCAGGTCAGCGGTCCATCTTCGGTCCGAGAGTTAATTATGATGCTCAAAATACAGACTTGATGTGATTTCTCTCACATTGTGTTGTTGGTCCCTAACCGCGTCTCCTGCTAGGCGTTTGCTTCATTGGTGAAGTTCCAGCGGTCCAGACGCCTCTTGGGCATCTGCTACATTGTTGTGAAGGTGAATTAGTGATGCAAAAATTCTGTTTCGCTTTTTAGTCTGATGCTGCAAATATTTGCAACGATTTACTTGCGTGAGTTTACTCGCTTGACTATTTGTGGCTTTTCGCTTTACTCTTTTCATTTGCACCTGAGAGGGGGCTTATCTCAGTGGCTTTACTCCGTGGAAACAGTTATCATTTCCTTTATCCACCACGGAAGAAATAACCACAAGTTCTGCTTCATACTTGAAGGACATCCCACAAACATCGGAACATCTTACTCCCTTGTGTTTGGGTTCATAACATTAATATCATATATGTATATATATATATCTATATATATTAATACATAACATCACCTGTAGGCTCACACAGCTCAGAGACTTTCACTGACGACGTATGAATGACTGTCTCTTCCAGCGCTACTAGAGCAGCAGCAGCAGTTAGATTGGCTTTCGCAATTGGGAGTCGGGCAAATTTTTTGCCAAAGTTGAAATATTTCAACTTGAGGCGAAAGAGGCACATTCTTCGCGCCGCGCAATTCGCGTCAAACCCATCTGTACATTGACTTTGCATGGGATCTACCAGCGCGAAAAATTCTCAACGCTTTTGGTGTGAACGCAGCTTATATGATTAGGTACATTATGTGTACAGGAACAAATTGGGGGTAAAAAGAAATTGCACTTTTATTATTTATTTGACATGTCTTAGGTGTCCCTGCTGGTTGTCATGGAGATAGGCGTGTTTCCGCTGATTTGTGGTTGGTGGCTCGACATTTGCTCGCTGGTAAGACTGTCAATGGAAATGAAACCCTCATTTGATCCTGTTGATATCGTCACATACCAAGCAAATTAAATGCAATCAGGATGACAATTGGATTCACTTTGAGAATCTTTTTATATTAATTTTTTAAATTTATATATTACATTTATTGGACACATTTTAACATTTTTTTATTAATTTTTTTAATTAAAACACACACACACACAAACAATAATGTACGTCATTTGTTGGTTGCAGGAGATGTTTGATGCAACTCTGAAAGACAGGCAGCAGAGTTTTGACTCGGCACCCGGCACCACCATGTTCCTCCACTGGCTGGTTGGCATGGTCTACGTCTTCTACTTTGCCTCCTTCATCCTTCTCCTCCGAGAGGTCAGTGCAGGACTTTGACCGCTCCAAAAAATCTTTTTTGCAACTTGTGCAGAAGCTCACACGCCCAACCTGCAGTCTTTTAAAAAATGTGGTGCGTGTTTCTGTGGTTGCAGGTGCTCCGGCCTGGCGTGCTGTGGTTCTTGAGGAATCTGAACGACCCCGACTTCAACCCAGTCCAAGAGATGATCCACCTGCCCATCTACAGACACCTGCGGAGGTTCATACTCTCTGTGGTCAGTCAAGTCCCCTCCTCCTCTGTTTCATCCCAAACCAAAACCTTCTGTGGCATATCAATGCCCAGGTTTCTGTTTACTTTAAATACTTATGAAGTCAAAGACATTTATGAAAACATTGCAGACTTTAAGAGAAAAGAATAAAACATACTTGAAGCGGCAATTGATCCATTATCAACTTTGCCTGGTTGAGTTTTCCCCATCCCCCTAATCTTGATTAATAACACAATGATATTACAAATCCAATAATCTAGGGTGACCAGATTTGAGTTTGTAAAAAAGAGGACACTTCGTCTCGGGGGGGGGGGGGGGGGGGTGTGATATACATGCCTAAAAGGTGTCTAATATGTCTAGACTGAAATATCGGCATTATAATTATTAGAACTATGAGGATTTTTTAGTTGCCTATTTTGTGGAGCCCCCTCAGGACTTGGTGCCCTACGCACAGCGCGTAGTGCGCGTTATGGGAGCGGCGGCGCTGGTAGTAGTTTATAGCATACCGCACAAACAACAATGCAACTAGTGGAGGCGTCAAGGTGCTCAGTGTTGC
This sequence comes from Pseudoliparis swirei, assembly GCF_029220125.1. Lineage (NCBI taxonomy): Eukaryota > Metazoa > Chordata > Actinopteri > Perciformes > Liparidae > Pseudoliparis > Pseudoliparis swirei. The sequence goes on along the minus strand of NC_079395.1, from coordinate 20,109,291 downwards.
CAGATTGGAGATGGTGAAGTATCGTACCAAAGGCTCAAAATGGTCGTATTTGGAGGATAATTATCATGTATCTGGCAACCCTGAGATCGGTCGACCAATGACTGTTCTCTATACCGTCAGAGCTCGCGCAAGAAGGGAGATACCATTTCCAAAACTTGTAAGGGGTAAATACTAGTTTGTGAAAACCCAGAGAAACACAAATATCCGACGAAGCAAAATCCCGGACGTTTTTGGAATCCCTGCCGGACGCATTTTTTAGGTCTCAAAAACAGGACATGTCCGGGGAAAACAGGACGTCTATCCCCTAAATAATCATTTATGGGATAGCTTCCGATAGCTGTCAGGGAAAACAAAAGCACTGTTCTCCTCCTGTTGTGGTTGCGTTAGTTTGACGTGCATATGTGCCATACATGGACTCTACATTTGATTGTACCCGGTCACAGGCAGAATTGCATAGTGAGGCTTATCGGGAACCAAGCTAAACACTGATGCTAACGTGTCATTTACTTCATAATAATAAGTTAAAGCATAAACTTGTCAAAGTGCAAAATGATCAGTCAGGCCAATTTCAATGTGAAAAGATTTATCGAAAGTAGTGATTCTCCGATTGATCGGCCGCCGATCATGATCGGCCGATATTGGTAAAAATGGCTTGATCGGCGATCGGCCAAAAGCGCCAATCAAAAAAGCCGATCACGTGACGTAAATTAATTGCGCGACTTTGCGCAAAAGAACAACAGAGCGGAGCTTGGCAGTGGCAAGCAAATTGACTTCTCCCGTCTGGAATTTTGTTCAGTGTCTGACAAAGACATCACATTTGCCATTTGTAATGTTTGTCGTTCTGAAATCCTTCGGGGTGGAAGCCGGCGAAGCCATTTTAACACCACACACATGATTAGGCATCTTAGAACACGCCATACAACTCAATATGCGGAGTATGAGAAAATAAACAAGCCAAAGCTAACGTCACTATCATCCCCATCCCTCAGTCAGCCTACTGTAAGTGATGCCTTTAAGGTACGTGAACCATACAGCAGGGACATTAAGAAGTGGAAAGAAATCACGCAAAAAATTATGGAGTTAATTTGCCTCGACGAACAACCTCTATCTGTTGTGGAGGAAAAAGGATTCCGTCGCCTGCTAACCTAACTGGATCCACGGTACGACGGTATTTATTTTCCACACACACACTCGCAAGACATGAATTGGTAGGATGAATATGAATGACTGATGACCGTGGTTTCTACAGAAATGATTAAAAACAAGACATACAGACAACGAATATGAATATATTACGGCTGTATCATGAAGGTGGATCTGTCCCTTTAACTCCGTGCTGCGTTACGGTGAACATTCCATCTACCCGTTAACAACGGTAACCATTTGAAATAGCAGAATGACTAAATGATGTAAACAATAATAATAATGAACCAGTGAATGATTAAAACACTACATGAACTAATATCTATACTATATACTGTTGAGTGTTGACATGAAACAGACTAACCGATGGTTGATAGTGGCAGCCTTTTAAAGAAAACGAACTCTGCTAGACTATAGATAAAAGATTACCATTCCCCTGCCATTCTGTGATCGGCAGTGATCAGCAATCGGCCGATCAGGATTTTGGTGATTGGTAATCGTTGATCGGCCCCAAAAATGCTGATCGGAGCAGCTTTAATCGAAAGTGTTGAATGAAGTTTATTGAGGTTAACAACAAGAAGGGCTTTTGCGATTTTAGATGTGATGCATCTTCAGTACACATCGGACCTGTGAATACAGCAGAGATGTAGAATCCCCCTGAGTGATGTAACCTTTTAGATAAAACACCTGGATCGTCCTGAGGGACACGACACCGTGGTCATGACAGGGCATGGGGAATGGACACATTGTGAAAGACGGAATGGCAATAGGTCATGACCCAAAACGTATTGTAACTTTCTATACTACTGTGTGACGGTACAGTGATACTTTACAGGTCTTTTTTTTTTTTCAGGTGGTGTTTGGCTCCATAGTTCTACTGATGCTCTGGCTTCCTATCAGAATCATCAAACTGCTCTTTCCAACCTTCCTGCCCTACAACGTCATGCTTTACAGGTACAACGAATTATCATCTGTCGCTCAGTGTCTCAAAGATGAAGATTCTCAACACGGGCGTGCGACCCAGAGCTGCTGCTCCTCCTCCTCACATTGACAGTATAGTTGTTTGCTTTATGTCGTTGTTTCTGCAGCGACGCCCCCGTAAGCGAGCTATCGCTGGAGCTGCTGCTGCTTCAGGTCGTCCTGCCAGCTTTGCTGGAGCAGGGTCACACTCGCCAGTGGCTGAAGGGCCTTGTGCACGCATGGACGTTCACAGCTGGATACATGCTGTATGCTCGAGACACACGCACGCACACACACACAAAAACATATATACACATATATTGCAACTTTGAATGTAAAATGGTACAATGGAATGAAAAAAATAAAAAAACATTTGTCATTAATGGGCAAAAATTCAATAGTAATTTTCAGTGGTACCCCAGCTAGGTAGTTTGCAATAATGCCAGATTGTGTTAATACAATCCTCACCTTGCAGTTCTCCTCTCGAGTACATGTACATGCTTGATACAGTAACCTGTATGAGTACTAGTACATTCATTTAAAATAGTTAACATACATTAGTTTTTACTACCTCGTGGGTCTCTAAAGACCTTTGAGATGACATACTGTGATTCGAGGCCGCGGCGGCGAACTCTAGCTAAAGGCTACATAAGAGTCGTTATTAGGAATCACACTGCACTTTCTATAAGAACAAGCCGACAGCGCTGGGAGACGGATGGTTAAGGTGAAGGTCTTAACCTTGAGTTGTTATGGTCACGATAGCCCATGGGTCACACCTGAAGGAATTGGGGTGGCGGCACCTCGGCAAGAAAAGCAGCGGGATACATAATACAAACTGGAGAGATTGAGGGAAAGGGACAGTTGTATTCAGCTTGGCCATGAGGCTTAAGGTGCATTCACACCAAAAGCGATGCGATTTTTCGCGTCGCCCAAAACGCGTGAGTTTACTCGCTCGACCGTTTGCCGTGTTCGCGCCATAAGCGTCGAGACGCTCCGCGAGGGGCGGGGCTTATCTCCGTGTCTCGTCTCCGTAAAGACCGTTATCATTTCCTTCATCCACCACGGAATAACTAACCACTAGTTCTGCTTTATATTTGTTGTGGACATCCCACACACTAACACCCTCGTGTTTGGGTTCATGACATCACCCCTAGGCTCAAACAGCTCGGTCACGTTCACCGATGAAGTTACTGTTACGTCTGAAAGACTTCCGCTTCCAGCGCTACGAGAGCGGAACATCTAAACGCTGTCATTGTGTTCATAACATTATTGTCCGTCTTGTTCTGATTCCACAACGGCGGGACAGCAATGACGCGTGAAGCAACTCAAGAGCTGATTGGCCCGAGTTGCGAGATTACCGCCTCAAAATTTAAATATTTCAACTAGGGGCGGAAATAGTGCCGCTGTAAACGCGTCGCCCACATCGTGTCGCTCAAAACGCGCCGCCCGGAAAAATATTGCGTCTATCGCAGCCTCTGTACGTTGACTTTTCATGGGATTCGGTCGCGCGAAAAAAATCGCTTCGCTTTTGGTGTGAACGCACCCAGCCATAAGCAGAGGGCTAAACCCTCAGCATCATTCCAATATTGTCAGATATATAATATCGGGTCGCTTTTCAGTGAAAACAGTTGTTGCCAATGCTGGACTGGCAACTTTTACTCCAGGATATTCCCCCTTTGAAACGGCCAAAATCTGGTGTCAGGCATGAGACTTTCTTAAGCCTAAAAAGAAGAAAAAAAGCCAAGAGGAGTTGCAGAAGTCAAGCTTTCTCTCAGGCCACTTGAATTGCAATATGCTTGAAAGGTTATGGAATTTGTGCTCAATGGCACCAAAACTACCCTGCTTTAAGACTATCTTCATCTCGTGTAACTGATGAAACGGTGTGGGTCACAGAAAAAGGACCTCTTCATACGACATGCTGTGTTCAAGGTTGTTCCTCACCAATGGCTTCCCCCACAGCGACCTTCACTCCTACCTGTTGGGGGACCATGAAGACGAGGACCACCAACCGAACGACAACCCTCCCGGCCGTCGTCACAACAGGATCCCTGGATTGGGGGAGGGGCTTCACGCCGCCCACCAGGCCATTCTGCAGCAGGGCGGGCCCGTGGGCTTCCAGTCGTACCACCGGCCGATTAACTTCCCCCTTAAGGTGACCCGCAGTTGTCATTCTTGTCATACAGTCGTTTATATTCTGCCACTGTTGGAGCCTGTGTGTTTTTACGATAACATTTTGACGTTCTTTTTGGTTGTTAAGATCATTCTACTGGTTGCCTTTATGTGTGTGACGCTGTTACTGGCAAGTCTGATCTGCCTCACCCTGCCGGGTAAGTTGTGGCCTCAAACTTTCTGCATCTTACTGTTGCCGCTTGCCTTCCCTCAAGTCATTATTTGCACCTCCACACCATACCCGTCTCCCTCTCTCCCAGTGTGTGCGGGCCGCTGGCTGATGTCTTTCTGGATGGGCAGCGCCGTGGTTCACGAGCTGTACACGGCGGCCAGTGGCCTGTACATCTGCTGGCTGTCCATTCGAGGCGCCACCGTGATGCTGTCCTGGATGCCACAGGGATGGACCATCATCATGGTCAAAGTCCATGAGTGGACCCTCATGGTAATGCGTCATTTCAAACAAAACCCCAAAATATGTGGCTATTGTTTGCATTTTGATGTGATGTCTGCCTACAAACAGATCCTGAAAACCATTGTGGTGGCCGTGCTCTTGGCCGGGGTGATTCCTCTGCTGTTGGGTCTGCTGTTTGAACTGGTCATCGTGGCTCCTCTCAGAGTCCAACTAGACCAGACACCTCTCTTCTATCCCTGGCAGGTAGGACATGCATGTGAACCACAGAATAATGACACAATTTTATCAGCATCGTGTCACTTCAAGTTTTACTGCTGACTATTATGGACTGGAGGAGAGCTTAGGGATGTCTTCAGCACAGTTCTGTTCAAATGTATATTTCTGTTTTTACAGAAAAAAAAAATAGATATTGGAGTAGATAGCCAGTCGGGTGAGAGGGAAGTCTGGGTCAGCCTGCTGGGTCCGCTGCCCCCGCATCACTTCCTCCTGTCACTTGCTCGAAGCAGCTTGTAGGAAATATTAATTAAAAGAAATAATAATTGTGTGTGTGCGTGTGTCAGGACTGGGCCCTGGGCGTGCTCCATGCTAAAATCATTGCTGCCATCACACTGATGGGCCCCCAATGGTGGCTCAAAACCGTCATCGAGCAGGTCAGTCGCACATCTTTCTAGCTTTCATGTCATCAAGAACAAAAAACAAATCACTGTAAAGATGAGAAATCTTTCTTCACTTGAACCAAAGTACAGTGGAAGATGCAATGGGTATGGAAAGTATTCAGACACCCTTACATCGTTCACTCTTTGTTTAATAGCCATTTGCTAAAATCTAAAAAGTTCATTTTACTTCTCATTAATGCACTCAGCACCCTATCTTGAAATTTTTGAAAATGTATTAAAAAAGAAACTGAAATATCACATGGTCATAAGTATTCAGACCCTTTGCTCATATTTCACTCACATGCTGTCCATTTCTTCTGATCCTCCTTGAGATGAGTCTACTCCTTCATTGGAGTCTAGCTGTGTTAAAATATACTGATTGGACCTGATAAGGAAAGACATACACCTGCCTATATAAGACCTTACAGCTCACAGTGCATGCCAGAGCAAATGAGAATCATGAGGTCGAATTGTGGCAAGCCACAGATCTGGCCAAGGTTACAAAATAATTTCTGCAGCACTCACGGTTCCTATGAGCACAGTGGCCTCCATAATTCTTAAATGGAAGAAGTTTGGGACGACAACTCTTCCTAGGCCTGGCATCCAGCCAAACTGAGCCATGGTGGGAGAAGAGCCTTGGTGAGAAAGGTAAAGAAGAACCCAAAGACCCAGGTGTCTGAGCTCCAGAGATGCAGTAGGGAGAAAGTTCCACAAAGTCAACTATCACTGCAGACCTCCACCAGTCGGGGCTTTATGGCAGAGTGGCCCGACGGAAGCCTCTCTTCAGTGCAAGACATATGAAAGCCTGCATAGAGTTTGCCAAAAAACACATGAAGGACTTCCAGACTATGAGAAATGAGATTCTCTGGTCTGATGAGACGAAGATTTAAGTTTTTGGCTTTAATTCTAAGCGGTATGTGTGGAGAAAACCAGCCACTGATCATCACCTGCCCAATACAATCGCAACAGTGAAACATGGTGGTGGCAGCATCATGCTATGGGGGTGTTTTTCAGCTGCAGGGACAGGACGACTGGTTGCAATTGAAGGAAAGATGAATGTGGCCAAGTACAGAGATATCCTGGAAGAAAACCTCTACCAGAGTGCTCTGGACCTCAGACTGGGCCGAAGGTTCACCTTCCAACAAAACAATGACCCTAAGCACACAGCTAAAATAACAAAGGAGTGGCTTTGTATCAACTCTGTGACCGTTCTTGACTGGCCCAGCCAGAGCCCTGACCTAAACCCAATTGAGCATCTCTGGAGAGACCTGAAAATGTCTGTCCACCAACGTTCACCATCCAACCTGACGCAACTGTCGAGGATCTGCAAGGATGAATGGCGGAGGATCCCCAAATCCAGGTGTCAAAAACATTATTCCCAAGAAGACTCATGGCTGTACTAGGTCAAATGGTTGATCTACTCAATACTGGACAAAGGGTCTGAATACTTATGAACATGTGATATTTTAGTTTTTCTTTTTTAATAATTTAGCAAACATTTCTACATTTCTGTTTTTTTCTTTCAAGATGGTGCGCTGAGTAGTAATAAGATGAACTTTTTTGATTTTACAAATGGCTGCAATGAAAAAATTAGCATTTTAAAGGAGTCTGAAAACTTTCCGTACCCAATGTATTTTGTCCACTTCGTAATGAAGGTGTACAAAAGCCTTTTTTTATATTGACTCATATTCAAAAGAACGGATGTAGATGTTGTCAAAGAAAGTAAAACAATTTTAAAAAATCCCGCAGGTGTATGCTAACGGCATCCGAAACATTGACCTCCACTTTATCGTGCGGGGGCTGGCCGCTCCCGTCATCTGTGTCCTACTGCTGTCCCTCAGTGTGCCCTATACCATCTGTAAAGGCATCACGCCACTGCTGGGTGAGTCCATGCATGCCGCTGTGTCCGAATTGAGGATGAATGGGGTCATAGGTGCTTTCTTTCCTTTTCATTCCCCCTTTTTTTACATGATATATTAATATCCACATTGGATTGGATTTTCCTCTGTAATTGTCTTTCTCTGTAATAACAAAAATCATAGCAACGTTATCGATTTCGAGCATTTTACACAGCACACGAGATAAAACTCCTCCCTCCCTTTTCCCTCGCCAATGGAAAACTCCACCAGAAAGATGGTAATTGGGACGTCCAGAGTTCGGTACTTAAAACACGAAATTCAGACAATCTTTATATACTCTGTGAAGTGTTTGCTTTGAGTTTCATCAAGTTGTGATTTGAAGTAAAAATTCAAGATTGACATTTAAACACCACATGTTCGCATTTAACTTCCAGAAAAAAAGATTTCCAGATGAATAGCGGATGAGTAAGAAAGCGAAACTTTAGCCAAAGTGCAATAGATTTTTTTTAGTCTTTCATTTACTTTCTTACCCCAACTCTGAAGTCCATCGGTCACCAGAGATAAGACACATCACTCTCTCCCCCTCCCTAAACCCCTCCCCTCACAGGTGTGCAGCCAGAGATGCAAACGCTGGTGGAAAGGAGGATCTATCCCTTCCTGCTGATGGTGGTCATGCTGCTTTCCATCCTGTTCTTCCAGATCCGACAGTTCAAACGTCTCTACGAACACATCAAGAACGACAAGTCAGTAGAGCGAGTGTGAAGGAACACAAGGGGGCAGTGTTTTACTCCAAGGAGGAGAGGGCTGTGTGATATGGCAGAGCAATTAGTCAAAAATGCACTCTCAAAAATAGTTTTCATAGCATCCACTATGTAGATGCCTTAATTGCGATATAGGGTTTTCTGTTCCCTAGAAATGTAATGAATAGAATATCTCTTGGAGAAAAACAGCATCCACATGTAGGATGGGATTTATTTATTTGAGTTAGTTAATTGTTTTTCGTAGGGTGCGACATGAGGAAAAGCGGGTAGAACCGTCACATTTAAAGTGGGTGACGGGGTCTACGGGCTGAATGTGCCTTTGTCTATGGGATGTGTTAAGTTGTTAGAACTGCATGTTGTCAAGCAATATATCCTCTTGACCGTGGGTCTAAATTTTCCAAAATCAAACTGAGCTTAAGCCTGCAAAACATTGTTTTCCGTGGGCGCTTATTGTGTTTTTAAGATTTGCCTAAAAGGATGAAATGCTCAGCTTCTCAGTGCTAGGCCACACTTTGGCCCAGGCAGCTAATTAAATCATGGAAGAGGCGGGCCTTAGTACTTTAACGCTGACCTTTCGATGTGCTCGGGCTAGCTAATTGGTCAGGGAGCTGTTGAGCTGTGAGGGAAGAGTTCATATCTCACACATCCAGATTTTTTAAAGGAAATCAACATTTAAACTGAAATTGATCACTAAAATCTCAACATAAATTGTCTTCAATAAAATGTTAAAAATGATTTGCAAACATCTGTCTTTCCCCGTTTCTCCTCCAGATATCTGGTTGGACAGCGACTTGTGAACTATGAACGCAAGACAGGCAGGAGGATGTCAACCTCCTCGTAGGCCCTTTTTAGTCTTTTGGGGGGGTTCTCTCCGTGCTTTGTCTGCCAGATACCAGCTTCAAACGGCAACCTCTAAACTTTTTGACAGTGGCCTAGTAGGACGTCGAAGAGTGAAGAAAAATAGTCCAAGGTTGCCAGCCGAACTGCAAAAAGAGTCGGCCCAGTTGAAACTCAGCGGAACCATAAAGTTGCTAACTGTTAGTCCATTTTCCATTTTTTGTGTGTCCTCAAAGCAGCTGACATTTTAAGTTGTAATTATATTATTATTTGAAGTCAGGACGGTTGAGCATAGCTTTTACCTCAGATTGTGCTTCCCTTCTGAATGTTTGTCGTGCAGTATTGTCTCGCTATACCCCGAGCGTCTCTCACTGGGACTCGCATGGCGCCTCAAGTGGAGCTGATCGGTGAGAAAGGACATGTCGTAGCAATGTGATTTGTATTTTTTTTTTTCTACTATTTTTATTTTACATGTTTTTTATGATTGATTGTTCGAGTGAGCTGTTCGTTCTGAGTTTTTTCTTTTTTTGGGGGGCGGGGAAGTAAAGATGTAGATGCATCTTTGATAATCTGTAAACAACACGTGACAAGTTTTCTTTCTTAAAATGTTTTCCTGTGCATTTCAAAACTGGGTCAGGAATATTTCAACTGGAAACTACAACCTCGGAACCTTTCAGAATGTGCCTGGCACACTGCTCTTCCAGAAATATTTATTCTGAGAGAATAAAATAAATATATATAGTCATGCTACTAAATAGCTGTTCAGACTCTTACCTGTCTGCATTCTGTCACCTGTGAGGAGACAACCGCTAAATAACATCACAACACTGATTTCAATCGGGTGAACTATGACAGGAAATGGAATGTTACTCATAAGCTCATCTCACTTGGAAATCGGTTGTCTGCGGTGGCATTCCTTCTTTTAGTGTTATATAACCTCATAATTCCCTTTAATATCAATTTTACATTGCTGTGAATAAATCTCCAAACAGCTTCATCGTCAAAAACTCAAGATTACATTTTACATCAGGGTAACTTTATATTTGAGCTCTGACCAAACTTGTTGTTTTACTCAATGGCCCTTGAACACATCACGATGTAGCTCAATGCGACCTCCGTTAACATGAAATTTAACTGATTTAGCCACGCCTCTTTCAACAGATTAATTTATTCACAATTTAGCAGTGTGTCGCACACGTATGCACATGCCCAGTATGAACGGGCATGATGTTTCCGATTTTGAAGTTTTTACGTCACGCGCACACAGCAGGCCATGCATCATCTCTATTTAATAATCAAAATGACATGATTAGCAGAGTTGGGAATGGGGCCACCACTCGCTGCCAAGCAATTTCAGTATGTTGGTGGGAGTAGAGTAAGATGTGAACGCTGCGATTGTTTTCCGACAAAATGTGTGTTTGTTTTTTGTTGAGGAAACGAGACAAAACCGTAAAAATTAAAAAAATTCTCATGCAAATGTTTTAATGTGCACATTTTACCACACCCATTTAATTTCTCTCCCAAAAAAGATTGAAAGATGTCAGTATTTCACTTTTGTGACTGCACAAGGAGTTTCACAGGATGAATTTGAGGAGTTTGGCTATAAAAAACATTTTTGTTATTGATATGGATTGTGATTTACGTTAATGTAGTGCTGCTGTGTGGAATGCTCTCAATATATATGAATATGATGCTAGAAAGTGACCTTTAAATGATCTTCTTAAACTGAGCTGGACATTTCAAATTTTGATCTTGAATTTTTAGAAACAAACTATTTCTATTTTTATATGTGCAAAAAAGGCAGTAGCATGGACTGTAACATAAAGCTATATACTCATGTCCGTTAATTGTTGGTTACAATAATAAATAGTTGAAATGACCGGATCATTGTGCCGTTTCTTCCTCACTGCAGACAATATTACCCTCAAGCATATGTTACTGTCTGATGTCTTAGAACGTCAAAGTAGAGTTTATCAATTTAAGTAATAAAACGTATAACTTGTCGACAGAAAGTAATACATTTTTTAAAGGTCATCGGGTAGTTTATAATTAGTCACAGTATAGTATGTTGTGGAATTTTATTATTATTAAAAAGTCATAGTTCCTGAAAAGGTCATCAAAAAGCCATAGCATGTTATTTAAAAAAAGTCAGTATAGTATGTTTAAAAGGGCATGCAAAGGTCATAGGACGGTATGGTTAAAAAAAATTGTAATATGTCAAATAAAGTAATAGAATAGACAGTATTGTATGAAAAAGAAAGTCCTAAAAAATATGAGTATAGTTTATTGACAAAAGTAATAGTCATCTGGGTTTTTCCTCTAAAGTAAGGAAAAGGTCAGAGTATGTCTTAAAAAAAAAGTTATATCTAAAAAGAGACACATTCATATTAAATTCATACATCAGCATAGTATGTTAAAAAAAAGTAATAAAACAACCAATAAAAGTCGGTATCGTATGTTAAAAATTGTCAAAGTTATGTTATTTATTTTATTTATCTGTATAGCAGGTGGGAAAATTATCACTTTCATCTATATTTATTGGACTAAAAGTATATGGCTACAGTCTGAAAGAACAAACCTAATTAATTAATAAAAGGTTTACAGCAACAGTTCTGAGATAATATCCTGAACCTCTGGAAAGAGCAGCTCTTGGAAACAGGATGTTGGGTTATTTCTGCTTAATCCAATTACCTTCCTGCCAAGGCAGTCTGAACAGTGCACAATATGAACGAACACATGCGGCTGAAACAAGACTTCTCCTGTCAGTCTAAAGACGATGTGTCTACTATGTGCTTAATTTTTCGCGAGCACAAAGAGGATAAACCTTTTTGTGGCGAGCAAATCATGGCCTAAGTGCCGGCGATTCATCCCTCCTTGATCTCCGAAGAGATTGATGCTGTGTCTGGGAGAGTTTGATTTCTTTTCCTGCCCTATTGTAAAATACTAAAAGCGAAGTGAAACATACTGTATACTCTGTGGCACAGCAGGCTACTCAGATCTGGGCATAAAATAACAAATACAGATTTTTACCTTGCTCTAAGTTCTAGAGATGGGCTGAGGGCAAACACAACTGAAGAATAATGTTGACATTTTAACGCCACTGAATTTGCAGCAGAGATATTTTACTTGAAAACTATCGGATTTGATATGGTTCCAATGTTTCTCTTTGACATTTCCAGTAATGGTGATAATGCAAAATTTTACTTTTGGTATATTGGATTACTGAAATTTACTCTGAAAATTCCTGATTATCAAATTCGCCACAACTTGTTCAACATGTCAACTTAACCCTTGTGTTGCCTTCGGGTCAATTTGACCCGATTCAATGTTTCACCCTCCTGTTACCTTTATATTTACTAACATATTTTACCCTTGAGGTCAATATGACCCCAGCTATTAAAATCTCCAGAAAATTATTAGAATTAATATTGTTTTCCAAGTTTAAGTGTGAGGTACTTTATGTTTGTTTGTTGACTCCCGAAAGAACACAGACATTAAACATTGAATCGGGTCAAATTGACCCGAAGGCGACAGGAGGGTTAAATATTGAATCGGGTCAAAATGACCCGAAGGCAACACAAGGGTTAAGCGGAAGTAGTATAAAACGTCTATATTCATTCAAACAATACAATATAAAAGGCATACATCAAAATCAATAAGGAAAATGCTAAACAGTCAAACAACTCAAAACAATAAACCCTTCATGACGCTATTTACAGGCATGTTTCCTTCTCATCAAACAAAAAGAGCAGGTATCTGGAAAAATCTGCGAAATAATTTGGGAATTGTTAATAAAACATGATTTACCCTTCAACTTCCACTGACATGCATGCAAACTAATACATAGTTTCACATACACACACACTGATAGAAACACATAGATACTCACATACGTACACACACACACAGGCAGAGACACACATACTCACACACACAGACACACTCATATGCACACACTCTTACACAGGCTCATGAAGGGCCTTCAGGGGGACAAAACATTGAATTCCCCTTCCTCATGTTCCGTCCTCATCTCTCATCCATTCCTGCCATTCTCATTCACACACTTCCTCTCCGGTGCAATTTAATTCTGCAGTGTTACCATCATAAGTCTTGTCGTGCGCAACGATCTGTCAGTAATTGATATGTAAGTACTCCTTCTGGGTGGAGCCATTTGCATTAAATCGTGTTAACTGATATGATAATGAATGTGAGAGGCCTGATGCAAGCAGAATGTGTAACGAGATGGATAGCTATTTGAATTATTAATAATACATAATATATTATATCAGGTCTCAGGGGTCCACGGCTCTGTCTGCATTTGTTGCCTGTCATTTACTGGGGCCGGCCCGGCTGCCTGGATATAAATAGTCTGTATTACATCTGGCATCTCCTTCTTTATCTGCCTCTTCATCATGCTCACTCTTCACTTTTTCTTCTCTTTACCTCTTTTTGTATTTTAGTTATCGTATAAATACTTAACACTGCAAACTAATTATATAAGGTATTACAAAAAACATTAAATAATTTACTCATCCACAATATAGGACAAAAAGGACAATATGAAATGTATATACAGGACTGTCTCAGAAAATTAGAATATTGTGATGAAGTTCTTTATTTTCTGTAATGCAATTAAAAAAACAAAAATGTCATGCATTCTGGATTCATTACAAATCAACTGAAATATTGCAAGCCTTTTATTCTGATTTATTGCTGATTATGGCTTACAGCTTAAGAAAACTCAAATATCCTATCTCTAAATATTAGAATATCATGAAAAAGTATACTAGTAGGGTATTAAACAAATCACTTGAATTGTCTAATTAACTCGAAACACCTGCAAGGGTTTCCTGAGCCTTGACAAACACTCAGCTGTTATAAATCTTTTTTTACTTGGTCTGAGGAAATATTAAAATTTTATGAGATAGGATTTTAGAGTTTTCTTAAGCTGTAAGCCATAATCAGCAATATTAAAAGAATAAAAGGCTTGCAATATTTCAGTTGATTTGTAATGAATCCAGAATGCATGACATTTTGTTTTTTTAATTGCATTACAGAAAATAAAGAACTTTATCACAATATTCTAATTTTCTGAGACAGTCCTGTACAGTATAAATATTCATCAAATACAGAGCTGCTATTCATGGTAATTATTACCGTCTGACATAAGGTCTTGCTTTGTTGTAGTAAAAAAATAATAGGATCTTTTTTGTCAAGTCACTCCACAATCAATAAAGGATGTTATGGAAAATCTCAATGGAACCTTGTAAACTGATTGAGTTTTTCTAGTTTGAATCGTTGAACAACATCTTTGATCAATAACAATTAAGAGACAATGGAGCATCCTGAACTGTGTAAGGCCATCCCTGATATGCATATATATATATACAGGACTGTCTCAGAAAATTAGAATATTGTGATGAAGTTCTTTATTTTCTGTAATGCAATTAAAAAAACAAAAATGTCATGCATTCTGGATTCATTACAAATCAACTGAAATATTGCAAGCCTTTTATTCTGATTTATTGCTGATTATGGCTTACAGCTTAAGAAAACTCAAATATCCTATCTCTAAATATTAGAATATCATGAAAAAGTATACTAGTAGGGTATTAAACAAATCACTTGAATTGTCTAATTAACTCGAAACACCTGCAAGGGTTTCCTGAGCCTTGACAAACACTCAGCTGTTATAAATCTTTTTTTTTACTTGGTCTGAGGAAATATTAAAATTTTATGAGATAGGATTTTAGAGTTTTCTTAAGCTGTAAGCCATAATCAGCAATATTAAAAGAATAAAAGGCTTGCAATATTTCAGTTGATTTGTAATGAATCCAGAATGCATGACATTTTTGTTTTTTTAATTGCATTACAGAAAATAAAGAACTTTATCACAATATTCTAATTTTCTGAGACAGTCCTGTACAGTATAAATATTCATCAAATACAGAGCTGCTATTCATGGTAATTATTACCGTCTGACATAAGGTCTTGCTTTGTTGTAGTAAAAAAATAATAGGATCTTTTTTGTCAAGTCACTCCACAATCAATAAAGGATGTTATGGAAAATCTCAATGGAACCTTGTAAACTGATTGAGTTTTTCTAGTTTGAATCGTTGAACAACATCTTTGATCAATAACAATTAAGAGACAATGGAGCATCCTGAACTGTGTAAGGCCATCCCTGATATGCATATATATATACAGGACTGTCTCAGAAAATTAGAATATTGTGATGAAGTTCTTTATTTTCTGTAATGCAATTAAAAAAACAAAAATGTCATGCATTCTGGATTCATTACAAATCAACTGAAATATTGCAAGCCTTTTATTCTGATTTATTGCTGATTATGGCTTACAGCTTAAGAAAACTCAAATATCCTATCTCTAAATATTAGAATATCATGGAAAAGTATACTAGTAGGGTATTAAACAAATCACTTGAATTGTCTAATTAACTCGAAACACCTGCAAGGGTTTCCTGAGCCTTGACAAACACTCAGCTGTTATAAATCTTTTTTTTTTACTTGGTCTGAGGAAATATTAAAATTTTATGAGATAGGATTTTAGAGTTTTCTTAAGCTGTAAGCCATAATCAGCAATATTAAGAGAATAAAAGGCTTGCAATATTTCAGTTGATTTGTAATGAATCCAGAATGCATGACATTTGTTTTTTTAATTGCATTACAGAAAATAAAGAACTTTATCACAATATTCTAATTTTCTGAGACAGTCCTGTATATGCCCTTCTCTGCACCTATTAGCTGCTCTTCTGTGTTCAGCCAATGGCCATGTCCTCCTCCCAAGTGGATTTCAGAACATGAAGGGGTACATCTAAATGATTAGAAGTTATAGATGTTTGATATTACTGCCCTAGTCGAAGGATTAACAGAGAACAAAGACTCCGAATCTGGGTGCTGTCAGGTGCACGAGGAACGATCGTCATATTGGATCTAATACAGTTATGAAAATGCAGAAATCGAAAGAAGGTTTTTGGCAGATTACATTCATGCCACAGTAATTCAAAAGAGGGAAATGTGCCATTAATATGACAATCTTTCATTTTTATAATTCCATTATCCAGTCCATAATTCAAAGAGGTTATCTAATAGAGAGGGATGGAAATGATGGTTTGCACACAGAGGAGCAAGGAGAGAATTTCCATGCCATACAAAATGCTGTCATATTTGAGTTCAGATTATAAGGGACTGTTTTAAAACAGATTTAGCATGGGGCGGCTTTAGCTCAGTGGGGTAAGAGGGCCGTCCTGCAACCGCAGGGTTGTGGGTTCGATCCCCGCTCTCCCCATTAGTTGCGAGTCGAAGTGTCCTTGAGCAAGGCACTGAACCCCCAGTTGCTTCCCGGGCGCTTCACCGCAGCCCACTGCTCCTTAATAACTAAGGATGGGTTAAATGCAGAGAACTAATTTCCCCTTGGGGATTAATAAAAGTGTATATTCTATTCTATATTCAATAGAATAGGAAGGGAAGAGAAGCACAGTGCACCAGGAAAGGAAGAACAGCATGAGGTTTGCATCCAGGCAGGTTGATCATTTCATTCAATGGCCCCAGAAAGAGAGAGCTGGCACGCTACAGGCCCAGTCATCTTTATTTTTACATTACATGTCATTTTTAATTGTATTTAACAATATAAGTCAATAGAAGTTCTCAGTTCTCATTTTACAATAAAGACTTGACCTCATAATACTGTATTCATGACTTAATTATTTAATTAAGCAGTCGTTTTTAGTTCGGGGGTTTCTTTTTGCAATTGAAACGGCTTTTTTATCGATAGTTGTAGACAAATCAAATAATTAATAACAATGGCGAAGTATTCAATACATTTGGGGAGAGTATTTATTTTTACATGAGCTCTGACAAAATCATTGATGATTAGTTCCAATAGAGGTCACGACCACGCCCAGGTATTATGAACGACCTTCCAATCCACTTGAATGGAATTTGCGAGATCAATATCAGTATGATCAATTCTGTGCGACATTGTTGATTCACTGTCACATACAGCTTGTGCCCAGAAGTCCTACCAAACATCTATAATAATAATAATCATTTATTTTATATAGCGCTTCTCAAGACACTCGAAGTCGCTTTACAGTTCAGAGTCCAGTATTCATACACACACAGTCATACCAGTGGTGGTAAGCTGCATCAGTAGCCACAGCTGCCCTGGGGCAGATTGACGGAAGCGTGGCAGCCAATCTGCGCCTACGGCCCCTCCGACCACCACCAAAATTCATTCACATCCATACGAACCGGGGTGAGGCTGCGGTGCATGTTTTTATGATGGTGGGGGAAACCGGAGTACCCGGAGTAAACCCACGCAGACACGAGGAGAACATGCAAACTCCACACAGAAAGGACCTGGAATGACCGGGACGACCG
Source organism: Pseudoliparis swirei (assembly GCF_029220125.1). NCBI lineage: Eukaryota > Metazoa > Chordata > Actinopteri > Perciformes > Liparidae > Pseudoliparis > Pseudoliparis swirei. The sequence continues at coordinate 20,092,092 of NC_079395.1, read as the reverse complement.
GGATTCGAACCCAGGGCCTTCTTGCTGTGAGGCGACAGTGCTAACCACTGAGCCACCGTGCTGCCCGTGCTCTATAGCACAGACATGATACTTTAAATTGATTTAATTGAATTTCTGACGTACAAAAGTGGGTCGTATAAGGAGCGAGCAAGAAATATGTGTAAATAGGTGGAAGAGGGAAGACAAAATTAAACGTACGCTGAGGTGTGATATTTCTGACATGGTTTCAACAAAGGTATAAAAGGATCCGAGTGACAACATGTCTGTTATGCATCTGTCGGTCATGTGCCAATCTGTTTAGTATGCTCTCCATCTCTTTGCTTTTTACCAGACTGCAGACAATTAGCTTCTCAAGCTTCGCCAAATTTTATTATTCTCCATTTACTCATTTGATAGGCTCATTGCTTTTCAAATGAGTTATTACTGTACGAAGGGCTTGGATGAAGATGGGACACCACAGTGGACTGAAACAAAGATGAATTAACTGCAGTGAAATTAGGAGTTTAAACAAATTAAATGAATCTTTTTCTTCAAAAAATTATCATTCTTCATAAGGATTATCTTAAACGACTTAGAAAATAATTATTCCAGGTGTAACACACGTGTAACACACGTGTTCCACAGGTGTAACACACGTGTAACACGTGTTCCACAGGTGTAACACACGTGTTCCACAGGTGTAACACGTGTAACACACGTGTAACACGTGTAACACACGTGTAACACACGTGTTCCACAGGTGTAACACACGTGTAACACGTGTAACACGTGTAACACACGTGTTCCACAGGTGTAACACTTGTATAAAATAACTACTTGTATGACACTTACCAAATTCTTGGAAGCCTCCAGTAACTCTGGTGAGGTCTCTGGTGAAGTCTCAGATGAGGTCTCCTCCTCCGGGTCTGGACGTCCTGAGGGCTGAACACCAGAGACTAACAAATCAATTCATATTTCTCCAGAACATTGAGGATCACAAAGAGCTAAAGAGCCAGAGAACTACACTCATACACATATTTTCTTTTATATTACTAAGACATAATGTACAAGAGTCTTTGAATATCTTTGTAAAACAATATTCCATAATTAAAGACGTGTTATAGAGATACTAAACTGGCTTGAGTGAAGTTCAAGATGTTCTCGTCAGCGTTGACCTGCACTTAATTAATCAGGTTACAGTGGCTTTCTCTAGTCAGCTGATCACTAAGCTGTCAGGAAAGTCTGGTTTCTGAAGGCAGGAGACTGGTTTTCAGAAACCAGTGCTGTAATATTAAACGGGGTTATAACCTGCTTCTTCCATGTGAACATGTGCAGAACAGACAGAAGGCACCACCTGGGCCAGTTGGAAGCAGAGATGTTTGAACGGAGTGATGCGTCCTTGTATTTAAAATAACCAATAGTCAAACGTCATCGAACACAAAGCAGCCTTAAGAATGCTAAATAAGTTTTCACTGCTGACAAATTGACTATACATTCAGACACGTTAAGCATTGAGAGAAAAGGCTTTGTTCTGTCTTACTCCCCCCTGCCAGTTCAATAATAATTAAATGTATAATCATAATGTTAGTTATGATGAAAATGATTCAAAAGTGTAGTCTGTTACTGATCTGCAGAATGTTAACAGTATTTAACCTGGTTACCTGATGCATGCAAAGACATTGGGAAGAGTAATACAAATATAAATAAATTACTGTTCTAACTACAACTTAGTTGCTGTAATGAGCAATAATGTTTAGCTTTTTTTCTGGATAAGGCCTGGATTGTTAGGTAATTAACTACTAGAAACTTGAAATACTCAATATCAAAAGTAAATGACGTGAATGTCAACTTTGGTAAGTGTTAGGATATGATAATGCCCCCAAAAAGGTAATTACAGTAGAAAATGCTGACAATATGGTCCAACAAGACAGGCGAAAAGCTAGCTTACTTCAATATCACCATCACATGCTAATATAAAATAGTGAACCTTTGGCTATAAACATGTTAGCCTGCATGCTTACACTAATAAATAACAACTAAAACAGTTAACTTTACAGGGTGTCTACAGGAATAAACCAGTGAAATTTAAGACTTTTTAAGACCACGTCTAAATAAAATTTAAGACCTAACTTACGATGGAAATATACATGAATCTAAATTAATTAATTCAAAGTAAACACACTGAAATTCAAATGTCTGTTCAAAATTAACAGTATGGTGTAATGCAAAAGGATAACACAAATGTCATTGCTGTTGTAAATTATATTTATTAATACATTTTCAGAACATTTAGGTCCCATGAACAAATGTCTATAAAATTAAGTAAATATATTTTTAAAATACGTGCAACATAGTTCCTTTTGAACAAAAACAATCTATAAAATAACATCAATAACATTTCCAGCTGCTTTTAAAATGCAAATACATTTACATAATAGAATGTGTGTGTGTGGGTGAGTGAGTGAGTTCTCATGTCTCTATGTAATGGATGTTTGTGCACAGGTTCATGTCTACTCCTGAGCTTTTGTGAATATACTAGGAAAACAATCCTTTTCAAACTGTATTCATATAAAAACTTCCAGTTGACATTTGGTCCATTCTCCTGGAAAAAAGAAAGAAAAAAGGCAGACATTAGCCATACAACAGTCACCACATCTCTTCATGACACCACCACTTCAGATTAATGTCAGACAGAGACTGGATAAATATGAATGAAAACTATTTTTACAAATTAAGCAACGCGAGCCATCCTTTGAGCCTAGTGAACACTATTTAGACATATTGACAGGTAAACACCACTACTACCACTCGAAAACTATTTTTAATTAGTCTAATTAATGTGTAGTGCGCCTATGCATAGCTGTTATTAACTTGACACATGAGTAAAGCTTAACTATATGATACACATACTCACATACATGAGTGAGTTAATACATATATTTATGGCAGACTTACTTTGAGATGCTGAAGTAGGTCCTGGGCGGTGTCATGGCCCATGAGCTGTGCTCCATAGGATCCTGACGGGACCTGGTCATTTCACCAATAGCGCACATGAAGTCCAGCTGTCTGCTCGCGGTGGTCTGGTCCAGAGTCTCGTGGAACAGAATGAAGAACGCACTGCAGCGTTGGACTTCGGTGATGAGCTCTTTGTTGCACGGCGCTGGATTTCCTCCGGTGACCTCCAGCGTTGTAGTTGACGTCGTTGCGGGCACGCAGCTTCAGAAGCATTTCACCGACCGTGACCAGAAACACTAGTTCTTTTCTAGCCATTTTTTGTTGAACTTGCATCCCCCCCATGTTTTCTAAACTAGTCGATGCTTCACGTTGTAGGGGATTGATGGGACCGAATACGCGGGGCCCCTTTAAGAGAAGGGGCGTGGCCCCGGTGACACCAGAGACACCACAGAGCGAGGGAGCAAAATACGGACCTGGCGGAACAGATTGCCTCATATTCGTAATGACATGACACCCAACAAATTTAAGACCAAGCCAATCTGAATTTAAGACAATTTAAGACTTTTTAAGGCCTTATTTTTAGGAAAAGCAATTTTAGACTTTTTAAGGACCCGCGGACACCCTGCTTTAGTATTATATTAATTAATTTACCTTGTTTGCATTTGTTCTCCCTTCTTCGGCCTGTTGTCTGTCAGTGCTGCGTCCATGTTGCCTCCATTTGCTGAGGCCGCATGTTCCTACTGAGGAAACTCCGAGAGGCAGTAGGTGGGGTCTGAGTCCGATGGGGACCGCAAATGTCAGGACATGTGTGTTTAACCCTCACTTATTTGAGTAAGTGCAGAAATAATATTCCTATAATAAATGAGATTATATAAAAAGCATAGTAAGTTGCCTATCATGTTCTCTAATAATAGTTGAGTATATATATAAGAGTTTATAATACTGATTAATTTCTATTTTTTTAACACAAGTTCCTACTGAAACTCCGTGACACGGAAATGTCAGGAAATGTGTTTAACCCTCACTTTTTGAGCAAGTGCAGAAATATTATCATTGCATTACTTAATTTGTGTTTCACCAAAACATCAGTGCTTCAAAAGAAAAATACGTTGATATTTTAAATATCCTTAATTCTAAATACATTTGACAAAGTTGTGCTGATGCTCCAAACTATATAAAACGCATAGTAACTTGAATATCATGTGACATAATAGTTTAGTATTGAACAATTGCATTTATAATAGGCTACAGATGAATACACATTTTATAACTCATGTTCCTACTGACGGTGAGTAGCTGAAACTCTGTGACTGCGATGTGTGGGGGATGGGCATAGGTCAAATGGGGACCGCAAAAGTCAGGAAAAGTGTTTTCCTCAGTGCAGAAATAGTATCATTGAAGAAATAGTTCTTGCATTCCTTAACATGCGTTCCAAACCATGTAAAAGACAGTTAGTTGAATGTCAGACTGTGGTGTATTAATAATTTAGCAATTAATACTAATGGATACATTAGCTAACTTATAGCCATGGTTTGTGTTAATATCAGAACACCAGCTAGGTTATAACCCCATAGTCATATAAGTATCAGAACACCAGCTAAAATGCATATGCCCTATAGTCATATAAGGCCACATTTACACATAGCCGGGTATTTACAGAAACAAATATTTCTGCCCCTCCGTTTTCAAAAATAACGTCGTACACAAGGTTGTTTTCAAAAAAGTTTCTGTTTATATGAACCCGCATAAATACGCCCCCGGGCGCCATCATAACTATGCCAAACCTGTAGTCGGCAGTGTAACGAGAAGGATAAAGACATGCAAACCAATCAGAATTCTCAAAACCAAGAACTACGAAAAACATGATCAACTTCCTTTTCCTTTAGAGTAAATATGGCGCAAGGTTCATTTGTATGGACAGACAGCGAAGTGGAGCTGCTGCTTCGAGTCGCCTTAGATTATAAGGCAAATAAAGCACTCGATAATGTGGATTGGGTATCATGCCAAACTAAATATAGGGATATGTTGGCATTGTTCTTAGAACAGTACCCGTCCGAGACCTCCGAGGAGTATCCTCCTGTTAAGGAGGAAATAACTCGGGCGCACCTAAGCAAACTAACTGTAAACATAGGACGCTCACATGACGTGAAGCATTTTTAGTCGCATACTGTGACGTTTGACAACCTAAAACTCCGTTTGTTAGTATCGAATGCTCACATTTCTAATAATATACATTTCATACACATGTTCCTACTGATGGTGAGCAGCTGAAACTACTTGAACATGAGAATAGGCCAAACATCAGTGCTTCAAAAGAAAAAATACGTAAATACGTTTTTAATATCCTTGATTCTAAAAACATTTGACGAAGTTGTGCTGATGCTTCAAACTTGACTATCATGTGTTGTAAACCCTCTATTCAAATATATTATCAGGGCTACAAGTATAATATTTTATATATGTTTAGTATAAAATGGGCACTTAATTAGCGCAATGTTGTACCCAATGCTACATCTCCTCTCCTCTCCTCCTTTCCCCTTCCTTCCATGACAATGTCTCTCTTTTATGCTCCAGGCTCAAAACGTCAAACAAAAGTGAAAGCCAATCTGCTTCCCTCAAGAAGTGGACAGGGACAGACCGAAGTGGCTCTCAAGCCAAGAAGGGTGAGGATCTGACCACGCCTGCTTGTGACGACACACAGAATAAGAAGTACCCAGCTCAAATTAATCAGATCTTGAATGTGTTTCCTGGGGGGAGGGGGTGTTCCCACATAACCTCCGTTTTGGACATCTTCCCATTATTTTAAAGAAGCTGCTTCAAATGACAGATCGGCCTCATAATTACCTTTGGCTTCTTCCATGGGAACAACAATCAATATCCGACTGCAGTGTTTTGTTGGGCGACTTCAGGCCTCTGCTCATCGCGGCTGCCTGTCGTCGGTGACGAGAGGAGGAAGCACCCTTCAAGTGTGCTGCTAGCTCATTTTTAATCATCAAAAAAAACCTTTCTTTGGTCATAGTCTGTGTGAAAAAAACAAAAAACATTAGAAGTAATTAAATACTTGTACGAATTAATAATAATTAATATCTTAAATATTTATGTCAGTAGTTCTGTGTCTAAAGAGAAGCATAATACACCATTACATTGGTAATAAACAATATAAATATAATATGACAATTATATGTAACATTTGCCAATACAGCAGTGCAACCTCTGCATCCGGCGTTGTATTCAAAGTTCTGTCGGCTATTATTCTCGGCATTCCTCCAGGTGGACACAAATTTATTAAATCCCCGTCTAAAGAGAAGCCACAACTCATCATTTAAAGAGTCGTGTTTACTCAGGCAACTTTGTTTTCTCTTGGTCTCATATGTGTCAGGAACCCGGAGTCGGGAAAAAACCCGGGTCGCTGGAGTGGTAACCCACGATTTACCCAGTGGGCGATTGAGGACCCAGATGCAGAGTAGTCAAAAGATTGTTTTATTTCCTCTCCGTCACAACGGAGTTTCAAAGAATGTAAACGTGTCTTTGACGCAGAAATAATGCGAACACAAAAGGGTATAATCCCAACAACGAGTCAAAACCAAAAATGGTATCCTCCAAACCAAGAGTCACAATCCAAAAATGGTATAATCCAACAAAGAGTCAAAATCCAAAACACAGAGGACTAGCAAACGTTACGCGAGGGTAACGAGGATCACAAAGTATAATCAAACGTCGCGATGACGTGTCTAGCACACTGCCAGGTATTTATACCCTGGTCAAACAAAGTTAATTCAAGTGAAAACAGGTGTGGACCAGAAAGACTGAAATAATGTATTTCGACCACCAGAGGTCGCCAAATGACCCCAGTGGCAAGAACAGAAGTCCCAAATCATGACAATATGAATACACATCTAACTGGCAGCTATTTAATAATGCATGTACAATAAGCCACTGCACTACAATATTCATTTGGATTTTGAGCAGACGTCATTCTGATCCAACCTTGAAATATAGGCTCAGTGCAGTTCGATGTTTCTTTGCTTCAGGGCCAATGTTGAACCTGTGCCACAGGACTGTGTGGAGGGGATATTAACTACAGGCCTCACATGTGTCATCGCCAGTGTTGGGCAAGTTACTGAAAATTAGTAATTAGTTATAGTTACTAGTGACTTCTTTTAAAAGTAATTTAATTACTTTACTAGTTACTGTATATCAAAAGTAATTAGTTACTCGGGAAAGTAACTTTTAAGTTCCTTTTATGTCTGCTTTTTTAATGTAATGAACAGTACTGAACAGTCAAACACAATAAACATATTTTGTAGACCTATTTATTGCAATCAACAGGGCAACAGGCCTTCAAATCAAGCAGTAGTACAAAAGGTTAACAAAATGTTTTTACAAAAATGCCTCATAAGGCAAAGCTAAATATAGATAAGAGATGAGATTCTCAACACACGTTAAAATGGGCTAACAAGTCTCATCTCTCACCTCTGACCAGTAGCCACAACATTGCTAGCTCTCAAACCAGTTATTGTACCTCAAGAGGAGAAGCTTCTCAAACGTTTGATCTGAGAGCCTCTTCCTCTTTGGAGAGAGAATCAGGTTCCCAAGGCTAAAGAGTCTTTCCGTTGGGGCACTGGATGGAGTGGCTGCATTATATTTAAGTTCTTTATTATAAATGCTCATTGATTGATTCGATTGGTGTATATTGTAGCGACCCTGTGAAGTGGCTGTCAATCACAGTGTGGCACCGTGCATGCTGGTCGAGGGGGCGTGCCTGTGATTGGCGGAGTAGAGGGGAGGCGGGGTTAACCTGTCGGAAAACGGGAGCTAAGGTTGGTTGACGGGAACCGTTGTTGTTGACGTTGGAGCTGCTGAGCTGAGGAGCACGCTGTCTGTAACATATAAATCCGCATCATGTAAACCAGGGGTGCTCACACTTTTTCAGCATGCGAGCTACTTATTATGTGACCAAGTCAAGGCGATCGACCGACGGGGGGGTGCTCGTGACTTTTTCTTTGCTCCGTCCCGATGCGCGCAAACCGGTATCGGAGCTCTGCGGCGCACGAGACGGCGGGCAGAGGACTGTTAACGCGACACGTAGAGACAGAAATGACGTTCTGCTGCTGTAATGTGGCGCTATAGAGAAAGTGACAGGGGGGCGGGCCAATTTTTTGTCATGCGAGCTACCATACTACGCCGCGATCGACTGGCAGGTCGCCGCGATCGAGCACCCCTGATGTAAACACACTGTGTTGGTGGATCATCAGTGTTCATTTTTCACAAAAGAGAGTAACGCGAGTAACGAATTCATTTACATTTCAGTAATTGTAACTGCGTTAGTTGAGTTTAAAAAATACTTCGTTACATGCTCGTTACCGCTAAAAGTAGTGGAATTACAGTAACGCGTTATAAAGTAACGCGTTACTCCCAACACTGCTCACCACTGCTGAATTAGGAAATAGGAAACAGGCTGTGAAGTTCAGCTCATAGTCTGAGCTGCTGTGTGTTGCAGGTCACTCCGTCTGCATACAAACAGGAGATGCTGCAGTCGACAGAGGAGCGCCTAGCCAACACCGACCGCATGCGCCCGCCCCGCATCCTGGAACTGCTTGACATGGGCAAGACCAGGCGTCACAATGTAAATGACGCCTTGAAGGGTTTGGATTGATGTTGTGTATTCCTGATGCGGAGCAGACCAGTCCTGATCAGTGCTCTGTATCGACTTCCCGACAACACAAACTTAGTTCAAACTCATATGCCCGCTAGTTGTCGTAATAAAAAAAAAACTGATTTCACTTTTTTTTGTTGCAAAGATGAGAAGAGGAACCAGAATGATGAAACCGGTTAAACCGGTCATTGTTTTATTTGAACCCTTAACACACTTTACAGGCAGGTGAAACTTCACATGGTTTTCGTGATTCTGTACGGTCTCTGTCCAAATTATGACTGGATATATTCAGTATGCTCAGAACTCTCCTGGCCCGACATCTAGGCTCGCGTGGCTCACCCAAAACTACCCAAACTAAAGGAGTGAAGTAGGGAGAGTCATATTGCTCTATAAGGTGGGGAGGAATAGAATACAATCCCAAGGGAAATTAAATCTGCCTAGTTATTTAAAACAGCTTAACTATAGTGTAACAGTCTGGCTTTTGTGTGTGTTTTAAAAAATCTATTTGTATGTGTATTAGTTTATAAATAGGATACTCGTAGCATATACATGTCATCCCCATAACAATATCCTGATGTATTTCAGCACTTTATGCACACTTCAAATCAAATCCACACAAAATGAAATCACATTTCGATGAGAGAACAAGCAGACAAAGCATGTTGTCATACGGAGCAGTGATAGTGAAAGGTTACAGGAGGTTCTGGTTACCAGGAGGAGAAACCGGCCCAACGGGTTCAACAGGTCATTGTTATATTTGAACTCAAAACGCTCTTTAAAGGCGTGTCCAAGCCGCTGATTCTGATCTTCATGAGAATGAAACCCTGCAGAGTCCACTAAAGAATTTGAGACTCCAAAAAAATACTCTTCACTCCAAAGACTTCCAGACTAGGATGTATAATAATAAGGTTTTTAAAAAAGGCCTCTATACAATATCCCTGTGTTAGTGTACTCACGGTATACTGCACGGTATTGTACACATATACTTTAGCACCAGTTACAGTTTAACATTTGGCCAGGTTACATAAATCCGTAGATGAGGCCAGCCACATTCAAACTTCTCATTATATCTTTATAAATCCCCCGCATGAAGAGCATGCGCTATCTGCTCAGGTCATTTACATCATAACAAAGCTGCTTCCGCTGAGTCAGCAGACACTAATTGATGGGCAAAGGGCAACCAAAGTGACTGAGCGCTCTGTACTTTTAGACTCCCAATTCAACGGGAGGGATCAGAGCGAATTGCCATAAAAAGTTTGGGAAACGCCAAATAAATTGCTAAATGCCCCCTCATCAGAATTAGGAGGAGACATTTTCTTTGCATCTGACCCTGATCATTTCTTTTCTTTTTTTGTCCAATATGTAAATCTAAATACCGCCCACTGCAAGCCACTGCAGGAGAAATGACCAGCAGGATCTTTTTTTTTAGGTCATCCTGAAAGCCACAAAGTTGCACATTTTAACATACAGTATTATAATTAAAAAATATACATATGACAGTGATGCAGGAGTAAATGACACCGACTCAAGTTAAGTTTAAGAGGGCATCGTTTTCCCAAACGCATTATAAAATATGGGTAAAAGGTTCAACCTGCTTTAAGAAGCATGCTTATTCTCCATGCTGAGCATTAGTTGAGCAGATCCACACAACTCCCTTTAGCTCAAGCTAACGCAATGACTGGAAATGGGGAAACAGCGGGCCTGGCTCTGATTTTAAAATCCCACCTCCCAGTAACTCTGAAGCTCACCAATTATATCATATCTTTAAAAATGTCAGTTTGCCATTTTCCAGGATTCACCTGTCTTTCTGTCTTCATAAAGTGCACGTGAACTTGCTGCTGGCTGTAGCTTCATATTCAACAGATAAGAAAATGGTGTCTACATTTTCTTTATTTCCGAAAAACACAATAAATGAATCAATACTGTGAATGTTGTCAATAGCTTAAAATAACCTCAAAGTAATGATTTAATGATGGTTCTAGCAGGACCATCAGAAAGTACATGGCGATATCGTACGCTTCAGTTTGGCAACTGCATATTATTATACCATGTATGAGTTGGTAATGAATGAATACATGTTTTTGAAATTGTTTAAACCAGGAGTACCCATACCCAGGAAGTCTGAGGCATTGTGTGTGTGTGTGTGTGTGTGTGTGTGTGACTTCAACCAATAAGTGATCTTCACTGGTACACAGTGACAGGGGTGGTATTGAGTAATGTTGTTGTTGTGTTCTGTTGTTGTTGTTGTTGTTTTAGTTTTCTTACGTGGATTTGGATCAGCCGCTCTTCCAGCCTCACCCATTTGAGCTGGTCCTCCAGAATTTCACTCCTGCACGGACCTACGTGTTACATCTGCGGCTCGTCAACAGAGACAAGGTGTGTGTGTGTGTGTTTGAGTGTTGACGACGTAAATACGTCACAACAACACGGCTGATGCTGCGTGATCATTTGGTGAAGATTAGCTGTGAACGACAGAAACAGTTCAACTCACACAGCTTTGGGCCGCAGAAGAAGAACAAGATTTACTGTGTGTGTGTGTGTTGGTTTTTATCACCTTGTGGGGTCCACGACCTGACATATCACTCACGCCGTGGGGACCAAATTTCCCGTGGGGACCGACCCCCGGTCCCCACGGGCACGAGCATTGCAATCAATAGAAAACAGCCTGCTGATAGGCCTGGTGCCATTTTTTTAAGAAAGAAAAAAATGGACCCCACCGGGTAAATTTTTCCTATTTTGTGTGTGACCTAGTGGTAATAGGGGGTATTGCAGTGTGACCTAGTGGTCATAGGGGGTATTGCAGTGTGTGTCGTTGCACCGTGGGGACCGTTTCCTGACAAAGTGTGTAAGTGTGTATATCACATAAACTAAATATACCATTGATATTATTACAGTTTGTGCACTTTAATGTAATCAGACTTTTATGCTATCAAATAAGTTTCCATAAAATCCATGACGGAACCTATTTAATCAATGAACTTCCTTTCAGAACTGTTTAATTCTTTTAAACTAATGATGTTTTGGTTGACCTAAAGTATACTTAATAAATAACTATAGAAGTTTAAACTATCAACAAACTATGAACATACTTATTGACTAGATTAATGTTATATTGTGTTATAATTGATAGATATATATGTAGTAATTAAACTGAGACTATAAGTTTGCTGGTGTTATGATATTCATACAAACCGAAGCTACAAACTGAGGCTATAGGTACGCAGTGGTCTGACATTAATACAAAAAGTAAAGGGCTGTAAATTAGCCGGTGTTGCAATATTTCTACAAACGGAGGCTTTGTCAGTCAATGTTCTGATAGTCAAACAAACTATAGGGCTGTATGTTAGCCAGTGTTCTGATTTGTATACAAACTGAGAATTCACACTCAGTCTTCTAAGTAACAACCCCTTTCAATAGAACAGTTAATAATCTCCAATAGAAACTGTTCCAGCTCACTATTAATTGAAGTCATGTGAAGAGGTAATGAAGATAATATTACATATCCCAAATTAAGAAATTAATTGAATAGGAGATTTATCGAACCCCGAATAATTTTTAATACAACCAGCCCACTACTGTACTAAGCTAGCATAATCATGTATAATGTATTCAACTGTCTTTGAAACTAGACCAATGCAAGTACTTATGTTCAGACTACTTATATTACCTATAACATAGATAGATAGATAGATATATACTTTTATTAATCCCCAAGGGGAAATTAGTTCTCTGCATTTAACCCATCCTTAGTTATTAAGGAGCAGTGGGCTGCAGTGATGCGCCCGGGAAGCAACTGGGGGTGCAGTGCCTTGCTCAAGGACACTTCGACTTGGAACTAATGGGGAGAGCCGGGATCGAACCGACAACCTTGGGGTTGCAGGACGACCCCCTTACCTCACTGAGCTACAGCCGCCCCATAACGTGTGCTTCCCTATAAGCATCGTAATAACTACAACTTCATACAATTATCAAAATGTACCATGTATTTAAATTAAAATGTATGTAAATTTAATCCATTCAAATGTCTTTTTTAGCGATGTGAGCAAACATTCCTTTTTAAAATGTAGCCTTTTTATTAACATTCGACAAGATCTATTTACACAAGTTGTCATTAGTATTCATTACTAAACTATTAATGCAGCACAGTATGATAATCAGCAAACTGTCATTTTCATGGTTTGGAACACACATTAAGCAACGCAATGATACTATTTCTGCACTGAGGAACACACCTTTCCTGACATTTGCAGTCCCCATTTGACCTATACCAATCCCCCACCTGCCGCGTCACGGAGTTTCAGCTCGTCAGTGAGGTATATGAGTTGCAGTTACACTACAGATTATTGTGGTTGTTGCGTGACACGGAGTTTCAGGGGACTGGCTCCCTTCATACTGTAACAAGTATAATTTGAACACAGAGACCGTGGCTCCGTTTCCGCTTAAATAATAAAGGAACTCAATAAACCCATCTCTGATCATGAAACTATTGCAAATAAGTTAGATGCTCTTTTTTTTGTAGACTCAGAATCAGAATCAGAATCAGAATCAGAAACAGTTTTATTGCCAGGAATGTTTACACAAACGAGGAATTTTTTTTGGTGGAAGGTGCAACATTTGGACATGACAAACAAACAACAATCAACACGACAGAAAGACAACAAATAATGTGAAAGTGTTTGGGTGTGTGCTGTTGAATTAGATAATTTACTAAAGCAATATGTAAATTAGGATTTACTAATGTACCATAACTTCATACATGTTGTTATAGAATGTGTGTTATTGTTTAATAATTTACAATATTGTTTAGTGAGTGTCTGTGTATTATTGTTTAATGCATTGCTGTAACACACTGGTGAAGACGAATCTCTTTGTGTTCCAAGAACACAGATCAGTGGCAGAAAGGAATCCCCTCCCCCTCCCCGGCATGGAGAGAGCCCCTGAAGGAAACCACATTCCTGCAGTGGACCGCATGGCAGAGGGCAAATGGTGGCCGGAGTGATGACGTCATGTGGATATGCAAATCTACCAACAGATAGACGGCTCGGCCAATGAGCGAATTGGGGAAAGGTGTTACCAAGACAATGTATCCAATGAGAAGTGGATATTTCCCCTGGGGCGGGACGCCCGGGAAATATAAAATGAACTTTCGGAGGCTGCGACAGACTTCTTTTAGGTGAAGCAAGAGACAGCTAACTACAATTGGTTTAGCCAGGAGTGGTCTGTGGATTGTGAAGCCTTAGAAGTCCTCGGCCGAGAATTTATACTCTGTATCTGAACAGTTATTAGTTATTATCAACGATTGATAATACTTTTTATTAAATACATTTTATTATAACTTTTCGACTCCGGACATTTTCTTCGGTTCAGCACCAGGGGATTTCTGAATACTTAACAGTTTGGTGACTGCCCGACGTGATTCCTTGGTGTTTTGGATCGAGGAGGAACCGAGTTGAACATCTGGAAGGATCACTCTCCCCCACTCACACGAGGCCTCACAACAAGGGTAAGCAGAACCCATTGTTTTAAACTGAATTCTGCATAGTTTATCATAGACAACATTAGGTGTGAGTGGAGAAGAGTGTAAAACTAAACGCATAGATCTTGAAATAACTGTTGATGATCGGAGTATAAACTATTGTATGTTGCATGCTGTGAGTCCTTCTAAAGAGGATCATTTGGATACCGGTTACGGGCAGGGCCAAAGAGCCCTGTGCCAAGGAGTGGCGTCGGCGTACACACTCGGATATGGTGTCCTTTTTTTGAAAAGGATAGAGTACGTCGTCGAGCGTACTCATTTATTAAATAGGGACATTAAGCCCCTGGTTTTGCTGAGCGGGTGTAACATAAAGCTTGAGAAGTCTGTGCGGGGAAGAGTTACGTTTTTTAAGACGACGGTCTGACTTATAGTCTCCTTAGAATCTGCATGGGTGACGAACGAGATAAAACCCACAACCTGAAGGAGCTGAGCTAGCATTAGCTGGCAAGACGCTATTGAAGCAGAATAGATACCAGCGCTCTCGCTGAGGAAAGAACGTGTAGTTAAAAAAAAAAAAAAAAAAAAAAAACAGCATGGCGAGGAACAGGAAGTAGGACCGAGCGGTCGAGAGAGTACAGCACCAATAGGAAATAGCGCCCCTGAGTGGTAGGGAGTACTTATTACAACTTACCCCCAGTGGGCTGATAGAGTACTGCAGGGACTAACCCTCTAGCACCATCGACCCTCTATAGCACCATCGTGTGTCCACATTTTGAATTACAACAAGAGCGATAATTTGCACCACTGTGTCCAATTTAGGTATTACAACTTACCAGACTGTACTCAACTGTTTTTGCCATAGCTGACACACACACACTTTAGCAACTAAACTGATGCTTACATACACCATCACATAAGCAGAGCAAGTTTGTTTGCATAGGCACATTTTAAGGTGCTTCACATAAAACCATTGAAGGTAGTGGTTGAGAACATTCATTTAAATAGGATTGTAACTTAATAGTTTGAATCATTTTTTATCTAGCTTGGTGAATGACTTTGATTTGATTTTGGATGGATGGAACTTTTTCCCTCTAAAGCAGGGGACATAATTTTAACAAGGGCTTTTTGAAGAAGCTAAGATAAGAGTGGGGTTTTATGAGAGTGACCAGAAAGGGGAGGTCAGGATGCAGGTCTCTCTCCCCCCCTTCCCTCTCCCAACCCCCTCGCGGCCCACATGCCACCAAGATTCCTTGACTGATAAGAGTAAGGAAAGAGAGAGAAAGTGGACCCTATGTTTTAGACAAAGGACTCCCAACACTTACTTATACGATGTGGGGGAAGGTCTCAATGACTGTAAGATTCTCTCTTCCCACCCCCACCCCCACCCACCGTCTCAACACACACATTGTGACGATCTTATGCATGTCGCATAAACATGAAAGAACCTTTAAAATAAATTGACCTTTGAAAAGGAACCGGGGCCGCGCAGTCTAAAGTCCTCTAACATATGTGAGGCCAGCCATAAGGCTGGAGAGACGACCCCGAAGAAGTGTGGGCCGCGTAGAAATTAAACACGTGTAATGCATAAACTGCGAATGAATGTTGAATACCGGTGGTGAATACATGTTGTCAAAGTGGAATCAACAGAGCAGAGTCGAAACCTCACGGTGTCAACGCAAGCTCTTAGTCTGTTGAATTGCACGAGTGATAAATGAGGATTTATTGTTCTGAAAGGCACGTTGCTGAGTAAAGAACACATTGTATGGCGATTATGTACTACGTTTAAGAGCAGGTACGAGTTTGAGATTGAGGAGGATACTGAGAAACAAAGAGGTAACTCCGCTTAACACGCGAAAATACAAGAACAGAAAGGAGGGGGGACAAGCAGAGAGCTGCTGCGCGTCTCCCCGCGGAGGGCACGCGCCTTCACAGACAGAGCAGCCACTCCTCTACCCACTTAGCTGCGCGCGCCGTTCTCGACCCTGCAGGCACCCAGAGCGAGCCAAGTTGAGAGCAGAACAGAGCAAGAACAGTAACGGAAGAATTCCTTTTGAAGATAACTATTAATTAGTAGAGTGTGCGACCATCTTTTACTTTTTGAAATGATGTTTTAAAGAAATGCATTGTTTTGCCAAATTTTTAATTTTTCTTTAAATTAACTGATCAATTGCCCGGCTAGCTCAGTCGGTAGAGAATGAGACTTCTAATTCAAAGGTTGTAGGTTATTCAGTTTTAAATTGATCACCTTTATTATTTTATATAGTCATCTATTTTATATTTTTAGTATAATTTTTCCTCAGTCTCTCTTAAAGATTTGACCCCTTTCAAGCATAACTGCAGTTTTTTCAGCCACAAGGCACCTCTCTTAGCAGTTCAGATAAAAAATAATAAAAGAAAAACTGAGAAAAAGGTTGATGTTTCTAAGATAATGATGATGCCACCATTGGATGGTGAGGGAGGAGCAGCTTATTTAGGTAGAATCAGAGAGTTGTAGAACGACAACCTAGGGAAAGATTTCCTTGAAGATAGCATGACTGAACAGTTTTTAGGTTATCAATAGAATCATCAGTGACTGTGACCATACAGACCGAACTGAAAGGAGTAGGACTAAAGTACATGAACTTCTATGACTTGGAAGCTCAGGTCAGACGCCAAACAGATAAAAATAAACAGAGCAGAGAAAAGATGACCTGACCAAAGCAGAAGCAAATGGCACAAGCCACAGTGCAGCAGACTGCAGCACAACATGGACCTTAAGTCCCGTATAGTCCGTATCCAGCCCCTCCTCCAAATCCATAAGCACTGATCTATCAACAGCCACAGCAAGCCACGTTTGCACCGCTTCAAGCTTAGTTCCCTCAAACCTTATGTTCCGCAACAGGTGGGTCAGCAGCCCATAAATGGGGCCCAACAACAGAGAGATAATATGCATAAAAGAAGCCCGTTCAGGAGTAAGAGGGGTAACAACTGGGGCAACGGAGGCTTTAGACGAGCATAATAATTTTTAATTATAGTCAGGCTGGACATTGGGCTAATTTTTGTCCTTATCCACCACAGGGTTAAGCAGTCTCAGTCAGGACCACTTCAGTACTCTCATAATGTCTAAACCCCGCCATAACAAGCACCCAACACATAGCCACAGCCACAAGGCAACAGTGATCCACGGCACCAGGCCCGGACCAGAGACACAGAATTAGGCGTGCCCAGATCCAACAGCTGACAGCGAACTGTACTCACTGAACAGAAATGTGCCACACCCACTAGTCACCCAATGATTCAACTGGAGACTAAAGAGACACTGAACAGGAAGCAAAGCGTCCGGTGGGACAGAGTAGATGATGATGACATCACACCTCTGCATGACAACAGCCAGCAGTGGAGACTTTGGTTCAAAGTCCTGCATCCCTACTCGCCACCAGGGGACCAAAGACATTGTGCCCTTAACTACACCTTGATACAAGATGAGATCTGAGATCCTGAGGGACTGCCTGCAACACGAGATTGAGGTTCGTGAAGACCCAGCTGAGGAGGCTTGGAGATCGATGCAGAGAAGCAAGGAGTAGCAGCGGCCGGTGAATGAACACCAGAGTTGCAGATTGTATGCAGTCGTTGACGCCGCAGCTCCACGTCACAGTGTTGGTCCAGAGTGGAGGCACAGAGAAGAACAATGGTGAAGGCAGAGGTTGAGGCTACGGACTGGGTGCACACACAAAATTAACACTTTCATTACTCCACATTTGAGAACATGTAAAGAACTGCACACACATCGGAGGTCCAGTTAGTATTAGAGACACATGCTGAGACACATGCTGAGACACATGCTTAGACACACACATAGTAGAGAGAACACTGATCATGGGGACACTGACAACATGCTTAGCTTATTTCCAGACACCTTTAGGACTGAAGGGTGAACTGATGTGTGACTGATTCCGATAGCTCCCGTAGAGATAGAGTTAAAAACCGCGTACGATTCCAATTTAATCGTCACCAGCATCCCTTAAGGATGGAACAGACTAGATATATTTTTTTAAATCATAGAATGGTTGTTATAGGCAAGTGTACTGGAGAGGACGAGGGCTCCCTGGGATACATTAATTAATTTCCTAAAACCTGGAAAATGGACCTTGATTTGGGGCCAATAAATAAATTTGTAACCCGCTCTTTACTAATTAGGCCGACTTATTATGACATTCCTTACCCAAGCACAATGATGACGCTGTGAGTTCAGACAAGACATGGTTCTCCTGCATTGATTTGACAGACGCATGCATTTTAATTTTATTTCTCTCTTTTCTTCGAGAGGTTGACTGTTTATTAAGATTATTATTATTGAAAAGGACGGATTTGGGAATTCCATCCTATTTCAAAGGAGGGAGTAGAACTGAGATGATGATATGCTGTTAAAAGGAGAATCAGATCTAACAATGACACACATTTTTGCAAACCAACACCTACAAGAAGTTGAGAAATATTTCTAGAGAGCACATTCACACGGAGCAGTCTATTGCCCAATCACAGGTGATAGTCGCGAGAGCTAATCAACAATTGAAGCAATTGAGACAATGATGGCTAAATTATCCTCAAAGGAGGGAGAACATTTCTCTCCCATGAGTTATTGACATGAAGACCCATGCGGGGTCTACAGAGAGTTAGGAGACAGTCCTAGACTTGACAAATTTCAGAGAATATTCTGGGAAAAATAACTGACCAGATCTAAGTTTTTCTCCAAGTAGGTTGCTGAAGCCCACTAGGAGCCAGCTGATGAGTCATCAGTGGAACCAGGTGACTGGGTAAGACTCGAGGTTCACAAGAGGAAGTGGACTGAGCCCAGGTGGACAGGGTGTTTTGAAGTCATTGCAAGGACTTCACAGCAATCCAGGTGAGAGGCTTCACCAAGAGAGGAGCACCGTATAACACATTGTACATTTGCAGATCAGCCGGCCAAAGAATCACAACCAGCCGCTGAATAGTTGCCTCATCAGGGTAATTCTGACTAACAGATGTGAGGTCACTTCCACACATTTCTGCCTAGGCGCAGGAGCGAGAGTTAAGACTGCAACACAGAAAGTTGTCGCATACGACATCAACTCTCACTGTTCACTGTGTGAGACTTGCCATTAGCTGCACCACCAGGTGCGACTGTTTGTTTTCCCATGATGCTTTCAAGGGACGAAAGAGAAGATTGACGGACGAATACCTGCCTGCTATCAGATCCTAGTAGGATTTGAATATTTCTATGCCCTAGTCAAGGGCCATAGATAGGATCAATTGCATTTATCATAACCAGTAAAGATAAATAAAGTTAGATTGGATTGGATAAGTAATTGAGACTCTGTTGGACGACGGATGGCCATTTAATAGATGATTCCTCCCACACGGGGTGAGAAGCTGTTCCTCCGACTCAGTTAAAGATTGCGAATTCAAGCCTAGAAAGTATTAGATACTTATTTAAATATAGAAATTAAAATATAGACAATTTTTTCATAGTCAAGTGTCACATTCTGTATAGAGCCGGCCTAGTGGCCGTTGTGTTTTCTAATTCTCTTTCACAGCGACCTGCCTCTCCATTACCAACCTCCATCTGTACCTGCTGTGTTGGCCTCACCATCAGATGAGCTCCGCCCACACCGGAACAGGTAGTATGAACAAGATGCCATGCGACTAATAACTTGCTTGCCCTGATGTGTATTTCCAAGATAATTAAGGAACTGGAGACATGGAGGACGAGGACTGAGGAGAAGAACATTTTGGAAAGGAAAAGGACAAAGCAGAGACCGAAGCAGAAACTGGAGAAGGACACACACACACACACACACACACACTGAGTTAATGCAGGACTGAAATCTGTTTTATAACTTGAAAAGTAGAAACATCTACCTCTGAGACTTTAGGATTGGAATTAAAACATTGAATTGAACCACAAAGAGAAAAATACTTCATTGTAATGATTAAATAATAATTCACTACATAAGATGTTTACACTATGGAATAGTGTAAAAGGAGGGATTGTTGAATTAGATAATTTACTAAAGCAATATGTAAATTAGGATTTACTAATGTACCATAACTTCATACATGTTGTTATAGAATGTGTGTTATTGTTTAATAATTTACAATATTGTTTAGTGAGTGTCTGTGTATTATTGTTTAATGCATTGCTGTAACACACTGGTGAAGACGAATCTCTTTGTGTTCCAAGAACACAGATCAGTGGCAGAAAGGAATCCTCCCCGGCATGGAGAGAGCCCTGAAGGAAACCACATTCCTGCAGTGGACCGCATGGCAGAGGGCAAATGGTGGCCGGAGTGATGACGTCATGTGGATATGCAAATCTACCAACAGATAGACGGCTCGGCCAATGAGCGAATTGGGGAAAGGTGTTACCAAGACAATGTATCCAATGAGAAGTGGATATTTCCCCTGGGGCGGGACGCCCGGGAAATATAAAATGAACTTTCGGAGGCTGCGACAGACTTCTTTTAGGTGAAGCAAGAGACAGCTAACTACAATTGGTTTAGCCAGGAGTGGTCTGTGGATTGTGAAGCCTTAGAAGTCCTCGGCCGAGAATTTATACTCTGTATCTGAACAGTTATTAGTTATTATCAACGATTGATAATACTTTTTATTAAATACATTTTATTATAACTTTTCGACTCCGGACATTTTCTTCGGTTCAGCACCAGGGGATTTCTGAATACTTAACAGTGCTTCAAGTGGTGTGTTTTAGTTAAAAGTGTATGTTTTTTTTGGGCGGCTTTAGCTCAGTGGGGTAAGAGGGCCGTCCTGCAACCGCAGGGTTGTGGGCTCGATCCCCGCTCTCCCCATTAGTTGCAAGTCGAAGTGTCCTTGAGCAAGGCACTGAACCCCCAGTTGCTTCCCGGGCGCTTCACCGCAGCCCACTGCTCCTTAATAACTAAGGATGGGTTAAATGCAGAGAACTAATTTCCCCTTGGGGATTAATAAAAGTGTATATTCTATTCATGTTACGCGTGGCGTGTGTTTAAGTTAAAGTGCATGCTAATAATAATAATAATCATTTATTTTATATAGCGCTTCTCTAGACACTCGAAGTCGCTTTACAGTCCAGTAGTCATACACACACACAGTCATACCGGTGGTGGTAAGCTATATCAGTAGCCACAGCTGTCCTGGGGCAGACTGACGGAAGCGTGGCAGCCAATCAGCGCCTACGGCCCCTCCGACCACCACCAACACTCATTCACATCCATACGAACCGGGGTGAGGCTGCGGTGCATGTCTTTATGATGGTGGGGGAAACCGGAGTACCCGGAGTAAACCCACGCAGACACGAGAACATGCAAACTCCACACAGATAGGACCTGGAACGACCGGGACGACCGGGATTCGAACCCAGGGCCTTCTTGCTGTGAGGCGACAGTGCTAACCACTGAGCCACCGTGCTGCCCATAAAGTGGCATGTGTGTGGAGGAGGCCTCAAGTTAAAGTGCATGTTAAAGTGACGTGTGTGGAGGAGGGAAGAAGAAGGAGGAGGGAGGAGGAGTGGGAGGAAGAGGGAGGAGGAGGAAGAGGAAGGAGCGGGAAGAAGGAGGAGAGAGGAAGGTGGAAGAAGAGGTGGTAGTCCTGGGGGTGACAGTCAGTCAGTCCCGGGTTCCATTGATGAGCCCGACTGCCGACGGGAAAAAACTTTTGGTGTGGCGGGTGGTCTTTGTCATGATGGACCGCAGCCTCCTCCCCGAGGGGAGGGACTCGAACAGGGAGTGTCCAGGGTGGGAGGGTCAGCGACAATCTTTCTGGCCCGCTTCAGTGACCTGGAAGTGAACAGGACCTGGAGGGAAGGCAGATTGCAGCCGATAACCCTCTCGGCCGAGCGGATGATGCTCTGCAGCCTGCACTTGTCTTTGGCTGTGGCTGCAGGGTGCCAGACGGTGATGGAGGAGCAGATGATGGACTCAACGATGGCCGTGTAGAATTGTACCA